>NC_069506.1:249933393-250251251 GCF_027579735.1 Bombina bombina | reverse complement strand
GCTTAAAGGGACAGTCTACTCCAGAATTTCTATAGTTTAATAAGAAAGATAATCCTGAAGGCTCGCCGGAAACACAGGGCATCAAGCTCCATACGGAGCTTGATAAATATGCCCCTTTGCCTCTTTGATTAACTTGTATTTAAGCCTCTGCAAACTACCCCCTTATTTCAGTTATTTTGACAGACTTGCATTTTAGCCAATCGGTGCCCTCTCATATGTAACTCTATGGACGTGAGCACAATGTTATCTATATAGCACACATGAACTAACCCACTCTAGCTGGGAAAAACTGTCAAATGCATTCAGATAAAGGGAGGCCTTCAAGGGCTTAGAAACTAGCATATGAGCCTAGGTTTAGCTTTCAACTAAGAATAACTAGAGAACAAAGCAAATTTAATGATAAAAAATAAATTGGAAAGTTGTTTAACCCCTTAACGACCGAGGACGTGCAGGGTACGTCCTCAGAAAAAGGCAGTTAATGCCTGAGAACGTACCCTGCACGTCCTCGGTGTGGAAAGCAGCTGGAAGCGATCCTGCTCGCTTCCAGCTGCTTTCCGGTTATTGCAGTGATGCCTCGATATGGAGGCATCCTGCAATAACCTTAAATGACCATCCGGTGCAGAGAGAGCCACTCTGTGGCCCTCTCTGCACCGGACATCGGTGGCCGGTAACGTTGGTGGGTGGGAGCTGACTTGGGAGGCGGGTGGGCGGCCATCGATGGGCCGGGTAATGTAGAGGGGGGCGGGATCGGGGGCGGGGGCGATGGGGGCGCGCACAGGCGCGCGCGCGTGCACGCCGGGCGGCGGGCGCGTGCACGGGGCGGGAGCGGGTGGGAACCGCTACACTACAGAAAAGTATCAGTGTAAAGCGTTTTATTAAAAAAAACAACAACAGTCAAAGGTATCTAGGAGGGGGTGGGGGTTTGTTCTTTGGTGGGTAGGGGAGCTACACTACAGAAAATGGGGAAAAAATAAAAAAGCAACTGTTTTTTTTTATAAACTGGGTACTGGCAGACAGCTGCCAGTACCCAAGATGGCGGCCATTAAGGCAGAGGGGGAGGGTTAGACAGCTGTTTGGTGGGGGATCAGCCAGGTTGGGGGCTAAGGGGGGCTCCTACACAGCAGCATATGTAAATATGCTTTAAAAAAAAACCAAAAAGCCTAAATATATATTTTATTTTAGTACTGGCAGAGTTGCTGCCAGTACTTAAGATGGCGGGGACAATTGTGGGGTGGGGGAGGGAAGGGAGCTGTTTGGGAGGGATCAGGGGGTCTGATGTGTCAGGTGGGAGGCTGATCTCTACACTAAAGCTAAAATTAACCCTGCAAGCTCCCTACAAACTTCCTAATTAACCCCTTCACTGCTAGCTATAATACACGTGTGATGCGCAGCGGCATTTATCGGCCTTCTAAGTACCAAAAAGCAACACCAAAGCCATATATGTCTGCTATTTCTGAACAAAGGGGCATTTAGAACAATTTGTGCCATAATTGCACAAGCTGTTTGTAAATGATTTCAGTGAGAAACCTAAAATTGTGAAAAATTTAACTTTTTTTTTAATTTGATCGCAATTGGCGGTGAAATGGTGGCATGAAATATACCAAAATGGGCCTAGATCATTACTTGGGGTTGTCTACTACACTACACTAAAGCTAAAATTACCCCAAAAAGCTCCCTACATGCTCCCTAATTAACCCCTTTACTGCTGGGCATAATACACGTGTGGTGCACAGTGGCATTTAGCATCCTTCTAATTACCAAAAAGCAACACCAAAGCCATATATGTCTGCTATTTCTGAACAAAGGGGATCCCAAAGAAAAATTTACAATCATTTATGCCATAATTGCACAAGCTGTTTGTAAATAATTTCAGTGAGAAACCAAAAGTTTGTGAAAAAATTTGTGAAAAAGTGAACGATTTTTTGTATTTGATCGCATTTGGCGGTGAAATGGTGGCATGAAATATACCAAAATTGGCCTAGATCAATACTTTGGGATGTTTACTAAAAAAAAATATATCCATGTCAATAGATATTCAGGGATTCCTGAAAGATATTAGTGTTCTAATGTAACTAGCGCTAATCTTGAAAAAAAAAAATGGTTTGGAAATAGCAAAGTGCTACTTGTATTTATGGCCCTATAACTTACAAAAAAAGCAAAGAACATGTAAACATTGGGTATTTCTAAACTCAGGACAAAATTTAGAAACTATTTAGCATGGGTGTTTTTTGGTGGTTGCAGATGTATAACAGATTTTGGGGGTCAAAGTTAGAAAAAGTGTGTTTTTTTCCATTTTTTTCTCATATTTTATAATTTTTTTTAAAGTAAATTATAAGATATGATGAAAATAATGGTATCTTTGGAAAGTCCATTTAATGGCGAGAAAAACGGTATATAATATATGTGGGTACAGTAAATGAGTAAGAGGAAAATTACAGCTAAACACAAACACCGCAAAAATGTAAAAATAGCCTTGGTCCCAAATGGACAGAAAATGGAAAAGTGCTGTGGTCATTAAGGGGTTAAAATGACATGCCCTATCTGAATCCTGAAAGTTTAATTTTGACTAGATTGTCCCTTTAATACCCTAATAGATTAACACATGACTTTGAAAATATAGGCGATTGTACGATGCTATATGCAGTGTAATGGTATTAATATTGGCTTCTGGATCACATCTATAAAGTGCGCCCACTGTTTTCTGCTAGCTTAACACATTGAGGCCCATTTATCAAGCTCCGTATGGAGTCCAGTTGTTAGCTTGCATCAGGTTTTAATTTGTAGTATTGCTCTCCGCATTCAGCGATGTCTGTCGGACCTGATCCGCACTGTCAGATCAGGTCCGACAGACATTTGATAAATAGGACTCTATGGAGCAAAGTGTCCCTTTTCCAGCAATCTCCATTACTTTATATAGGAGCCATCTTGCCACTTGCAGCGACTGCCCTATTTTTTAAGATAATTCCATCATGGCAGCCCATGCAAGGTTCGGCATAAAAAAACACGTCTGATCTGGTGAGGTTTAGATATTCGACCCTCTAGACTACTCCAATTCCAATCAGCTAAGGAGACGGAGAATCTCATAGCCTATTTTAGTTTGCCTTCACACCCACAATTTATCTAACACAATTTGAGTAACCTTTTTCCTATAGCATTTCTTATGATTTTTTACTTCCTCCCTGTGGCATTCCAGTTCATAAAAATTGTGGTTGTTTGAACTAGTGATTCATGAATAAAATATAACTTGACCTTTCGCTTTTTGTAGGGTTATCTGTTAGGGGTTTCTGATGCTTATGAAGAAACTGAGCAGAAGTAAAAGACGACAGCTATTTTATGTAATATAGACAATGAATGTCTTATGTGTTTAAATGCATTTTTTTTCTTATTTACCAATAATTACTATTATTATCAGGTATTTGTAGAGCGCCAACAGGTTCCGCAGCGCTATGAACATTGGTGGTATATAAAAATGATTACAGGGATCAAATGGGTGAAGGTCCTGCCGATATTTGCACTGTTGTAGTCGGCTCTTATGAATGGGCTAGATTACAAGTGGAGCAGTATTTATCACTTTTGCTTGAACACAAACAGCTTGTGGTAGCAATAACCAGCCAATTGCAATGGCTGGTTATTTTTCACGCACCCACAAACAGGCAAATTTGCCCATTTGGGGGGCGAGCAATAATTTAGTGCTCCACTTGTAATCTAGCCCAAAGTGTATTAAAATGACAAAAAAAATATGAAATAAAAACTAAAATAAAGGAAAAATCCCTATAAAAATGCTGCTATTCCTTGGCTGTGTGTGAGAGTGTGTAAGAGTGTGTGAATGTGTATGGGAAAAAGGTAATGCCTTTGAGAGAGAGTGTATGAGAGGGTGGAAGAGTGTTTATGTGTCTGTGAGAGAGTGTAAGAGTTTGTGAATGAAAGAAAGTGTGTTTCAAAGTGAGAGAGTCTGTGTGTGTCTGAGAGTGTGTGTGTGTTAAAGGGAGTGTGTGTGTGTGTGTGTGAAAGAGAGAGTATGTGAGCATGATAGATGTTCTCCCTTCTCTCCTCCATTTTCTCCTTCCCCTTCCTCCCTTAATTCTCCCACTCTCTTCTTTCTCTCCTCTCCCTCCCTTTTCTCATCTCCCTCTTTTCTATCTGTCCTTTCCCTCCCTTTTCTCCTCTCCCTTAATTTTTTCTCTCTCTCCATTTTTTTCTCTCTCTCCCACCCCTCTGAGGGAGAAAAACTAAGGTATGAAAGTATAAGCAAGTGTTTAGCTAGCGGTGGTGAATATTTACTTTGAAAATGCCATAAAAAATAAAAAATGTCATTTTACACCCTGACCAAAAAATATTAAGGATGAATAAGGCCTAAAACCTAGGATGGTGTGTGGGGGGGGGGGGGGGTAAGGGAGCAGCAGAATTTTGAGTGCCTAGGGCAGTACAAAACCTAAAAACGCCACTGCCTCTACCCATTGAAGAAATTCTTTTTGAGCATATTGTGATGGATTTAGTATGGTCGTTGCCTAACTGCACAAGGGGGCACTAATATATCTTAGTTATATTAGATTATGTGACCCGGAATGCTGAAGCAGTACATTTATGAAATACCTCTTCCAAAACTACTTAAAAAGAGTTGATGATCATGTTTAGCAGGGTGGGCATACTAAAATAAATTGTTAAAGACCAGTGGACTGGGTTTTATGTCAAATGTAATGAAATAATTGTGTAAACTTCTTAAAATGAAGTAGCTTAGAACATCGGTACATCACACCCAAACTGACGGGCTGGTTGAGAGGTTTAAAGAAACACCGAAGGCTATGTTGTGTAAACAAGAAAAAGATGGAAAGGATTGGGATAGTTTGTTGCCATACCTCATGTTCTCTATTAGAGAAGTGTCTCACTCTTCCACAGGGTTTCCGTCTTTTGAGTTATTATATTGTAGACATTCCAGAGGTATATTAGATATGGGAGCAGGAACACACTCCTCACTGTAGTGTTAAAGAACACATTGCACAAATGCAAGAGTGAATGGAAGCCATAATGCAAGTGATGAATAAATATATGGAAAAAGCACAGAAGGCTCAGGATGTTAGTTACAATAGGAATGCAAGTTTAAGGGTTTTCCAGCTTGGGGAGTTTTTGTACTGGTCCCTACAGTTGAATGCAATGTACTAAAACCCGGGTAGGAATAAAGGTTTTGATGATGGTACAAAACAAACCTACTCACAAAATAATTAAGAATTAACCAGATGTACATATTACAGAAATTCTGGCACTTCATCAGAAGAAGAAAGATAGGGACTTCCAGGAAAAACACGTTATTAAACATGAAATCATTACTGAGGCAGGGAAAAAGATTAACTTGAAGCCTTACAGGATACCAGAGGCTAGAAGAGAAGCAAGGAATACAAAAGTCAGGAAGATGCAAGACTTAGGCGTAATTGAAGTATCACAGAGTAAATGAAGCAATTCCATTGTTCTAGTGCCTAAGCCACATGGTAAATTTGGTTATGTTATGATTTTCGTAATTTGAATTAAATTTCTAGTTTTGATGCTTACTCTATGCCTTGGGTAGATGAAATAAAAGAGAGGTTGGGGCCCCAGATATTTACGTACTTTAGATTTGATAAAAGGTTGCTGGCAGCTTCCCTAAGTGCCAGATTATGAGTGGAGTGCAAACGTTTGCACTCAAGAGTTTTTGCGTTTTTGTGATCACTTTTGTTTGCAGGTTAAATTGCACTCGTTGAAAGTAAACACAATCGAGTGAATTCAATCTCAATTTACGCTAGAATGATTAGCTGTGGTTAACTTTTTCATGAAAATAAGTGTCACAAAACACATAAAAAATACAGTTACACTCATTATAACTCTAATAAAAAATAATTTAAAAAAATATGGCACGCAAAGTTATAAGGGTTCAAAGATATGAGGTGTCAGGTGTTAGAAAATAAAGGCAGGCAAAAGGCGTTAACATAGAGATGCATACATATATCTCTAAATATGTATATGTATGTATACTATATATATATATATATATATATATATATATATATGTGTGTGTGTGTTTATATATGTGTACATATGTATTTATGTATTTATATGTGTATATATGTATTTACAGACATATATACACATATAAACACATAAATACATATGTACACATATATAGACATATGCTTATAAGTTCATTAGAACCCTTTGCAATTAAGTAGATGAAAACATGAAAAAACATATTTTTTTCAATATTCATATTTAAAGGGACAGGAAAGTCAAAAATAAACTTTCATGAATAACAAAGCTACAAATAATATTGCAAAACACTGCTGCCATAGGGAACTAAAGACATGTGCACACTCCTGAGCTCTTATGAGCCTACCTAGGTTTAGTCTTCAATAGAAGCCTTTGCAATTAAGTAGATGAAAACATGAAAAAACATATTTTTAATATTCATATTTAAAGGGACAGTAAAGTCAAAATTAAACCTCTAATGAATAACAAAGCTACAAATAATGTTGCAAAACACTGCTGACTTACAGCTAGATTACGAGTTTTTAACGATATAGGGATTTTAATGAGTGCCACAAAAGCAGCGTTATTTTAACCCCTATAGCGCTGCTATTACAATTTTCCAAAAAGCAACCTTGTACGGGTGATATCCCCATAAACATCAATGGGGAGAGCCAGCAAAAAAGAAGTCTAACACCTGCGATCGCTGAAACAAAAGCTCCGTAACGCAGCCCCATTGATGTCTACACCCTAACATAAAAAACACATCTAAAGCCCCATAATTTGCCACCCCTAATGTCGCCGCCACCTACATTACAGTTATTAACCCCTAATCTGCCGCCCGACATTGCCGTCACCTAAATAAAGTTATTAACCCCTAATCTGCTGCCCCTAACATCGCCGCCACCTACATTACAGTTATTAACCCCTAATCTGCTGCCCCTAACATTGCCGCCACCTACCTACACTTATTAACCCTTAATCTGCTGCCCCCAATGTCGCCGCCACTATACTAAAGTTATTAACCCCTAAACCTCTGGCCTCCCACATCACTAACACTACATAAATATATTAACCCTAACCCTAACGTAACCCTAAGCATAAGTCTAACCCTAACCCTAACACCCCCTAACTTAAATATAATTAAACTAAAGCTAAATAAACCTTACAATTATTACCTAAATAATTCCTATTTAAAAATAAATACAAACTTACCTTTTAAAAAAATCTAAGCTAGCTACAATATAACTATAGTTATATTGTAGCTAGCTAAGGTTTTATTTTTATTTTACAGGTAAGTTTGTATTTATTTTAACTAGGTAGACTAGTTAGCAAATAGTTATTAACTATTTTCCAACTACCTAGTTAAAATAAATACAAACTTACCTGTGAAATAAAACCTAACCTGCCTTACAATAAAACCTAACATTACAATCAAATCAAATAAATTAAATTAATCAAATACAATTATCTAAATTACAAACAAAACAAACACTAAATTACACATAATAAAAAATGAAATTATAAAAAAAAGAAATACTCCTAATCTAATAGCCCTATCAATATAAAAAAGCCCCCCAAAATAAAAAAACCCTAGCCTACACTAAACTACCAATGGCCCTTTAAAAGGGCCTTTTACGGGGCATTGCCCCAAAGAAATATGCTCTTTTACCTGTTAAAAAAAATACAAACACCCCCCAACAGTAAAACCCACCACCCACCCAACCAAATCCTCCCAAATAAAACTCTATCTAAATAAACCTAAGCTCACCATTGCCGTGAAAAGGGCATTTGGATGGGCATTTAGCTCTTTTATGGTGCCCAAACCCTAAGCTAAAAATAAAACCCACCCAATAAACCCTTAAAAAAACCTAATGCTAATCCCCGACGATCCACTTACAGTTTTCGAAGACCGGACATCCATTCTCATCCAGCCGGCGAAGTCCTCATCCAAGCGAGCAGAAGTCCCCATCGAAGCCGGCAGAAGTCTTCATCCAAGCGGCCAGAAGTCTTCATCCAAGCGGGCAGAAGTCTTAATCCAGATGGCATTTTCTATCTTCATCCAGACGGCATCTTCTATCTTCATCCAGACGGCATCTTCTATCTTCATCCATCCGGCGTGGAGCGGGTCCATCTTCAAGACATCCGGCGCGGAGCATCCTCTTCTTCTGATCGTCGCTGGAAAATAAAGTTCCCTTTAAGTGACGTCATCCAAGATGGAGTCCCTTACATTCCGATTGGCTGAAGAATTCTATCAGCCAATAGGAATTAAAGGGGAAAAAATCCTATTGGCTGATCCAACAGCCAATAGGATTGAACTTTAATCCTATTGGCTGATCGAATCAGCCAATAGGATTGAGCTTGCATTCTATTGGATATTTCAGCCAATAGGATTTTTTCCCCTGTAATTCCTATTGGCTGATAGAATTCTATCAGCCAATCGAAATGTAAGGGACGCCATCTTGGATGACGTCACTTAAAGGGAACTTCATTTTCCAGTGACGATCAGAAGAAGAGAATGCTCCGCATATCTTGAAGATGGACCCGCTCCGCGCCAGATGGATGAAGATAGAAGATGCTGTCTGGATGAAGACTTCTGCCTGCTTGGATGAAGACTTCTGGACGCTTCGATGAAGACTTCTGCCCGCTTGGATGAAGACTTCTGCCGGGTTCGATGAGGACTTCTGCCCGCTTGGATGAGGACTTCGCCGGCTGGATGAGAATGGATGTCCGGTCTTTGAAAACTGTAAGTGGATCGTCAGGGGTTAGCGTTAGGTTTTTTTAAGGGTTTATTGGGTGGGTTTTATTTTTAGCTTAGGGTTTGGGCACCATAAAAGAGCTAAATGCCCATCCAAATGCCCTTTTCAGGGCAATGGTTAGCTTAGGTTTATTTAGATAGAGTTTTATTTGGGGGGTTTGGTTGGGTGGGTGGTGGGTTTTACTGTTGGTGGGGTGTTTGTATTTTTTTTAACAGGTAAAAGAGCTGATTTATTTGGGGCAATGCCCTGAAAAAGGCCCTTTTAAAGACAATTGGCAGTTTAGTGTAGGCTAGGTTTTTTTTTTATTTTGGGGGGCTTTTTTTATTTTGATAGGGCTATTAGATTAGGAGTAATTCTTTTTTTTATAATTTCATTTTTTTTATTTTGTGTAATTTAGTGTATACATACAACACTCTTGATTTGAATTGTAATAGAAATGTCCCACTGTATATGGCCATATATAGTGGGACATTTTTATTACAATTCAAATCAAGAGTGTTGTATGTATAGCCTCAGGAACATCTTGCAATGCTAATGCATGTATTTGGCTTTATACTAACATACAGGCTGTTACTAATGGCTACATTTCCTGTTAACATGCTAACATATTTATACAATTGTACACAGTTGAAACTCGTCTTCATCATTTGGGTTATCATTAACTGCTGTACGAAGTATATGTGACAATACGCTGACAAGAGGCGTTGTATGCAGTATGACTTTACGGTCAAGATAAATCTGAGATTTATTTGTACACATCTATAAAAGGGTGCACAGAGTGCTTCATTTTGCATGTACATCATAATCTAGCGGATGAGATTTATGGACATTGACTTTGTTCATTAATACCCTCATTTTTGGGATTACAAATATTTAATTGGAACTTTCATGGTTTCAGCATACTTTTGATTCCCCTAGGGACACCTGGGGTGTAATCGTTTTTTATGTGTGTGTATGACTGATGTATGTTTGGAATAGCATGCATTTTAGGTATAGATTTTTCACTATTTAGGCATATTAATAAAGTTAAGCCTTTTTTTCATTGATCAGGTGTGCTGAGTTATATTTTGTACTGTTCCATAATTAGTGCTTGTCACATGTTTTCTGTGATAAATAGGATTCAACAGGCATAGGAGAGAAAACCAGCAGCTTTATCAGCTCCCATATACAGACATAGCTTAAACAGCAGCCATCTTGGTCAGTGGTTGGACACGCTCCCCTAACACATCCTTATTTTATTGTTCGATTTTAATTGGGAGAGGTCCTATTGATAAAGTATACATTTTATATGTGTGTTATTGTATATACATATGGTCAGACTTAAATACTTTTATTTTTTGCATCTTTTAGTCTGATTTGAGCATATATTGATGTTACACAGATTTGATGTCACACAGATCTAAGCATTTATTCTTGTCACACTGATTTATCAACTCCTAGTAGAGTAGAACCCTTTGTATTACTTTAATTTTTTTAAAGTACTATTTAGTCCTCCTAGATAATAAAAAGTTTTTTTTTTAAATTACTATTAAAAAGTGCTATTGAAATGCGCATATGTAAAGTTAAAATAGAATTATCTGTACTTCAGGCAAATTTATTAAAGTCTTACAAGGATGTTAAGCTATAGAATTAGCCTTTAACTTATAGTATTGGCTAAGCTGATTGGTCTTGGATGTATATAAATAAAGTTACCTGGAACTAAAATATTGTTATCAAATGTCTTCTGATCTTAGGTATTGTATTGATTGTTACTTTTTCTAATATTTAGTAAATATATTTGTGTCAACTAATTGTTAGAGGGATGCGGGTCTGATCCTGCAGTCATGGTGCATATTGGTACTAATGAAGAAATCAGTGGGAGATGGAGAGTCCTAAAAAATGACTTCAGGGAGTTAGGTAGCAAGCTTAAAGCAAGGACCTCCAAAGTAATATTTTCTGAGATATTACCAGTGCCGTGTGTTAACTCAGTAAGGCAGAAGGAGCTAAGGTCTGTTAATTCATGGCTAAAAACATGGTGTAAAAATGAGGGGTTTGACTTTTTAGAACACTGGGCTGATTTTTCACTAGGGTACAAATTGTACAGTAAGGATGGATTGCACCTGAATGACATGGGTGCAGGTGTGTTGGGGGAAAGGATGGTAGCACGTTTAGAGAACCTTTTAAACTAGGCAAAAGGGGGGAGGGTCAATTAGAACAAAATAGAACAGAGAGATCAGTGTCTGAATATGTCACTCCCTTAATATCTCAAGGAAGGGATGACTTAAGAAATGTCACATTAGAAAGTATAGAGGAAAGTACACCAAGTAGCAGCAGAAAGCACATGAAAATTAAATGTATGACAACAAATGCAAGAAGCATGACAGGTAAAATGGGGGAGCTGACGCTCTTAGTTGCAGATGAGGACTATGATGTTATCAGTATAACTGAAACTTGGTGGGATGATTCACATGACTGGGCAGTTAACTTAGAGGGGTATACATTATTTAGGAGGGACAGGAATAATAAAAGGGGTGGAGGAATCTGCATGTATATTAAACCTGACCTTAAACCTACAATAAGGGAAGATATTTATGATACAAGTGACAATGTAGAGACCCTGTGGGTTGAAATAAAGAGTGGGGGGAAAAATCCTAAAAAAATATTACTAGGAACATGCTACAAGCCTCCCAACATTAGTGACCCGGAGGAAACTCAACTACTTATCTAAATAGGTAAGGCTGCTAATAACAGTGCTGTAATTATGGGAGATTTTAACTACCCTGATATAAACTGGGCCAATGAAACTAGTAATTCAGCTAAGGGGGATAGATTTTTAAATGTTCTCAGGGATAACTTCTTGTCACAATTAATAGAGGAGCCAACTAGGAGTAAAGCTATATTGGATTTAGTGCTATCAAACAATACAGATATAATATCAAACATAGAAGTTAAAGAACATTTGGGTAACAGTGATCATAACATGGTCACATTTGAAATCTCTTTTCATATGCAGTGTTTTAAAGGCTTAACTAAGACTTTTAATTTCAAGAAAGCAAAATTCAACGATTTAAGGAAATCATTAAATAATATAAATTGGGACAATGTATTTTCTAATAAAAATACAGAGGATAAATGGATAATATTTAAAAATTTGTTAAATAAATATACATATCAATACATACCATATGGTTATAAAAATAAAAATAAAAAAACTAAGCCGTTATGGCTAAATAAAAATGTGTTAAAAGAAATTAGGAAAAAACGTAGGGCATTTAAATTATTAAAAGAAAATAGTACAGACTCAGCATACAATATTTATAAGGAATGTAACAAAGCATGCAAAAAAGCAATCAAATTAGCCAAAATTGAAAATGAAAAATTAATTGCCAAGGATTCTAAGTCTAACCCTAAAAGGTTCTTTAAGTACATAAATAGCAAAACGTCTAAGAAGGATAATATAGGTACATTAAAATGTGTGGAGGGTAGCATGATAAATAATGACAGGGAGAAGGCTGAGGTACTAAACCAGTTTTTTTCTTCAGTATACACAAGAGAGGAACCATTGAATGATACTTTGGAACAGAATAGAACATGCCAGTCCATACCACTAACTGGGTTTTGTTTAGAGGATATCAGGAAAAAACTAAAAAATATTAAGGTAAATAAAACTCCAGGCCCAGATGGAATACACCCAAGGGTGTTAAGTGAACTTAGCACTGTTATAGACAAACCTTTACTCTTAATTTTTCAAGACTCATTATCCTCAGGCATGGTACCCCAGGATTGGCGTAAAGCTGATGTGGTGCCACTCTTCAAAAAGGGAAGCAGGGATGATCCAGGAAGCTATAGACCAGTTAGTCTGACATCAATAGTGGGGAAGATATTTGAAGGGATTATAAGGGATTATATTGATGAGCATATTCGTGTAAACAAGATTATGAGTTCTAATCAGCATGGCTTTAGGAGAAATAGATCATGTCAAACTAATCTAATTAGATTCTACGAGGAAGTAAGTAAAAATATAGATAAAGGGGAATCAGTTGATGTGATATACTTAGATTTTGCAAAGGCATTTGATACAGTGCCACATGAGAGATTAATGCACAAAATTAAGGGACTGGGAATAGCTGAAAATGTTAGCTCATGGATAAATAACTGGATAAAAGATAGGGAGCAACGAGTAGCAGTAAATGGATCATACTCAGATTGGACAAAGGTAATCAGTGGCGTCCCCCAGGGATCAGTACTGGGCCCTGTTCTTTTTAATATTTTTATAAATGACTTGGAGCAAGGATTAAATAGCGACATCTCTATTTTTGCAGATGATACTAAGTTAAGTAAGGTCATTAGGTCAGAGCAGGATGAACTCTCTTTGCAAAGGGATTTGCTAAAATTAGAACTATGGGCAAGTGAATGGAAAATGAGATTTAATACGGAAAAATGTAAGGTTCTACATTTTGGAAGTAAAAATAAGCAGGCTATGTATTTTTTAAATGGGACAAGACTTAGCCAAACACAGGAGGAAAGGGATTTGGGAGTAGTAATAGATAACAAGCTAAAGATGAGTGCACAATGCAGGGCAGCGGCTTCAAAGGCTAATAAGATACTAGCATGTATTAAAAGAGGCATTGATTCAAGGGAGGAAAGCATAATTCTGTCATTATATAAAGCCCTGGTAAGACCTCACCTTGAGTTTGGAGTGCAGTTCTGGGGACCGATTGCTAAAAAAGATATTGCAGAACTAGAAAAAGTTCAGAGAAGGGCCACAAAGCTAATAAGGGGATTGGAGAAATTAACCTATGAGGAGAGGCTAGCCAAACTGGGTCTGTTCTCTTTAGAAAAAAGGCGCTTGAGAGGTGACATGATTACTTTATATAAATATATTCAAGGCCCATATACAGAGATGGCAGAAGCTCTTTTTATTCCAAGAAAATTGGTTCTGACAAGAGGTCATAATTTAAGGTTGGAGGAAAGGAGATTTAATCTCCTGCAACGGAAACGTTTTTTCACTGTAAGAGCAATAAAATTGTGGAACTCATTACCAAAGGAGGTAGTGAATGCCAATACCATAGATACATTTAAAAATAGTCTGGATAAATTTCTGTATATAAACAAAATTCATGGATATGATTGCTAGTATTAAATGGGTCACATTTTAATGGGGTTATTTAAGCTTAACTGGAGCTTTTTGTAAGTATTTTAGATTTGTATAGGTTGAACTCGATGGACTTCAGTCTCTTTTCAACCTTATCTACTATGTTACTATGTTACTATGTAATATTTGATATTGCTGTAAGTATTGTTTAATCTGTTCGATAACCCATATTGAATGTTGTCTGTAGCTAGTAAAATTTCATGAAGGCATAAATACATAAATATAGTTGAAGAGAGATTCTCAATAAGGTCCCGATATGAAAAGCATCAACAGACCATCAGAAACCTGCTGTGATGGCCAATAGCAAGAATTTTTTTTAAAATGTATATTCTAATCATACAATAGAAAAGTATATTCAGAATTAAAATTAAAAAAAGTATTTGTTATTGACTGATTCAAATCAGCCAATATGGAATCAGAATTAAGTGGTACCCCTATATATTGAGGTTTCCTGCTTCTGGGATTTCAGTGTGCAGCAGCGATCACATGAACAGCACAGAGTCGGCAGAAGAGGCTGTGGAAATTTGCCTCCGCCGCCTTGAAGATGGGCCCCCCGGCCTCTGGAGCCAGGATGAGCAAGAGATCAGAAAATAAATGTTTGGTGGTATAACACCGATTTTCAATCACAGCTTTTATGCATCTCGGCATACTCTCTATCAGTCTTTCACAATGCTGCAGGGTGCAAAAATGCAAGCACCTTGGCTTTGCTTAAGGGCTTGTGACCATCCATATTCCAGATGTTTTCAATGGGGTTCAGATCTATATATTGGGCTGACTATGACAGGGTCTTGATTTTGTGGTTCTCCATTGACACCTTGATTCACCTTAACCTGACTGTGTGGCATGGAACATTGTCCTGCTGTAAAAAACAATCTTCAGATTTGGGGGCCATTGTTAGTGCAGCAAGTGTTCTTCCAGAATAACCTTGTAAGTGACTTGATTCATGCATCCATCACAAAGATAAATCTGCCCAATTCCATGTCATCTTCTCTGATGAGACCAATTTTCAGCTTTGCCCAACACCTGGTCATCTAATGGTTAGACAGAGACCTGGAGAGGCCTCCAAGCCACAGTGTCTCACACCCAATGGGAAATATGTTGGAGGATCAGTGATGATCCTGGGGTGCTTCAGCAAGAATCGGGCAGATTTATGTTAATGATGCATTAATCAAGCCATGTACAAGGTTATCCAGGAGTGTCAGGTATTACCCTTATCCTTATACTCTGTTGCATTGGTACTGTACCTTTAAGTCCTGCAGTTTCTAATCTCCTTTGCCTATTTAAGCTCCTCCTTGCCTTCCCTCATTGCTTAGTATTGTAGATTCCCTACTTATCTACTGTGAGCCTCCTGTGTGTGAACGCTGTTTACTACTGCCTTATTTTTTCCAGAAGAAGTAGATTTCTTAAACAGGATTCCTCTGAACATTGTCTACTCTCTTCAGATATTTATCCTCTGTCCGCTTTCCTGATTCATCTTCAAGAGACTTACCTTTGCCTTTAATCTCCTACCAGATTCCTTGTAGCATCTGCGCTCTGCTATCCTGACATCTATTCTACTTGCCGGACCGGAACGCAGTGACGTCATCCGCCAGCTGCGACTCTGTGCTGTGTGCTGCAGGCCTCCATTCCCTGCTCGCTGTGTTGCGCCTGACAAGGAGGAAAACATGCTTCCTTCTGCTCTGACAATGTTCCCCAACTCTGAGGATTGGTTTTCCAGCTGGACAATGCTCCATGCCACACAGCCAGGTCAATCAATGTGTGGATGGAGGACCACCAGATAAAAATACTATCATGGCCAGCCCAAACTTTAGACCTGAACCCCATTAAAAACTGTGATCAAGAGGAAGATGGATGGTCACAAGCCATCAAATAATGTCAGGCTGCTTTAATTTTTGCACCAGGAGTGGAATAAAATCACCCAACAACAATGTGAGAGACACTTGGCTATGATACACCTGAGAAACACTTATATGAACCTGACAGAGGCAGCTTAAATGTACGATTAAATTGGCAGGTTGCAGGTGCAATTTACTGCAATTATTAAATTTGCTTCATTCCCTTGCTATCCTTTGTTGAAGGAATACACTACTGGAGGCAAACTAAACACATTCAATGGGCCAACGACAAGAAGCATATATGGGCAGCCACCAATAAGCAGCTAGCTTCAAGTAGTATATTGCTTCAACTGAGCCTACATAGGTATGCTTTTCAAAGAATACAAAAAGAAAAAGGCAAATTAGATAACAGAAGTAAAATGTAAAGTTGTTTAATATTGTATGTTCGATCTGAAGCTGCAGCTATTCTCCAGTAGTTAACTCCACCCACCATTTGCCTTATTTAGAAAAGCCAATCTGGGCTTTATTCTTCAGACAACAAGGCTAGCCACTGTCATGGATTTAGTATAAAGAGTTTTGCAGCTGTTATTTACTAAAGCCAATAAGGTACATATATGTAGGAGGTTTAGCCTTGAGAAGTCAGCAAGGTACATTACATGTTCTGATAATTAGAAAATTCTCAATATTCAGTGCTAAATTACTGGCGAAAATGGGGAAAATAAATAATGAAAATATATTGTAAAGTTGTTTCATTATTCATAACAAGGAAGGAATGCTTTTGTTTAGGTCTATGAAGAATATTACACATGAAGTAAGGGGCAGACAGGGTGTCACTGAATAAGTGACATGAAACAGTAACTCAGTGTGATTGAGCACAGCTACTGGAATATAAACATAGGGTCTACAATTTATTTTACTATAACAGGTTTCATATCACTTTGCCTTTTGTTGCCCAGAAGAAAAAGATTATTAAAGACACCCACCAATTGACATAACTATATTAACAACTATATTCATACATTTTTTTAAGCATTTGCCCTATTCCCATGTTTATTACATATAATTGGAGATTAGTTGATGTTTAACCATCTAAATGCCAGTTTTAAGTGACACCTTATCCAATAACATGTTATGTGAGCAGAGGAATGATTAGGTAAGCTCCTATTGGTGAATAAAAAGCAATCCTGAATACATTTGAAGAAGACCAGCTCAATATTCAGTCAAGTCTGTAGAATTATACATATATATACACATACACACACACACACACACACACACACACACACACACACACACACAGAGAGTCAGAGTTACACAAACACACAGAGGCAGGGTGACACACACACAAAGAAGCAGGGTGACACACACAGAGGCAGGGTTACACACACACAGATACACAGGCAGGTTTACACACACACACACAGAAGAAGGGTCACACACACATGCAGGGTTACACACACACACACAGTCAGGATGACACACACACACAGGAAGGGTTACACACACAGAGGCAGGGTGACACACACACACACACAGACACACAGGCACACACACACAAAGACAGGTTGACACACACACAAAGAATCAGGGTGACACACACAGATGCAGGGTTACACACACAGACACACAGGCAGGATTACACAAATACAAAGGAAGGGTGACACACACACACACACACACACAGGCAGGGTTACACACACATACATACACACACAGGAAGGGTGACACACACACACACAGGCAGGGTTACACACACACACAGAGGAAGGGTGACACACACACACAGGCAGGGTTACACACACACACACACACACAGAGGAAGGGTGACACACACACACAGAGGCAGGGTGACAAACACAGACACACACACAGAGGCAGGGTGGCACACACACACAGGGTAATCTATACAACTAGAACACACTAGGTTATCTTCTTACACCTGGGTCAAATACACACATATCTAGGGTCACATCTATATACAACATTTCTTTTTCACATTATCACATTTAAACAAATGGACATACAGGGAGTGCAGAATTATTAGGCAAATGAGTATTTTGACCACATCATCCTCTTTATGCATGTTGTCTTACTCCAAGCTGTATAGGCTTGAAAGCCTACTACCAATTAAGCATATTAGGTGATGTGCATCTCTGTAATGAGAAGGGGTGTGGTCTAATGACATCAACACCCTATATCAGGTGTGCATAATTATTAGGCAACTTCCTTTCCTTTGGCAAAATGGGTCAAAAGAAGGACTTGACAGGCTCAGAAAAGTCAAAAATAGTGAGATATCTTGCAGAGGGATGCAGCACTCTTAAAATTGCAAAGCTCCTGAAGCGTGATCATCGAACAATCAAGCGTTTCATTCAAAATAGTCAACAGGGTCGCAAGAAGCGTGTGGAAAAACCAAGGCGCAAAATAACTGCCCATGAACTGAGAAAAGTCAAGCGTGCAGCTGCCAAGATGCCACTTGCCACCAGTTTGGCCATATTTAAGAGCTGCAACATCACTGGAGTGCCCAAAAGCACAAGGTGTGCAATACTCAGAGACATGGCCAAGGTAAGAAAGGCTGAAAGACGACCACCACTGAACAAGACACACAAGCTTAAACGTCAAGACTGGGCCAAGAAATATCTCAAGACTGATTTTTCTAAGGTTTTATGGACTGATGAAATGAGAGTGAGTCTTGATGGGCCAGATGGATGGGCCCGTGGCTGTATTGGTAAAGGGCAGAGAGCTCCAGTCCGACTCAGACGCCAGCAAGGTGGAGGTGGAGTACTGGTTTGGGCTGGTATCATCAAAGATGAGCTTGTGGGGCCTTTTCGGGTTGAGGATGGAGTCAAGCTCAACTCCCAGTCCTACTGCCAGTTTCTAGAAGACACCTTCTTCAAGCAGTGGTACAGGAAGAAGTCTGCATCCTTCAAGAAAAACATGATTTTCATGCAGGACAATGCTCCATCACACGCGTCCAAGTACTCCACAGCGTGGCTGGCAAGAAAGGGTATAAAAGAAGAAAATCTAATGACATGGCCTCCTTGTTCACCTGATCTGAACCCCATTGAGAACCTGTGGTCCATCATCAAATGTGAGATTTACAAGGAGGGAAAACAGTACACCTCTCTGAACAGTGTCTGGGAGGCTGTGGTTGCTGCTGCACGCAATGTTGATGGTGAACAGATCAAAACACTGACAGAATCCATGGATGGCAGGCTTTTGAGTGTCCTTGCAAAGAAAGGTGGCTATATTGGTCACTGATTTGTTTTTGTTTTGTTTTTGAATGTCAGAAATGTATATTTGTGAATGTTGAGATGTTATATTGGTTTCACTGGTAAAAATAAATAATTGAAATGGGTATATATTTGTTTTTTGTTAAGTTGCCTAATAATTATGCACAGTAATAGTCACCTGCACACACAGATTTCCCCCTAAAATAGCTATAACTAAAAACAAACTAAAAACTACTTCCAAAACTATTCAGCTTTGATATTAATGAGTTTTTTGGGTTCATTGAGAATATGGTTGTTGTTCAATAATAAAATTAATCCTCAAAAATTCAACTTGCCTAATAATTCTGCACTCCCTGTATATACAGGGGACACATACATAGGGTCATAATTACTTGGACACACCAAGGATTATATTTACATATGCCAACACTTCTACACACACATTTATGTTTACTTACAAGGACATACACAGATTATCCCGTATACAGTGGGACACATATAACAGGTACCATTTACACAGAAAGACTCTCATGCAATCATACTTACAAACAGGGTCCTAATTATCTTAAAAAAATAAAATAAAATGTACATATGGGGATGCATACACATTACACAATCATATATACACACAAAAGTAACATTACACGAAGGGACACAGCTACACACACCATGTAATATGTAATAGGAACACACAAAGTATTAGGACAACAAACACTTTAGCCTGGAGTTTCAGATATTTAACAGCAGTAACAAAAAGAGCAGGATAACATATAGGCAATGCTGATATTCACAAACATTCTTTAAGGGCATTGGTAGCACACTGAAAGATAACCCTAATAGCATCCTGAACAGCCTTTCACATAGAGTTGCACCTTGCTGCAACCCATAATATGATAAGGCTGGGAACCCTCAATTGTAGCTGAGGATCAATCTCCACAACTTGAGAGGGAGAAAGTCTGTGAGTAAATTGCAGCTTACCCTTTTAAACATTCAGAGCAGAGAGCAGTGAGATCTAAGTGCTGCGGTGCTAGAAATACTATCATAAAGTCAGAGGCACCGCACAGCAGATCAGACAGGCTTGGGCTTGAGGTTTTTTCAAGGGGTGTGGGTAAAAGCTGGATCCTGCCGGATCTTGCCGGATCCTGCCGGATCCATACCTAATTTAGACAGACACGCACAAATTTAAGTGTTTTCAACACAAACACATCCAGACACTTCTGGATCCAACAACATTTTACTGCAAAACATTTGAGTCCTTTCAGAACCAGCACTTTTTTACAGAAAAACAGCCGGATCCTGCCGGATCCATGCCTAATTTAAAAAGATACACACACATTTAAGTGTTTTCCACACAAACACATCCAGACACTTCTGTTTCCATCAACATTTTACTCAAAAACATTTGGGTCCTTTCAGAACCAGCACTTTTTTTACAGAAAAACAGCCGGATCCTGCTGGGTCCATGCCTAATTTAGACAGATACACACATTTAAGTGTTTTACACACAAACACATCCAGACACTTCTGGATCTATCAATATTTTACACAAAAACATTTGGGTCCTTTCAGAACCGACACTTTTTTACAGAAAAAACATCCGGATCCTGCTGGATCCATGCCTAATTTAGATAAATACACACACATTTAAGTGTTTTCCACACAAACGCATCCAGACACTTCTGGATCTATCAATATTTTACACAAAAACATTTGGGTCCTTTCAGAACTAACACTTTTTTACAGAAAAAACAGCCGGATCCTCCCGGATCCATGCCTAATTTAGACAGATACACACAAATTTAAGTGTTCTCCACACAAACACATCCAGACACTCCTGTATATAACAACATTTTACTGCAAAACATTTGGGTCCTTTCAGAACCAGCACTTTTTACAGAAAAACAGCCGGATTCTGCCGGATCCATGCCTAATTTAGACAGATACACACAAATTTAAGTGTTTTCCACACAAACACATCCAGACACTTCTGGATCTATCAATATTTTACACAAAAACATTTGGGTCCTTTCAGAACTGACACTTTTTTACAGAAAAAACAGCCAGATCCTGCCGGATCCATGCTTAATTTAGACAGATACACACAAATTTAAGTGTTTTCCTCACAAACACATCCAGACACTCCTGTATCCAACAACATTTTATTGCAAAACATTTGGGTCCTTTCAGAACCAGCACTTTTTTACAGAAAAACAGCCGGATTCTGCCGGATCCATGCCTAATTTAGACAGATACACACAAATTTAAGTGTTTTCCACACAAACCCACATCCAGACACTTCTGTATCCAACAACATTTTACTCAAAAACATCTGGGTCATTTCAGAACCAAGACTTTTTTACAGAAAAACAGCCGGATCCATGCCTAATTTAGATAGATACGCACAAATTTAAGTGTTTTACACACAAATACATTTAGACACTTCTATCAATATTTTACACAAAAACATTTTGGTCCTTTCAGAACCAATACTTTTTTTACAGAAAAACAGCCGGATCCTACCGAATCCATGCCTAATTTAGACAGATACACACAAATGTAAGTGTTTTCCACACAAATATATCCAGACACTTCTGTATCCAACAACATTTTACTGCAAAACATTTGGGTCCTTTCAGAACCAGCACTTTTTACAGAAAAACATCCGGATCCTGCTGGATCCATGCCTAATTTAGATAGATACACACACATTTAAGTGTTTTCCACACAAACACATCCAGACACTTCTGGATCTATCAATATTTTACACAAAAACATTTGGGTCCTTTCAGAACTAACACTTTTTTACAGAAAAAACAGCCGGATCCTCCCGGATCCATGCCTAATTTAGACAGATACACACAAATTTAAGTGTTCTCCACACAAACACATCCAGACACTCCTGTATATAACAACATTTTACTGCAAAACATTTGGGTCCTTTCAGAACCAGCACTTTTTACAGAAAAACAGCCGGATTCTGCCGGATCCATGCCTAATTTAGACAGATACACACAAATTTAAGTGTTTTCCACACAAACACATCCAGACACTTCTGGATCTATCAATATTTTACACAAAAACATTTGGGTCCTTTCAGAACTGACACTTTTTTACAGAAAAAACAGCCAGATCCTGCCGGATCCATGCTTAATTTAGACAGATACACACAAATTTAAGTGTTTTCCTCATAAACACATCCAGACACTCCTGTATCCAACAACATTTTACTGCAAAACATTTGGGTCCTTTCAGAACCAGCACTTTTTTACAGAAAAACAGCCGGATTCTGCCGGATCCATGCCTAATTTAGACAGATACATACAAATTTAAGTGTTTTCCACACAAACACATCCAGACACTTCTGTATCCAACAACATTTTACTCAAAAACATCTGGGTCATTTCAGAACCAAGACTTTTTTTTACAGAAAAACAGCCGGATCCATGCCTAATTTAGATAGATACGCACAAATTTAAGTGTTTTACACACAAATACATTTAGACACTTCTATCAATATTTTACACAAAAACATTTTGGTCCTTTCAGAACCAATACTTTTTTTACAGAAAAACAGCCGGATCCTACCGAATCCATGCCTAATTTAGACAGATACACACAAATGTAAGTGTTTTCCACACAAATATATCCAGACACTTCTGTATCCAACAACATTTTATTCAAAAACATTTGGGTCATTTCAGAACCAACACTTTTTTTTACAGAAAAACAGCCGGATCCTGCCGGATCCATGCCTAATTTAGAAAAATACATACAAATTTAAGTATTTTCCACACAAACACATCCAGACACTTCTGGATCCAACAACATTTTACTCAAAAACATTTGGGTCCTTTCAGAACCAACAGTTTTGCTGTTTTTCTGTAAAAAACTGTTGGTTCTAGATGACCTAGATGGATGTGTTTGTGTGGACAAAAATTTAATTTGTGTATATGTCTAAATAAGACATGAATATGGCAGGATCAGATTATTTTTGTGTTTGTTCTGAAAGGACCCAGATGATTTTTTGTAAAATATTGATGGATCCACAAGTATCTGGATGAATTTGTGTAGAAAATACTTACATTTGTGTATATCTGCCTAAATTAGGCATGGATCCAGCAGTTTTTCTGTAAAAAAAAGTGTTGGTTCAGAAAGGGCGCAGATGTTTTTGTGTAAAATATTATTGGGTCCAGAAGTGTCTGGATGTGTTTGTATAGAAAATTATTAAACTTGAGGATATCTGTAAATTAGACATGAATATGGCAGGATCCGGCTGTTTTGAAGCAAAAATAAATTTTGGTTCTAAAAGGACCCAAACGTTTTTGTGTAAAATATTTATGGATCCAGAAGTGTATGGATGTGTTTGTGTGGAAAACAATTACATTTGTGTGTATCTATCTAAATTAGGCATGGATCCGGCTGTTTTTCTGTAAAAAAGTGTTGGTTCTGAAAGGACCCAGATGTTTTTGAGTAAAATGTTGTTGGATACAGAAGTGTCTGGATGTGTTTGTGTGGAAAACACTTACATTTGTGTGTATCTGTCGAATTAGGCATAGATCCGGCAGGATCCGGATGTTTTTCTGTAAAAAGTGCTGGTTCTGAAAGGACCCAAATGTTTTGCAGTAAAATGTTGTTGGATACAGAAGTGTCTGGATGTGTTTGTGTGGAAAACAATTAAATTTGTGTGTATTTGTTTAAATTAGGCATGGATCCGGCAGGATCCAGCTGTTTTTCTGTAAAAAAGTGCTGGTTCTGAAAGGACCCAAATGTTTTGCAGTAAAATGTTGTTGGATCCAGAAGTGTCTGGATGTGTTTGTGTGGAAAACAATTAAATTTGTGTGTATTTTTCTAAACTAGAAATGGATCCGGCAGGATCCGGCTGTTTTTCTGTAAAAAAGTGCTGGTTCTGAAAGGACCCAAATGTTTTGCAGTAAAATATTGTTGGATCCAGAAGTGTCTGGATGTGTTTGTGTGGAAAACAATTACATTTGTGTGTATTTGTTTAAATTAGGCATGGATCAGGCAGGATCCGGCTGTTATTCTGTAACAAAGTGTTGGTTCTGAAAGGATCCAAATGTTTTGCAGTAAAATGTTGTTGGATCCAGAAGTGTCTGGATGTGTTTGTGTGGAAAACAATTACATTTGTGTGTATTTTTCTAAACTAGGCATGGATACGGCAGGATACGGCTGTTTTTCTGTAAAAAAGTGCTGGTTCTGAAAGGACCCAAATGTTTTGCAGTAAAATGTTGTTGGATCCAGAAGTGTCTGGATGTGTTTGTGTGGAAAACAATTACATTTGTGTGTATTTGTTTAAATTAGGCATGGATCAGGCAGGATCCGGCTGTTATTCTGTAACAAAGTGTTGGTTCTGAAAGGACCCAAATGTTTTGCAGTAAAATGTTGTTGGATCCAGAAGTGTCTGGATGTGTTTGTGTGGAAAACAATTAAATTTGTGTGTATTTGTCTAAATTAGGCATGGATCCGGCAGGATCCGGCTGTTTTTCTGTAAAAAAGTGCTGGTTCTGAAAGGACCGAAATGTTTTGCAGTAAAATTTTGTTGGATACAGAAGTATCTGGATGTATTTGTGCGGGAAACAATTACATTTGTGTGTATTTGTCCAAATTAGGCATGGATCCGGTAGGATCCGGCTGTTTTTTTGTAAAAAAATGTTGGTTCTGAAAGGACCCAAATGTTTTTGAGTAAAATGTTGTTGGACAAAGAAGTGTCTGGATATGTTTGTGTGGAAAACACTTAAATTTGTGTGTATTTGTCTAAATTAGGCATGGATCCGGTAGGATCCGGCAAGATCCGGCAGGATCCGGCTTTTACCCACACCCTTTTTCAAGCATATATGTCAGCATATATGGAAGACTTTGTGTTATTCCAACCCAGAGATACAGCCTATTATAAGCCACTCTGAACTATTCACAGGACTGCACCCTCTGTGCCCCTGTACCAACCATCATTGCACAAATACTAATGACACCAGAGGAAATTAGCCCCCAGTCCATTATGCCTCCCCCTCCTGATGCCCCTTGGAGGTACTTGCATGAGAACAGACATGACTCCTGCTCAGAAGCAGACAGCTCATTGCAAGGATTAAAACACTGCACTGGGTGAGGAGTGTGTAAGTAGCCGTAATTCCTTGCAATGAGCTGTCTGCTGATCAGGAGTCATCTCCGTTCCCATGCAGGTACCTCAGCTATACTTATGTTAGTTCCTATGAAAAACAGGTGTTTCAAGCTGTGACACTACCTTCTCTTGCAGTAGTTACACAGCCCCAGTACCAAGTTGTTTTTAATATGCAAATGCATATCCTTACCTTGCTTTTAGTTCTTCCTTCCACTCTGAGATTCTTCCTCTTGCGCTCTCAGCTGCTCTACCTCTTCCTGTCTCACTGACCACTCTGGTCACATTCTTGGTGTGAACGTGACTGGGTAGTGACCCACTCCTTAAGAAACAGTTATGGAAGCTGCCTCAAGTGGGGGTTAATGTGGCGCGCTTAGTTTATACTAACCAGCTGGTGGCACTGGTGCTCACGTCTCCTAGCTGCACATGTTACATATTGCACAGTGGAGGAGGCAGACCTAGTCACTGCTTCTCTCCATAGATTTATATACAACAACAAAAAATTATACACAAAAAACTTTTTTATTTTATTTACAAATCTGTTCCCATAATGACAGGTGAAGCTCTTTCTCCCCTACCTCTACTGACTGCACGTCCCTGGGTGTAGCGCATGCCAAGATGCATAAAAGCTGTTATTGAAAAGCAGGGGTATTCCACCAAATACTGATTTATAAACTATTACTACGTTATAACATTAGTATTGTGCTGTTAAAAAATTAATATGAACTTGTTTTGTTTGCATTATTCGAGGTGAAGACACTGGCCTCTATTTAACAAGCTCCGTATGGAGCTTGTGAGCCCCTGTTTCTGGCGAGTCTTCAGACTCGCCAGAAACAGCAGTTATGAAGCAGCGGTCACAAAGACCGCTGCTCCATAACCTGTCCGCCTGCTCTGAGCAGGCGGACAGACATCGGCGGAAATCAACCCGATCGTGTATGATCGGGTTGATTAACACCCCCCTGCTTGCTGCTGATCTTGTGAGCTGCTGGTGCAATGCTGAATACGGAGAGCGTATTGCTCTCCGCATTCAGCGATGTATTGCGGACCTGATCCGCATTGTCGGATCAGGTCCGCAAGACCTTTGTTAAATAGAGCCCACTGCATCTTTTTTTTTTATGTTGACCAGTTCTCATTTCCTGCAAATAAATGCTCTAAACGGCAACATTTTTTATTTGGAATTTGGGAGAAATATTAGCTTATAGAATAAAAGAAAAATGTTTATTTTACTCAAACACATACCTATAAATAGTAAAACCAGAGAAACTGATAATTTTGCAGGAGTATCTTACAGTTTATTTTAATGTACTTATGTTGTTTTTGGTGGAACATTTTTAAGCCCTATCCGTTTATGCGAGGTCTTTACTCATGATAACCCAACATGCTCAAATTTAGAAAAGAAAACAGATCCGGAATGCTAGTGATATTTTAGATAGGGTTTAATTCATCAGTTGTAATGAATATGCACATAACTTACTTTTTACTATAGATATAAAATTCTGCCCACTTCAAAAGCCAAATTTTCTGTGAGCTAAAGGTTTGAACTATTCTCAAATCAGCAGTCTAGCTACAACAAAAGGTGCCTAAAGGGGAGAGCACTGATTGGAAGACGGTTCAAACCTTTAGCTCACAATACTCTCTGGTAAGCAACCGATGCGGAGAGTGGCTCTCTCTGCATCAGCCAGTGATGGTGCAGATTGTTGGTGGTGTGGGAGGGATAGGAGGGAGGCGGGTGGGCGGCCTATCACTGGAGGAGGCATAAGAGTTCCGCATGAGGTCCTTGTGAGGTCCAGGAGTGGGCGAGCGGGCAGGAGGGGCGGGAGGGAGAGGGCAATAAGAGTTGGGAAAGGGATATGGGAGGGAGTAGGGTATTAAGGGGAGGGGGCAGCTACACAACAGAAAAAATAGTATATTATTATTTTTTTTTAAAATAAGCCTAAATTTACTGAAAACTGGGTACTAGCAGACAGCTGCCAGTACCTAAGATGGTCGCAAATAGGTAGAGGGGGGAGGGTTAGAGGGCTGTTTGGGTAGGGGTCAGGAAGGTTTGGGTGTATGGGGGATCCTACACTGCAGAAACTATATAAATGGGGGTGACCATTATAGGGGGGAGGGAAAAGTGCTGTTTGAGAGGGATTAGGGAGGGATCAGTAGGTATGATGTGTCAGGTGGGAGGGTAATCTATACATTAAAGCAAAAATTAGCCCTACAATCTATCTAATTAACCCCTTCACTACTGGACATAATACAAGTGTGGTGCCCAGCTGCATTTAGCGGCCTTCTAATTACCAAAACGCAATGACAAAGCTATATATGTCTATTTCTGAACAAAGGGGATCCCAGAGAAGCATTTACAACCATGTGTGCTATAATTGCACAAGCTGTTTGTAAATAATGTCAGCGAGAATCCTAAAGTTTGTTAAAAAGTTAGTTTTTTTTTATTTGATCGCATTTGGCGGTGAAATGGTGGGATGAAATATACCAAAATGGTCCTAGATCAATACTTTGGGTTGTCTACCTAAAAAAATATATCTACATGTGAACGGTTATTCAGGGATTCCTGACAGATATCAGTGTTACAATATCAGTTTTACAATGTAACTATTGCTAATTTTGAAAAAAATTGTTTGGAAATAGCAAAGTGCTACTTGTACTTCTTGACCTATAAAAAAAACAAAGAACGTGTAAACATTGGGTATTTTTAAACTCAGGATAAAATCTAGAAACTATTTAGTTTTTTTTCTTCTTTTTTTCATTATATTTTATAATTTTTTTATAGTAAATTATATAATATTGTGAAAATATCAGTATCTTTAGAAAGTCCATTTAATGGCAAGAAAAACAGTATATAATATGTGTGGGTACAGTAAATAAGTAAGAGGAAAATAAAATAGCCCTGGTCCCTAACGGTAAGAAAATTGAAAAATGGTTTGGTCACTAAGGGGTTAATGTAAAAATAGAATGTTTTCAGATGATTTGAAATGCCACTGTCTAATTCTCTCAATGCAACAAAACAAAGGACAGGACCGCAAAAACGCATCTAAGTGCAGATCAGTGTAAAACCTTTAATATTGATCTTTTAATAGAATCACATTCACACTTTGTAAGAAATAAAAAAGCGATCAAACAACAGTTAAAAACTGCAGCGAACCCGCTTCAACATCTTCTCCCAGGTGGACAAGGATTCAGATCAGCGCATCCAGCAATTGCTGAACATGGTGTGTGTCCAAATTCGGTCAATCAGGATGTCTTCAAACACTTTGCCGTCCTTTCAGTGGCTTACAATTAGAGGTGTGTACCAACATCCAATGATCGTGTTTAACGTGACACGCTGTGAGTTCCACTTTATCAGTGGGAATTACGCTGTGATACAATGTCCGTATTAAAACTTGGTACAAGACCCTGAGGCAGGCTTTTACTTAAAAGTCGGTCCTCAGCCCATGTTGTGCTTGTCAATTACTAGCACTACCGTAGCCTCACCGGACCCAGCTAAAATGTTTCACTCGACGTACGTTTCGTTCCTAGACTGGAACTTTTTCAAGAGTGATTGTAAGCACTTTGTTCCTGTTTTTTAAAGGCAGGGAGGGAGGTGCTCATTACCATTAACCCTTAAAACAGAACCGGGCTATATAGACAGACAATAAATAATGCAGTAAATAATCTTAAGAATTAACATAAATACAGTTTAAGATATAAAATATAAAAATACCTAGGTAAAAACACATTCTAAAACTGCCTTCATAATAGCACATATAAAAAATCATTATCTAAAATGATGTGTACTGATAGCCATATATGCTATAGTTTGCCCATAGCTCCTTCAGAGGGGGATACTCTAACATGACATAAGAGAATAGTATACATGATTTTTAGATTGATTAAGATATTATATATAAACATTTGAAACATATCTGGATTCCTAATACATTAAAAATAATAATCATATACCCCTATATTCTACCATGCCTACAGTAGCAAAAAG
Source organism: Bombina bombina (assembly GCF_027579735.1). Classification (NCBI taxonomy): domain Eukaryota; kingdom Metazoa; phylum Chordata; class Amphibia; order Anura; family Bombinatoridae; genus Bombina; species Bombina bombina. The sequence goes on along the minus strand of NC_069506.1, from coordinate 250,222,193 downwards.
GCCTTGCATTATACAGTGTCAACCATGCAAAGTCCAGACAGCGTTAGTCATGTAAAAAATTCAAGGATGTCTAGATCAACATTCATTCCTTTAGGGTGAAGACAATCCAATTTTTTGATTCAATATGTATCCCGCTGTTGGACCTTAAGTAATCTATTAGTGTCCCAAACATTAGGAGGGATCCACTCTATAATTTTAATTTCTAAAAGATCTTGGGATCTTTATTATGAACTAATTTAAAATGTTGGGAGACACTATCGCCTAGATTTAGAGTTCTGCGGCGAAAGGGGTGCGTTAGCTACGCGTGCTTTTTTTCCCCTGCACCTTTTAAATACCGCTGGTATTTAGAGTACACAGAATGGCTGGGTTTTCAGTGCGTTAGGCTCCAAAAAGGGAGCGTAGAGCATAATTTAACGCCACTGCAACTCTAGATACCAGTGGTGCTTACGGACGTGGCCAGCTTCAAAAACGTGCTTGTGCACGATTCCCCCATAGAAAACAATGGGGCTGTTTGAGCTGAAAAAAAACCTAACACCTGCAAAAAAGCCGCGTTCAGCTCCTAACGCAGCCCCATTGTTTGCTATGGGGAAACACTTCCTACGTCTGCACCTAACACTCTAACATGTACCCCGAGTCTAAACACCCCTAACCTTACACTTATTAATCCCTATTCTGCCACCCCCACTATCGCTGACCCCTGCATATTATTATTAACTCCTAATCTGCCGCTCTGTACACCACCGCCACCTACATTATAGCTATGTACCCCTAATCTGCTGCCCCTAACACCGCCGACCCCTATATTATATTTATTAACCCCTAATCTGCCCCCCTCAACGTCGCCTCCACCTGCCTACACTTATTAACCCCTAATCTGCCGAGCGGACCGCACCGCTACTATAATAAAGTTTTAACGGCTAGGAGCCTCTAACACTGGTTTTAACGGCTACCGCCCAACTCTAAATCTAGGCCTATGGGTTTCCAAGCCATTTTCAATATTATTAAGGTGTTCCCTGAAAAAATACTTTATTTTTCTTTTTGTTCTTCCTACGTAAATCAAGTTACACTTGCATTTCATATGGTAGACCACATATGTGCTCATACACTTACACCTACTAGTGTTAGTAAAACTTCTAGAACTATTGTGATTCTCGATGAGAGTGGGATTAGGTGCTATATAGAGGCACATTACACAATCCTTGGCTTTACATCTCTATGTTCCAGGTGAACTCCCCCAATCTGATATCTTTGTTGGGGGTTTCTTCCTCAATTTACTTGGTGCCAGAATATTCTTCAAATCTCTATTTTTCCTGAAAAGAATTTCCGGTCTGTCACCTATAGACCTTTTGAGGATAGGGTCAAGTTGTAATACTTTCCAGTGTCTGTTAATTATACATTTAATTTTATAGTGCTGATTATTATATTTTGTGATAAATTTAGGGTTCAAATTTTTAGTTGGAACTCTTTTATTATTTTTTTATTTTTCTAACAATGATTTCCTATCTATCAAATCCACTTTCTCTTTCATTTTTACTAGGTTATGTTTGCTATATCCTTTATCCTCAAATTTCTTAGTGAGGGTTTCAGATTCCTGATTGTAATCTTGGATATTCGTGCAATTATTCTTAATGTGCTGATACTGGCTAAACCGAATGCTGTTTTTCCATTGTTTGAGGTTGCCACTTGGTGCATTTAATAATCCATTCCTGTCTGTGTCCTCTCTAAAAAAAAAATACTGCAACATCATTTGAATTGATAAATAAAGTAAGGTCCAAAAAATTAATATGTGTTTGAGAATAGGAGAAAGTAAATTTAAGGTTAAAATAATTTGTATTCATATGGTCAACCAATTCCTTTATATTGTGAGGTTCTCCTTGCCAGATCACAATAATATCATCTATATATCTAAAATACATGTAGATATTAGAAGAGTAAGGGTTATTATTCCATATGTATCTATCTTCATAATTAGACATATACAAGTTTGCATATGATGGGGCAAACGTTGTCCCCATCGCTGTTCCCTGTATTTGTTTGTAAAATCTATTCTCAAACAAAAAATAATTGTGTGACAAGATAAACCTTATAGACTCAGTCAAAAATGTGGTATGTACCAATGATACATTTCTTTTTGAACATTCCTCCCCAATTACTGACACCCCTTTATCATGGGGGATACTCGTATAAAGGGCAGAGACGTCACAGGTGACCCAGAAAAGATTAGGTCCAGACCTCTGCCCTTCAAATTTATTAATTACATCTACTGTATCCAGGAGTTTTCTTAACCATAGGTTGTAGATAGTAATCTATAGATGTGGACATGTTGTCACATAGGGACCCAATTCCTTATACAATGGGTCTCCCAGGTGGTACCTTAGCATTTTTATGGATTTTGGGGAGGTGGTAGAAGCATGCCACTTTGGGATACACTTCATATAGATAGTTAAACTTATTTTGATTGAGTATACCCTCCTGTTTAGCTACAAAAAGATGGTTAAATAATTATTTCTTGTAGCTTAAGGTAGGATTAAAAGTTAGAGGCAAATAAGTGTCCTTATCATTTATTTGTAAGCTTCTTTAAAATAATCTTGTCTGTTTTGCACAACTATACCCCCTCCCTTATCTGCACAATGGTACACCACATCCATATTGTTTGTTAGAGTTTTAAGGGAAGCTCTTTTTTCTTTTGTGAGATTATCATATTTTAATTTATTATTAACATACAGTTTGTTAATGTCCTCACATACTAATTTATTGAATGTCTTAATATATTCACTTTGCATATGCTGGGGTAGAAAATAGATTTTCTTTTTAATGGACAATGTGACACATATTCTAATTCTTCCTCATGTATTGATATGTTAAAGAGTTCCTCAGCTGTAACACTATTGGACAGGAATTGAGTTCCATTTTCGCTATACAGATGTTCTAGATTTGCCAGTGTGTATGCATTCTCTTCATTAAGGAGAGTATAGTTGACACTTTGGCTTTATCATAATACCTTTTAAAGGTTAATTTCTGATGTATCTCTGGACATCTATAAAAAGTTCAAACTGGTTGGGTTGGGTGATAGGGGCAAAATGTAATCCTCTAGAAAGTAATTTCATTTCATCGTCAATAAAAGTTTTATCTGAACGATTAAAAATCAATTTACATCCCCTTTCTAATTCCATTTTTTTCTGTTCCTTTTTCCGTTGTTTGATGCCCCTCTAGTGCCTCTGTATCATCTAACATACGTTTTGGTTTTCTTGGAGTACCTAGGGCATTCAGTGGTTCTCCTCCCCATTCCGGTCTGTTTCCCTGTTGTCTCCATGGGGGAGTTCCTAAAAAATGCCCTGTCTTATGGTTTCCCTGTCTGTGTACATTGGGGGACCAAAACTTAACATTTTGATCATAATCTCTATTTTGCCTTCAAATTTTTGGTTTTGCCCCCTGTTGGTTCCACCTAGGACTATTCAATCCCTGGTTTCCTTTAGCAAAATTACCTTCTGGAAAAAATCTATTACTAGTCTCTATATTCTGGTAATTCATATTACTATTTCCTTGAATATATCCTATCCTTGTATCTATCTCATTGTTCCCATAGGTACCCCCTTTTGATACTGATTCTGGTATGAGTGTTTCCATGGTTTTGTTTGACCCTTGCTCTTATTATTATTTTTATTCATATTTTTATTATTTTTATATGGGCATTTTTTGTTCATATTAGTTTTATAACTATTTATATTGGTACTCCCATAGGATCCCTGTGTGGTTTTGTATATAGGGGCTCGCACTTCACCATGTGTATCATTAGATGTGTCTCCCCTCCTATCTTGGTTATTATTATCATGTTCATTCTCATCAGTATTTTCCTGTTGTTTATACGTATAAACTCTGTTGGTTTTACAATCTTCCAAATCTCTCCTTAATTTCTTAAGTTTATTAGTTTCTAATTCTTTAGCATAGGTATTAATTTTAACCTGTACATTATCATTAAAATCTTTCCATTTCGCTATACTTTTATAGGGTTGTATTTTCTCCACTACACTATCTATTTGTATTTTCAAGTTTTCCAGTTTAAATTCCCTATATTTAATTAATATTTTAATTAAGATAATAGAACGTTTATATAAAGCTTGCTCCCATTCGGTCTGGAATTCTACCTCATCAAGTTCAAAGGCAGGACATTTGAAAATCCTAAGGCCCCTTGGTATTACATCATGAATTATATAATTGTCCAAAAGGACAAAATCCTGCCATTCCTTGGCATCTTTACATAATAGTTTCTCTAGCTCTCTAAAAAGATCTAAAGGGTTATCAATCGACCCACTCCCTATATTATAACAATAAATTTGTTGATATTTGTCTATTAGATCTCAGTGAATTATCCCCAAATGTATTATTTTCTCTTTCATTTGCATCTGCCTCAATAAAAGACAGGAAGGAAGTGCTTACAATTACTCTTGAAAAAGTTCTAGTCTAGGAATGAAACGTATGTAGAGTGAAACATTTTAGCTGGGCCCGGTGAGGCTACGGTAGTGCTAGTAATTGACAAGCACAACATGGGCTGAGGACCGACTTTTAAGTAAAATCCTGCCTCAGGGTCTTGTACCAAGTTTTAATACGGACATTGTATCACAGCATAATTTCCACTGATAAAGTGGAACTCACAGCGTGTCACGTTAAACACGATCTTTGGATGTTCGTACACACCTCTAATTGTAAGCCACTGAAAGGACGGCAAAATGTTTGAAGACATCCTGATTGGCCGAATTTGGACACACACCCTGTTCAGCGATTGCTGGATGCGCTGATCTGAATCCTTGTCCACCTGGGAGAAGACGCTGAAGCGGGTTTGCCATATCACTTGTAACACCAATGGTAGTTCCTCCACTGGATGTATTATCACTGCCAATGTTTGTCAGGTACATATTTCAACATTAACGTCCTCAGAGAATAGAAGAAAAAAAATGAAGTAGCTCTATATAGCAAAGCAGTTTCCAGATTAGTACCAGAGAACCAATTTGTAGAATAAGAGGAATTCCAGGAAAATAGTTCTGTTGCATATTTTCTCTAGAAATTAAATATTTTTAACTAAACCTTAAAGGGACAGTAAAGTCCAAATTAAACTTTCATGATTCAGATAGGGCATGTAATTTTAAACATCTTTAAAATGTACTTTTAACATCATATTTGCTTTTTTCTTTTGGTATTTTTTGTTAAAGACTATACCTAGGTAAGCTTATAGGCTCATAGGATGATTTCTAAAACTCTGCAGTCCACATCTTATCTCATTGGCTGTGAATAGCTAATAACATGTACTGTTTGTTCATGTGTATCATATAGATAACATTGTATTCACACCAGTGGAGTAATTTAAGAGTCAGCACTAATTGCCTGAAATGCAAGTCTGTCAAAAGATCTGAGATAAGGAGGCTGTCTGCAGAAACTGAGAGCTCGCTTCCACTGAGGTGTTAAAAATTAAGCCCTAAGCTACCGAAGCCACCGACAGCTAAAAGCAATTTATGACTCCATTTTAGTACCAGATTTCCATTGAAAAGGTTACCACTTTGCGAGCGGTCGTCTCTTTTCATGTAGGTGTAGGTTAGCGTTGTGTTAACGCTTCCACCCAATGCCCGATTTCTAAAACATTAGTAGGTTACTATGGTAACCTGACCTTACACTACACTCAATGGCATATACCCGTTGCTTGCTGTTAAAATAAAATCAAACACATAACGCATGTGCAATATCTATCTCTCAACCGCAACCCCCTACCACAATAACTAATATATTAACCCTTAATACGCCATGCAAACTATTTAAACTTTTTACCCATAATCCGCCATTCCCCACAATGCAATCTAGCTATTTAAAGTTAACCCCTAATTCGCCAATAACCCAAATCACAATTAACCTAATAAACCTATTAACCCCTAAACCGCCAATAACTCACATCGCAATTAACTAATCACTAAGCCCCCTAACCTAACACCCCCTAAATTTACCCCATTACATAAGTTAAAATAATCATAAATGACAATTAAAATAAATAACCTAACATTACTTTAAAAATAAAAAAAACTAAGTTTAAATTAAGCTAAAATTACAGAAAATAAAAAAGTCTAACATTACAGAAAATAGTAAACAAGATTATCAAAAATAAAAAAAATAAACCTACTCCAATATGTAATAACTATTCTGCCAAATGGGAAAAGCCCAGGCCCAGATGCCCTATCAGCCAAATACTATAAAGTTTTCTCTTCAAGTCTTGTCCCACACCTCACTCAACATTTTAACGAAGTTACGGAAGAAAATCCATTTCCACCCTCGATGCTAGAGGCACAAGTTTCGGTAATTCCAAAACCGGGTAAACAGCCGACTACGCCGGCAAATTTTCGCTCGATTTCTCTACTCAATGTAGATATTAAATTATATGCAAAAATCCTTGCAACCTGTATTAATTTAGTCCTCCCATCCCTGATCCATTTAAACCAAGCTGGCTTTACACCCACACGTGAGGCTAGAGACAACACCACCAAAATACTGGCTCTTATGGACTATTCCCATAACTATCAAATCCCCTCCGCATTCATATCCATGGACATGGAAAAAGCCTTTGATAGGCTTGATTAGGTTTTTCTGAAACAGGCTTTATGTAGATTTGGATTCGATCAAGAATTAATAATGAAAATATTCGCATTGTACAATAAACCTCAGGCAAAAGTTAAATTAAATGATTTCCTCTCCAATCCATTTCCAATCAATAATGGAACCAGACAGGGTTGCCCTCTATCCCTGCTACTTTTTGTCCTGTCCATGGAAATTTTGGCCTCATATATAAGAAATGATCCCACTATTACAGGACATAAACTAGGTCCAACAGAATATAAAATCACGCTTTATGCGGATGATGTATTTCTCACCCTTACAAATCTCGATTCTACAATACCTGCTTTGATAAACACGTTACAAACATACGGGCAATTCTCCAATTTTAGTATAAATATCACAAAATCTGAATTATTGCATATTAACTTAGCACCTGCGACCTTAGTTAACTTACAAAAATGGTTTCAGTTCAGAGCACAAGGAAAAGCAGTGAAATATTTAGGAGTATATATATCCCCAAACACACAAGATATTCTAACATTGAATTATGATAGCCTTATTCTAAATATAAACTCACTATTGAGAAGTTGGAATAATAATTTTTTATCATGGCTGGGAAGACTTAATGCAATTAAAATGATCATACTGCCTAAGGTACTGTACCTACTGCAAACCCTGCCCATTCCCCTCCCCAACCAAATGTTACATAGACTGCACAAAATGTTGAATAATTTTATTTGGGCAAATAAGCGCCCACGCATTGCTACAGCAACAATGTATAGGCCTAGAGAGTTGGGAGGTATAGAGGCGCCTAATATACAACACTATAGGCTAGCTACCTTTATGTCTAAGGTGGTAGACTGGTGAAAACATGCAATGAATAAAGAGTGGGTGCAGCTGGAGAGTCAATTGGCTAATAATGATAACCTTGGTGGAAACTGTTGGATCCCCCTAATCAGAGATTACTCCCGGACACCAAATCAACATCAACACGAGAAACCTACAAACTCTGGAACAAAATTATAAAACAACACCCTCACATCTCCACAATGAGCTCTCCTCTGACCCCAATGTTGAGAAATACACCCTGCCCATTACATCTTAAAACGAATGCGTCACTCATAGTAACCATAGCAGATTCTCTCCCAGCTTAAACGTTTTTTATAGCTGGTAAAGTTAAACCACAAACAGACCTTGTTGCTAGCTGTGGTTGTACACTCCAGAATTGGTTGATATATTCACAACTAGTGCATTTTCTCTCTATCCATCCGTCAAAAGCGCATTTCACCCGCTCCTTGACCCCTTTTGAAAATGTATGCACTAACCAATTACCCAAAAAAGGTATCCTTTCAATAGTACATAAATAGCTTCTAATATCCCACTACAAAACCTTACCATCTTATGTTAATAAATGGGAGAGAGAGATTGACAGCCCCATACCAAAACAAACATGGTACAATATATTCACACATATGAGTAGATCTTCCTCTTTGATTTCCACACTAGAAATGAACCTCAAATTGCTGTGCAGATGGTATTATACACCTGTGCGTCTATACCAGCTATTCCCCAATACCTCAGCAACTTGCTGGAGAGGATGCCAAAGTAATAGAACCCCATTTCATATTTGGTGGCAATTTGCAAAAGCTACGAAATACTGGGAGGCGATTAAAAATGAGATTGTACAAGTATTGAATATCCCTTTACCGTTTATCATATGGGTCTTCGTTTTTGGCCATTTCCCCAAGATAAAATGTAAACTAAGATTAGCGCTTTTAACAATAATGATTAATGCTGCTAAAAAGCTGATACCATTAAAGTGGAAAAAAATAGAACTTCCTACAGTGGAGGTATGGAGGCGCACAGTTACACATAGCCTAATGTTAGAAAAATACCATTACGGACAGACACACCGACAGGATGATTATCACTCAATTTGCTTTTTATGGGAGGAATATTTAAACACAATTCCTGTACATCCAAATGAAACCTAATTTGAGTAAATGATATCCTGAAACTCAATGGTCTTTAGGGTATTTTGAATTTATCAAATTTATTACACTTATTGCAATTCAAATCTTCTCATAATCTTCAGTAACAAATGGAATACTAGCTATCAAGGTTCCCATTTTAGACTAAAACCGGTATACTGGTACATTTGTTGTCTATATATACATTTCTTGATGTTCAGCTTATTATGTTAGTAGGAAATGTTTTTCACTGTAACCCTATTTTGGATAATGTATGCATAAGCTGATACTATGTTTTAGATGCACTTGTCCAAGCCACAGTGTATGTAAAATTGATTTCTTCAATAAAACTGTTGAAAATGTGAAAAAAAGTATATTTCAAAGTTGTTTTATTGCACATAACTAAACATTTCAAATAAAAATATCAAGATGTAAAAAAAAAATTAAACATAATCCCTATGAAAGTAAAAAAGCCTCCCAAAATAAAAACACCCCCAATCTAATACTAAACTACCAACAGCCCTTAAAAGGGCCTTGTGTAGGGCATTGCACTAAGTTAAACAGCTTTTACTTAAAAAAATACTTAGTCCCCCGTCTAACAGTAAAACCCCCACCCACCAAACCCCCCAAAATAAAAAAAACTATAGCTAAAAAATCCTAAACTACACATTGCCCCTAAAGAGGCATTTGTATGGGCATTGCCCTTAAAAAGGGCATTCAGCTCTTTTACTGCCCTTAAAGGGACATTCAGCTCTTTTTCAAGCCCAAATCCCTAATCTAAAAAATAATAAAAAAAAATAAAAAAAAAAAGCGCCCAACTCTAACCGCCAGATAGGTACTCACGTTCCTGTAGTCTGGCGGGGAAGTCTTCTTACAAGCAGCAACCTCTTCTATCTTCATCCTGGACTGCGGAACTGAAGACTGAAATGTTCAAATCAGCCAATAGTATTTCAGTAGCTCTCATCCTATTGGCTGATTTGAATTTGAAGAATCAAATCAGCCAATAGGAATGCAAGGACGCCATATTTAATTGCGTACCTTAAATTCACTATTCAGTGTATGGCGGTAATCGTACGAAGAGGATCCTCCATGCTCCATGGTTCCACGGTCGCCAGTCTTCAGTTCCGCGGTCCAGGATGAAGATAGGCGAGATCGCCGCTTGGAAGAAGACTTCACTGCAGGACTTTAGAAACCGTGAGTACCTATCTGGGGGTTAGAGTTAGGGTTTTTTTTTACTTTTTTTTATTTTTTTACTTTCTAGATTAGGGATTTGGGCTTGAAAAAAAGCTAAATGCCCTTTAAGGGCAGTAAAAGAGCTGAATGCTATTTTAAGGACAATAGCCATCCAAATGCCCCTTTAGAGGCAATGGATAGTTTAGGATTTTTTAGTGTTAGGTTTTTTTTATTTTGAGGGGTTTAGTGGGTGGGGGGTTTTACTGTTGTAGGGGGGACTTAGTATTTTTTTATTTTAAGGAAAAGAGGTTTTAGTATTAGATTAGGGGGTGTTTTTATTTTTTGGGGGGCTTTTTTACTTTCATAGGTATTAGGTTTATTTTTTCAATTTTTGATAATCTTGTTTATTATTATTTATGTAATGTTAGACTTTTAAATCTTCTGTAATTTTAGCTTAATTTAAAATTAGTTTTTTTTATTTTTAAAGTAATGTTAGGTTTTTTATTTTAATTGTAATTTATGATTATTTTAACTTATGTAATGGGGTTAATTTAGGGGGTGTTAGGTTAGGGGGCTTAGTGATTAGTTAATTGTGATGTGGGTTATTGGCAGTTTAGGGGTTAATAGATTTATTAGGTTAATTGTGATGTGGGTTATTGGTGGTTTAGGGGTTAATAGATTTATTAGGTTAATTTCAATGTGGGTTATTGGCGAATTAGGGGATAATAGTTTAAATTGCTAGATTGCATTGTGGGGGACTGCGGATTAGGGGTTAATAACTTTGATAGATACTTTGCTGTATGAGGGCATGGCGGATTAGGGGTTTAATAGATTTAATATATAGTTTGCATTGTGAGGCATTGCGGTTTAGTGGTTAATACATTTATTATAAGTTGCGATGTGGGGGGGGGGGTGGAAAAATTAAATTGAAAAATGGTCTGATCACTAAGGGGTTAATGTAAAAATAGAATGTTTTCAGATGATTTGAAATGCTACTTTCTAATTCTGTCAATGCAAAGAATGAATAATTACTACTACTACTACTATTACTAATTATTATTATTATTATTATTATTATTATTATCATTATTATTATTGTTATTATTATAATCTTATGGATTCAGAAGTTAACCAGTGTGATTTTATATCTGTTATTGAATACTGTTTAAGATACTGTATACAGTTTAACATATTGTACCTTATAGTACTATGATACATTAATGTCCTAGATTTTTAAAAGAAGAGCTTTACTGGAATGAGGTTTCTTTTAAAATCTATAATAATCTATAAATATTAATACATGGACACAAGTACAGAAACATACATAGGGACCACACTAACACAGCAGTGAAGATACATTTTTAAAGAAGAAAAACAGTGTAGGAATGGAGAGAGTGAGGATCAGATAAAAACTACTGGACAGCTTCATATGTTCTACTACTATGGCACTGTAAGGAACAGCTTTGTAAAGAAAATGAAATGTTAATTATGGTAATATTTGTATCACTTATAAATATTTTTATCCTTTCTTAATTTTTAGGAAAATAATGTGTATAAACTAAAGCAAGTTTAATATTACGGAACTCACAGTTGTAAGTAGAGATTATGCACTGGTCACTTTTTTTTTTTCAAAATAAAAATATAAAACAATTTACTGATGTATACAATTAAGGCATCACTTAAGCAACACCATTAAATACATAGTTTTCCCCAAATATGTTTTAAAGAATAAAACAATTAAAAGAGACTGTACTTACACTTCTTCATCCTTTTGCCTCGTAGTATTTTTGAGAAAGGAAGCAGACGCGACTGTTGCATAAGTTCTGTAAATATTTAGAGATCATATTGAGGAAGTATTAGCAATAATATGCTAGTAAGTTTTGTTCTGTGGTTTGTGTGTTTTGTTAATGTAATGTACAACTGAAACTATGCTTTCTCTACATGTGAACTTCTTATCCTGCTGTGTCCGTTGTAGATTTTTTACTTATTTGCTTATTTTCTCATGGGAAAAAATACCAGATTTTCTGGTATTTACAGATATTTGGCCCATATCTGTTGTAAGGACACGTTTGAGGTTGTCTGCCTTATAGTGTAGTATTTAGTATTTATTTTCAAATCATAAATGAAAACTTTTTTTGGCCCCCTTGAAGGTAACCCATTAATAAGCAACAGTAATAATATAATGCATTTCTGTATAATGATTTTAAATATATATATTATATATATATATATATATATATATATATATATATATACACTGTACATATATACACAGTACATTTATGTATATATACTGTATATATCTACAAATGAGCAAATTTTCCCAATTGCAGGCACATGATAATTAATCAGCTATTACAAGTGGCTGGTTATTGCTAACATGAGGTTGTGGTAACAATTAGCGCTTATAAAATTAACTAGAGATCATATCTCTGGTTAATTTTATAAATGTGCCCCAAATGCTCCAAAAATAAAGTGTAGTGCATTTTATTAAAAAAATAAATATAGCAGCTACTTTATTTCTTAATAAGATAACTTCACTAGGCAGTATTTTGGGGCTAAAGTTGGAAGGAGTGGGGTGTTAGAAAAAAAAAGAATGGCACTGAAAAGTCCCTTTACTTTGCGGTCTATGGGTACTGTGTGTTCCCAGTAAATATATATATGTATATGCTTATATACATACAGTATATATTTATTTGTTAAAATGTGTATATACACATATTAAAACACACACACATATATTTCTGTGCCGTGTGCTGTGTATGACGGAATCAGAATGAGGTTCCCTTTGGAGCCTATGGAAGCACGCTCTAATGAGTGCAATGCTTCCCAGCAATACAAATGCGAGCGACAACTTGTAATACCAGTGCACATTAACGTGAACTAGTATTACTCAGTGGAGCAAAAATATCACTTTCATGAAAGCAATATTTATCGCTCCACGTGTAATCTGGTCCATACTGAATACATATATACATATATAATCATTATACAGATAAGATATATAAAATAGAAAGCAATACTCATTTGAGTTTTGGTGGAGATAAAACCATGAGATTAAAATACTTCATTACATAAAAGTAAGAGCTATAGAATTTTTGAATATAAAATTGTGGAGGTGGAGATGCCGTTCTGATGTCACAAGGAGGGGTCTCACTTTAACTAACACAGAATCACTCATTTGCAAGTAGTTTGTGCTTAACATGACTTGAATGTTATACAGTACTTGTAATCAGAAACACACACTGAGAGCGTTACTTTGTGTGAAGACACTGTATCCAATAACCCTGAAGTGACTACTACTGTAGGACTGCTTTGTTACATTATATTTAATTTGTTTTTAACAAAGTGTTTATTTTAACATTGTAATAGATTTGGATCTCCCTGCAAGCCACAGAGTTGGATCCATTTATTAATGGGCCCTTAGCTAAGAGCTAATGAAGCTCCATGCTATGTGAGTACCAGACTAATAATGTTTAAACAAATTTACACTATGAAAGTTTCTTTTTGCTTTTTTGAGGTTACATTGAAGAATCATATGGACATTCATCTGCTTTTTTAAATTACACAGTGCACGGTGTTGAATACTTTTATTTATTTTTTTATTATTATGAATATGTATACTCTGATGAACATTGTGTGCTGTAAAATGACTGAATGAGGCCCATTTATCAAGCTCTGAACTGCTTTGCAATATAGAGCTACATAATTTTTTTTCTTCTATTGTCTGAGGAAGTTAATGTTGAAATATGTACCTGATAAACATCAGCAGTGATAATACATCCAGTGGAGGAACTACCATTGATGTTACAAGTGATATGGCAGCAGTCTAAAGTGTTGGGGAGGGCCCATAGCAGCCGTGTGTTGGTGGTCATTATCTGTGTTTAGATACTTAATATCATTATACGGTGCAGCCTACTCATCAGTGTATAGATATTCACAACATTATACAGTGCAGTGTGTTTACTATTAGTGTATCGATATTGAGGCCTATTTATCAAATGTCTGTCGGACCTCATCCGACAGTGCGGATCAGGTCCAACAGACATCGCTGAATGCGGAGAGCAATATGCTTTCCGTATTCAGCATTGCACCAGCAGCTCTTGTGAGCTGCTGGTGCAACGCCGCCCCCTGCAGACTTGCGGCCAATCGGCAGCCAGCAGGGGGTGTCAATCAACCTGAACGTACTCGATCGGGTTGAATTGTGGTGATCTCTGTCCGCCTGCTCAGAGCAGGTGGACAGGGTTATGGAGCAGCGGTCTTTAGAATTATATATATATATATATATATAAAAACAACTCACCACTATATAGCCATGACCCCACCGTGCAATAACACTGCCAGGCTCCTGGGCGTCCATTCAGCACAACTGCGCATGCGCCGACGGCGGTATGGAGTCCAAGCAATTACATACAAAGAGTAAGCAGCAGCTCTGTTGCTAAGCTATTTTGTTTACATAGCAACTGTTTGTCAACGTTGCTTTCACTTTTTTGCTTTTTTAGTTTGTATGTCCTTGCTGGGACTCCATACCACCATCGGCGCATGCACATTTGTGCTGAATGGATGCCCAGGAGCCTGACAGTGATATTGCATTGTGGGGTCATGGCTATATAGTGGTGAGTTGCTTTATTTGTTCTTTATTGGTCTGAGGACGGGGGAGGTTCTCCTGCATAAATTATTATGCTTACCTGATAATTTCCTTTTCTTCTGATGGAAAGAGTCCACAGCTGCATTCATTACTTTTGGGAAATAAGAACCTGGCCACCAGGAGGAGGCAACGACACCCCAGCCTAAGGCTTAAATACTCCTCCCACTCCCCTCATCCCCCAGTCATTCTGCCGAGGAACAAGGAACAGTAGAATAAATATCAGGGTGAAAAGGTGCCAGAAAAAATATAAGAACGCCCACATAAAATTACGGATGGGGAGCTGTGGACTCTTTCCATCAGAAGAAAAGGAAATCATCCGGTAAGCATAATTTATGTTTTTTTTCTTAAATAAAAAGAGTCCACAGCTGCATTCATTACTTTTGGGAAAACAATACCCAAGCTATAGAGGATGCTGAATGCCAAGACAGGAGGTTACAATAGGTGGCCCATACTGAGAACACCAGGCCTGAACCTCTACCCAATAAAAAGTCCTGCTTCGTCCGAAGCCGAAATATTTTTTCAAATGAAAAGCCCCAGAGACACTGACTTGCAGCTAGTCCAGAGCTAAACTAGAGACCACAACATGGACTTGACTAAGGCAACAGTCCACCAAGAGACACCGTCGCCCAACAGATGGTCCCTCACAACTCACCCTTCACAAATGAAGGGTTAGCCAGTTGAAATCCCCAAGGGAATCAAGACAAAGGAGGACAGAGGAAACCGAAAGGTCCTTTAATACAAAAAAACAGCACCTCTAAGAGTGGGCCCAGCTCGCAGAGACACAAATGAAACTTGACAGGTAAGGAGGCCATAACTATACCAAGTGAAACCCGGGATCAATACCAGGTATGGAGACAGAAAAGACGTCTCCTCAACATCCTGCAAGCATGAAACGCAACTAAAGAGGAAAAAGTCCACCCAGTGCTTCATAGAATACCCAAGTATTCAACCGTGTAATAGACCCAGGTGAAAACCCCAAGTTTGAGAACACAGAATCCATAACAGGGCGACACAGAAGGAGCTTGCAAGTAAGAAGAAGTAGAAGAAGCAGTCATCAAGAATTAGACTGCACAAAACAGCCCCTCAACAGCCCCCCTAAGCCGCTGGACCTAGTCACAGGTCCCTAAAAAGGGGAACACAAAGCCTCCATCGAGGCCCCCAGAAAAGTAGAGTATACCCTCAGAACCCGAAGGAAGAGTAAAATCTCTCATGTCAAAGGAGCAATTAGGAGAAAGGAAAAACCATCTCCTAGCAGACTGAGCTATCAGGATAAACTCAACAAGCTCACACATCCAGAGGATACTGTGAGGCTTAGACTGCTCGGGCATCCTGACCAGCAGAACCAGCTGGGCTACCAATACAAGGGAACAAAGAATCCCAAAAATGGTACAGGAACGAGTGTAAAGATGGCAGAGCCATCCCCCCAGAGTACAAGTACAACCCGACTCTGAAAACAAGACAAGGCCATAGACCTAAGGATCTATCCAAACAAGGCCCCACATTATGACATGGAACCAGTAAGACTCCAGGTGGAACCAATTCCACCAATCATTTCCCAACTAGGAGAAGCCCCAAGCAAGGACTCCATCTCCCTAAGAGGAGAATATCCCCTAAAGAAAAAGGGAAGAGGCCGGAAGGTCAATAACCCTCCTCAAGGTCCAAAGCCACTGGCTTAACAGGAAGAAAAATCCCCTACAAATGTCCTAGAAAGGACCCCCTTACAAGTAGCTTGCCAAACAGAGGCACAGCCAACCCATTTGCCTGCAGAGCAGAGTATTCACTGGTATACTGGCAAACTAACAGGGGAAAGCAACCCTAAGGTGCACTAGAAATTGGAAACAAGCGCCAGCAGCTGGGTAAAAACCCACAACCCGTAGGTGCAAGCCACACAGCTAACCCCTAGAGACATAAGTTATTCAGTGGCAAAAAAAACAGGCCAATCCTGACCCAGTCAGGTAGAAGGAGCAAGGACATAGCCCCAGTTCCCACTACCATGGAACACCCTGACCAGCCCTGAGATCCAAAACAACCCAAAACTGGGACAGGAGCAAAACCCCAGAAAAAGTCTCAGGAAGAAAAACAGGTCCGGGCACGTAATAGTTCAGGCAACTAAACCCTGGAACTAAACACCCCAGCTGGCCAAAAAAACAGACAAAGGGAATGGAAGCATATCTAGAGAATCCGGACAGCTAAGAGAACTTGAAAGCCCTGACCAAAGGCAGGAACCACCCTTAGACAAAGTCCAACTCTCCAAGGAGCAAGGCTAGATGCCAAATGAAAGGACTTCACAAGGCCTCAGGACAACAGGGGGGCGGAGCCGGCTAGCAAGGAGAGCAGACGCATATTCATGGAGCTCCCGTACTGTGCCTAGATAAAGATGTTTGTTTATTCAATATTCAAGTGATCTAGACCCTTAAACCTTATAGACACCAACGACAATCATACCTACTTGCTAATCTGCGAACAATCCCTGAATTTATGACATATTAAGCTATATTGACTGCAACAAGGTTTGGGGCCTTGCATTTTGGTCAGATCGGGCGAGGTGTAATCTTTCCTGAAGGTCTAGAGGAACCCTTGCTTTGCCATTAATAAAATGGACCTGGAGTCAGCACTAGATAAATTTGAGGATCGTTGCGGTAAGATCCTAGAAGATCACTATTCGGAGATGAGCGATTTACTTACACAGCTCAGTATACAGCTCCTTGGCCCACGCAGGAGTCAAAATGGCGGCGATCAATGGAGACCGTCTAACATTGTCAATGCCCAGGCTTTAAGGGATCCGGAGCTCATCGTCCCTGTGAAAGCCACAACTACTCTGGCTGAAATAAGCAAGCAGCATTGCGCTATAAGATACGAGACACCACGGGACAACGTGAGTGAACGGCGAAGTGACCTTAGCGTTCTGGTGTTTAAGCTGGCTGAAGATCTGGAGTTAATTATCTACCTAGAAGGTCGCAAGAGAGTGACAACGCATAGGCTAACTAGGGCAGTAGAGATGGGTCTATGGTCTTCAGGATGGTCAGAAGTTGGGAGTTGTGTTGCAGCAACTATGCAGAGTAAATCGCTGAACATTGGTCGTTGGCAAAGCAGGTCGCTGCTCTCACTGATGTTTTCCCGGGTTCATCATCCTCACAAAATTGGAATCGGTTAGTACTTTTATCTGTTGAGACTTCTGCTTGCCTGATACTGACATCGAAACTCTTAAAAGGGCGCTCTACTCTGCAACACTTCCCAATAGGGACTCTGTTATTAAGATCCTCACATTTTCTCTAAACGTTGTCAAGATTCTGAACCTTGTTTTCTGAGAGGTTGTGGCTGCTCTTTTTCCATGCCGGAAAGGATTAGAGTCAGTATACCAACCATAATAAAAGATAACATCGATCACAAGGATAATGTCTAATACTTGGGACATATATTGACTCATTCATTTTTGGAGGGTTTGTGTTTTTCTGATATGTACTGTTCTGCATTGTTTATTGTTAAGATATTCTTTAGTTATACCTTTGAACTCGTTAACCACACTAGCTTGTAGTTTCAGTGCACCCTGAACATCTGCTACCACACACTTAGGCTCAATCTAGACTCAGAGAAATATGTGATTATGGAGTTATTAGAAAATGAGTTTCCAAGCCATAGTGGTACATAGTCTCCACCTTCTTAACCCCTTGCTTAAACCTACCGTGCTCAATCCGGCAGCTACTTAAGGCTTCCGCTATATTGAGTCTCCCATATCTCATACTTGAATAATTTATGGATCTGAGTTTACAATCTAGTCGTAGTTGTATGCTGTATAATATCTCAGGATCAGTGTTTAAGCTGACGTTTTGCCTATGGCCATAGTTCTAGTTTTAAGCTCCAGGTTTGTCTTTATCCCTGCTCATGTTTGTTGCAGTCACACTGGGAGATTATTGTGCTATCTGCCCATCCATGGGCATAACTATTTTGCCCTCACTAACTTACCCCTCTAGTGTCATATAGATAGCACCTGGAGAGCTGCTTGCACTTGAAGAGACTTAGATTATCTTTACTATGATATGCTTTTTAGGAGGCATACCTAACCTCATGTATCATAACAACAGCCCTACTATTATGCAAAAGGTATTATATAATGTTATTATGTTCCAATTAGTACTATTATGTACTACTGTTATAGGTATTTCACAAGCTACTATATTTCCTTACAGACTATGACATGTGCCACAGATATAATATGTTTTTATATGACCAAACTTACACTATCACTATTACATATATTATACCTAATATTCTTTATAACTACTGCTTCCCTGCACATATAGAAAATCTCCCCTATAGTACGGTTATGGTACATTTTTCTATATGTTCTATGTTTTTACTAGGTTTTTTTTACCATCATTTACATAGGCAATATTATATGTTTTGATACCATTCATTATCAGAGTATGTCCTAATGAGGGTTAATTATATATTATCTGTTATGGTTTATGCTATGTAAATTATATTTACTCTGTATATAGGGGTCTTTTTGATATGCTAGAATACCACATCTTACAATCTGTTAGACATATACTTATATAGTTTAAGCTCAGAATTCCACTTTTTATATTACGTGGCTTGTGCATACTATTTTCCCTTTCAATATGATCTTAAGAATGTCCTTATGCCTGAACACCATATTGAGTTCTCCATAACATGGCTGACCCTTAATAATATTTTCGATTAACAGTTTACTCATAACAAATAGAAAGGTTGTCCGCCTATACCTACTAATGTTAATTTATCCCTGAAATACGGAGGACGTACTACTTAGTTAATACTTACTACAACTGTGGAGTATTATATAGTGTAGGAGCAAAATGAGCAAGCTTATGATACATGTGTCTTGAGTACTCATATAATCTCTGGTAGAGAACTGTACACTAAAATTACTCCCTTCTGCCTATATAAGGGCTGCTATTAGACAGTTCATGGTGACATGTTTTAAATAACTCAGTATTAAATATAATTAAGGTACTTGATGTTCCCCGCTCCCATAGGGGTTTTTGGGGTCATGCTTAGCTTCTGAGAATTGTATAATTATTTTCTGGATGAGGGTTTACTGGCGGGATCAATATTTATTAAGTAGTATTTAAATGCTAGTTAGCTGGAGGATAGAGCATTATATTCTTATTTAAAAAGCTCTTCACTGTTTGCGTTGAGTTTGGATATAGGTACTGTTATCAAATACTTCTTGGCTGAGAGCCAGTGTAATATACTTTATTAAGAGCTTTATTTATAGCTAGAGGCACTATTTAACTATTAACTATCTGTATATAAGCTGTAATACCAAATGTATATTGCTTAGTCTTGGTCGGTCAGCTTTAACTAAGTTGTTAACAATACTGATATATGCCCTGGACTTCTCCTCTCATGTTAGCATATAATCCCCTTAAGAAGCATTAACTTACATATCTAGCCTGAACCCCCACATGGAATACTATCACTTAAGTACCTATAACTCTCCATCATTCCAATGTCACTTGGCGCTGACCAATATTTTGTTCTATAACTGCCCCTTTGGTAATAAGATTTTATGTTCAACAATTTTTCATGAGAAGCTCTTTAATATGGCTCCGCCCCCCCACTTTTCCCCCCATTTAACAAGCAGCACTTGCCCGCAGAACTCCCCCCCCTATAATATTTTTACTACATGCTATCCTTAGGCCCAAAAGAGGCCGCAGATCTGACTACCATCTGTTATCTTATTCCCACGTAGCTAATGGGCCCACAAGAGGCCCTCTAACTAGTCAGCCAGTTTCGCTATTATATCTACAAAACCAGAGGTTTGAGA
Organism: Bombina bombina; assembly: GCF_027579735.1. NCBI lineage: Eukaryota > Metazoa > Chordata > Amphibia > Anura > Bombinatoridae > Bombina > Bombina bombina. The sequence continues at coordinate 250,201,996 of NC_069506.1, read as the reverse complement.
AGCTTAATTGCTGTCAGGCATTGTCGTTTATCTTTTGTTGTTTTTGTCTACCAATGCTTTTTTATATACGACAATGTTTATTGACCAATGATTTACGTGCATTTACTGTTACAAACTTATCATTGTATGTTGTTTTTCTTAACGAATAACCTCAATAAAAAAAAAAAAATATTTACAAAACCCTACTTAAAGGGTTAGTCTCCCAATCACCTCCACACAGGCAGAGGACACAGGGAAGAGAAAGGTGCTAAGCCTTCCCAGCTCTGGGAAACCATGAGCTAAACAAGTCCCTGCAGGGAGCAACCAATGTCCGGAACACAGATCCCCAAAAGGAGATCTAACTCACCCGGAGACATGGAAAAAAAACTAAGGTATCATAACTCAGACAGACCGTACGCGGTCAAGAGTAAGAGCTGTATCTAGATTTAAGGTGCCAAGAGCTGCAAAAGGTTTCAAAATGCAAAACTTTCCGCATGCTGGACAACTATCCATACAAGCTGTTGGATCAAGCCCCAATAGACCATCCAGAAGCCTAAAACTGAAGGCCAAACCACTCAAACAGTGGTAATGGGGCGCTAAGCCTGCCAACCCTCCCCCACATGGAGGAGGAAACTCTAGGCTCTGATGAAATCAGATGTCAGATAGAGTGACTCAGAGGAACACTCCCCTGCCCGGTCCTCTATGACTAAAGGCTATAAGGACTGAAACAATCCTTTTCCCTCCTCACGAACCCACAGGTCCTCTAGAATTCTTAGATGAACATGAAAAACAATGATAACCTGAGCACTCAGCGCTACTACCAAATCAGTCCAGCAGAAACAGCGCCACGTGTCTGAAAAACCACAAAACCGAACGAACCCGACAGGACCAACCTGTACCCAGGGTCGTAAATAGCAAGCTGCATAAATTCTCCCACATAGGGGGAAAAAAAGAAACAGACATTATTAAACATATGACTAACATGTCCAAACAACTTCCAAAGAATTAACAAAGATGATTGATCCCAGATGGTTCCCAAAGGAAACAAAAACAAATAAAATACATCCCATCGAATACAAAATAAAATATAAGGCAACCTAAAGACTGAAAATTCCCGTATCTGTTGATGACAGGGTACTCAAATAACTGAAACAGATGTCTGAGCAACACGCTAAGGAGCGCAATCTAATTACATCAGTGGGTCAGGCTAAAAGTCACAAATATAGAGGTGAAAATAAATTCAATAGTCAAACTGGAGAAAAATGGGGGAAATACAGAGCATCATTAGAGACACAGATCATTTACAATAACCCCATCAATGGGCATCAGATAACTCGAAATATGAGAGTATCACATTGGCACCAAATAACTCAAAATATGGGAGCATCAAATGATAGAAAGAAACATATAGCATAACTGGAGAAATCAACACTGGTGGGACCACAGGCAAAGAGTAGGGAAAAACTATATCAATTACATCTTAGATCCACTATGTCACCCATTGAAAGGCTACCGAATGACACCTAAAGAACCAAACGCAATATTATACACATAATAATGGAAACTTACCTATCACATAGCAAAATATAAGGGTCAATTGTGGTTCAGATTTACACAGCCAAAAGTAGCTAGATATGCAGAAAGAAGTGCTCTCCTGATCATCTATAAAAAAGCTACCAAATAGGAGCCCTAACATATAAAGTGATATATAATGAAAGAGACATCATCTGATTCACAAGATCACTAAACCAAGAAAAAGGACAAACTAATGCAATCAATAAAACACTGAATAATCCAGGTGGACATTTATGCCACCAGGCATGAGTTTATTAAGTCTGTAGATCCATCGTTTTTCACATTTGAGTAACTCTTAATCCCTATCACTACTACATTTGAAGGGGGGCACTCTGTCTCTGAGCATTGCTCTTAATGAATATATAGGATGTTTTTGTTCCATAAAGTGTCTGGCCACTGGTTGATCCGAGCGTCCATCTTTAAAAGCTGCTCTGATGGCAATCTTGTGGTGGGCAAGTCTCTCCCAGTAGGAAGTGCAGGTCTTGCCTACATAAAACTGGCCACTCGGACAGCATAGGTAGTAGACCACATACTCTGATGTACACGTGAGGCGATGTCTGATCAAGTAAGTTCTTGTGAAGTTTGGGTGATGGAATTTTTGTCCTGTCAACAGTGTAACACAATTTTTATCTTCATCACCAATCCTATGTTTCACCAAAGACATTTAAAACAAAACAAAAATTAAAACATAACTCCGCAAAAATTCTTTGATATGAATGTGCTTAGAAAGTCACTAGGATCACTGCTCTCATCTTATGTCTCTTCTATCAACCTTTAAAATTTCAGGCCAGTATATTCAGACACTTGGGGGCCTATTTATCAATGTCTTGCAGACCTGATCAGACAGTGCAGATCAGGTCCGCAAGACAACGCTGAATGCGGAAAGCAATACGCTCTCCCTATTCAGCATTGCACCAGCAGCTCACAAGAGCTTCTGGTGCAAAGCCGCCCCCTGCAGACTTGCGGCCAATGGGCCACCAGCAGGGGGTGTCAATCAACCTGATCATACTCGATCGGGTTGAATTGTTGCGATCTCTGTCTGCCTGCTAAAAGCAGGTGGACAGGGTTATGGAGCAGCGGTCATTAGAACCATATATATATAAAAACAACTCACCACTATATAGCCATGACCCCACCATGCAATAACACTGCCAGGCTCCTGGGCGTCCATTCAGCACAATTGCGCATGCGCCAACGGCGGTATGGAGTCCCAGCAAGGACATACAAAGAGTAAGCAGCAGCTCTGTTGCTAAGCTAGTTTGTGTACATAGCAACTGTTTGTCAACGTTGCTTTCACTTTTTTGCTTTTTTAGTTTGTATGTCCTTGCTAGGACTCCATACCGCCATCGGCGCATGCACAGTTTTGCTAAACGGATGCCCAGGATCCTGGCAGTGTTATTGGATGGTGGGGTAATGGCTATATAGTGGTGATTTGCTTTTTTTGTTCTTTATTGATCTGAGGATGGGGGAGATCCTGAAAACGTTTACCATTTAATAAAATCATAAATTATGCTTACCTGATAATTTCCTTTTCTTCTGATGGAAAGAGTCCACAGCTGCATTAATTACTTTTGGGAAATAAGAACCTTGCCACCAGGAGGAGGCAAAGACACCCCAGCCAAAGGCTTAAATACTCCTCCCACTCCCCTCATCCCCCAGTCATTCTGCTGAGGAACAAGGGACAGTAGAATAAATATCAGGGTGAAAAGGTGCCAGAAAAATATAAGGACGCCCCACATAAAATTAGTGGTGGGGACCTGTGGACTCTTTCCATCAGAAGAAAAGGAAATCATCCGGTATGTTATGTTTTTTTTCTTAAATGGAAAGAGTCCACAGCTGCATTCATTACTCTTGGGAAAACAATACCCAAGCTATAGAGGATGCTGAATGCCAAGATGGGAGGGTACAATAGGCGGCCCATACTGAGAGCACCAGGCCTGAACCTCTACCCAATAAAAAATCCTGCTTCGTGCAAAGCCGAGAAAAAATTTCAAAGAAAAGCTTCAGTGACACTGACTTGCAGCTAGTCCAGAGCTAAACTAGAGACCACAAAATTGACTCGACTGAGCCAAGAGTCCACCAAGAGACACCGTCGCCCAACAGACAGTCCCCCACCACTCGCCCTTCACAAATGAAGGGTAAACCAGTCTAAATCCCCAAGGGAAACAAGACAAAGGAGGACTGAGGAAACCAAAAGGTCCTTTAATACAAAAAAACAGCACCTCCAAGAGTGGGCCCCAATGAACCTTAACAGGTAAGGAGGCCATGACTATACCAAGTGAAACCCGGTATCAATACCAGGTACGGAGACAGAAAAGACGTCTCCTCAACATCCGGCAAGCATGGAATGCAACTAAAGAGGAAAAAGTCCTCCCAGTGCCCCATAAAATACCAAGTATTCAAACGTGTAATAGACCCAGGTTAAAACCCCAAGTTTGAGAACACAGAGTCCATAACAGGGTGACACAGCGGGAGCTTACAAGGAAGAAGAAGTAGAAGAAGCAGTCATCAAGAATTAGACTGCATAAAACAGCCCCTTGACAGAGGGCACACTCCAGGCAACTTAAGCCACCGGACCTAGTCACAGGTCCCTAAAAAGGGGAACACAAAGCCTCCATCAAGGCCCCCAGAAAAGGAGAGTATACCCTCAGAACCCGAAGGAAGAGTAAACTCTCTCATGTAAAAGGAGCAAGGAGAAAGGAAAAAACATCTCCTAGCAGACTAAGCTATCAAGATAAACTCAACAAGCTCACACATCCAGAGGATACTGCGAGCCTTAGACTGCTCGGGCATCCTGACCAGCAGAACCAGCTGGGCCACCAATACAAGGGAACAAAGAATCCCAAAAATGGTACAGGAACGAGCGTAAAGATGGCAGCGTCATCCCACCAGAGTACAAGTACAACCCGACTCTGAAAACAGACAAGGCCATAGACCTAAGGATCTATCCAAACAAGGCCCCACAGTATAACATGGAACCAGTAAGACTCCAGGTGGAACGAATTCCACCAATCATTTCCCAACTAGGAGAAGCCCCAAGCAAGGACTTCATCTCCCTAAGAGGAGAATATCCCCTAAAGAAAAAGGGAAGAGGCCGGAAGGTCAATAACCCTCCTCAAGGTCTGAAGACACCAGCTAAACAGGAAGAAAAATCCCCTTGAAATGTCCTAGAAAGGACCCCCTTACAAGTAGCTTGCCAAACAGAGGTACAGCCAACCCATTCACCTGCAGAGCAGAGTATCTACGGGTACACTGGCAAACTAACAGGGGAATGCAACCCTAAGACGCACTAGAAATTAGAAACAAGCACCAGCAGCTGGGTAAAAACCCACAACACTGAGGTGCAAGCCACACAGCTAACCCCTAGAGACATGGGTTATTCAGTGGCAAAAAAAACAGGCCAACCCTGACCCAGTCAGATAGAAGGAGCAAGGACATAGCCCTAGTTCCCACTACCATGGAACACCCCGACCAGCCCTGAGATCCAAAACAACCCAAAACTGGGACAGGAGCGAAATCCCAGAAAAAGTCTAGGAAGAAAAACAGGTCCGGGCACGTAATAGTTCAGGCAACTAAACCCTGGAACTAAACACCCCAGCTGACCAAAAAAACAGACAAAGGGAATGGAAGCATATCTAGAGAATCCAGACAGCTAAGAGAACTCGAAAGCCCTGACCAAAGGAAGGAACTACCCTTAGACAAAGTCCAACTCTCCAAGGAGCAAGGCTAGAAGCCAAATGAAAGGACTTCACAAGGTCTCAGGACAACAGAAGGGATACCTCAAAGTTCCCAAAACCCTACTTACAGGGCTAATCTACCCATCACCTCCACACAGGCAGAGGACACAGGGAAGAGAAAGGTGCTAAGCCTTCCCAGCTCTGGGAAATCCTGAGCTAAACAAGTCCCTACAGGGAGTAACCAACATCTGGAGCACAGATCCCCAAAATGAGATCTAACTCACCTGGAGACATGGAAAAAAAACTAAGGTATCATAACTCAGACAGACCGTACACAGTAAAGAGTAAGAGCAGTATCTAGATTTAAGGTGCCAAGAGCTGCAAAAGGTTTAAAAATGCAAAACCTTCTGCATGCTGGACAGCTATCCATACAAGCTGTTGGATCAAGCCCCAATAGACCATCCAGAAGCCTAAAACTGAAGGCCAAACCACTCAAACTGTGGTAATAGGGCACTAAGCCCGCCAACCCTCCCCCACATGGAGGAGGAAACTCTAGGTTCTGATGAAATCAGATGTCAGATAGAGTGACTCAGAGGAACACTCCCCTGCCTGGTCCTCTGTGATTAAAGGCTATAAGGACTGAAACAATCATTTTCCCTCCTCGCGAACCCACAGGTCCTTTAGAATGCTTAGATGAACATGAAAAACAATGATAACCTGAGCACTCAGCGCTACTACCAAATCAGTCCAGCAGAAACAGCGCCACGTGTCTGAAAAACCACAAAACCGAACGAACCCGACAGGACCAGCCTGTACCCAGGGTCCTAACCGGCAAGCTGCATAAATTCTCCCACATAGGGGAAAAAAATAAGCAGGCATTATTGTAACATTAACAGTATTAACTTGAGTAACTGTTAAATTTAAAGACAATAAAATTGTGTTTTGTAACACCAAATCAGAAAGTGAACACTATGTGAAGTGACACCAGGTTGATTTGGTGTAAATTAAGCCTTTTAATATTGGTAGGATTCTGAACTGTTTAGCTAACAGTCAGATACAAACAGCACAGGAAATTAGTAAGTTAGCAAGGTACTTTGTAGTTCAGGAATAAATGCAAGTAGTAGTCATACAGTCATTAGACATAGAAATCTTATACTTTAGTTAACTAACCGGATCAGATATGCTTGTCTCGCTTCAGTTGAAGCTGCAGCTGACATGCAGAGATGAGATCCTGTGTTGAGGGAGAGAGGCACGGTGTTTGGAGTGTGATGTCACCACAATCACTTATCCAGAGCTCAGAAGGATTTCTGACAATATTAAAGCTGAAACAATTATGGAACAAGGTTTGAGAGTTACCTTTGATGAGATTGGATATTACACTCCTTAGTTAGGTAAATCAGTCTGTGAAAATGTGGAACAGGCTGCAGTCTGATTAGTTGAGTGCAGCTGGAAGTCTGTGAAAACTGCAGGCATCCGGTTCAGGGAGAGATGAGACAGAAAGGCTGAATCAGTCTGAAATATAAATAAACACTCTGAAAGGATTAGATTAGGTTTGCTCACACAGATAGAAATAGTTGAATAGTACTTTGAAATCCTTAGGTTGTTTAAAGTATAGTTAAATTGGTTGTTAGCTAAGGAACAAGTATGTCTCTCAGGGAATTTTACAAATTACTAAGCAAAGCTTGGGGGTGTGAGCAGGTGTGATAAAGGGAGTGTGTACCTGTGATTGGTTAGTATACCTTAAAGGAAAAGCAGCATAACTGAAATACTCTGACAGGACCCCCTCCTCAAGCAAGCTGATCCACAGCTTGAGGTCGAGGACAGTCTGGGTTGCGACGATGGAAAAGGGATACCAATCTAGGTGCAGAAAAATTGCTAGATGGTTCCCAACTATCCTCCTCCTCTGTGAAGTTTTTCCATCTAATTAGATATTGGAGAACCCCACCGGACATTCGGGAATCCAAGATCCTTTCAACTTCAAAGACATCATTTTCAGACGGTACCAACGTTGTGGGCAATGGGGGAACAGAAGACCTAGTGGGATGGTAGGGTTTCAACAAAGAAACATGGAAAGTGGGGTGGATCTTCATGGTTGTCGGAAGCTGTAACGTGACAGCATTGACATTTACCACTTTAGTGATAAGGAAAGGACCACAATATTTCTGATTGAACTTTTTACTTGGCAGATGAAACTTCAGATTCTTCGTCGACAACCATACTTGATCACCTATTTTATATTCTGGTGGTTTCCTATGTCTCAAGTCATAGTAAAATTTCTGGGAATTTTGCGCCTTTCCAATATTTTCTTTGATGATACGGAAGTTTTCTAATAGGGTGTTCTTTAGTTCATCCACCATAGGTGAGTCTGCTGGTGTTGAAGATAAAGAAGTGAAGCTGGGATGGTACCCATAATTTGCATAGAACGGGGTCATCTTTGTAGAGGTGCTTGTTAAGTTGTTATATGCAAATTCTGCATAAGGTAAGTATTTCGTCCAATCTTGTTGTTGACATGAACAGAAACAGCGGAGGTATTCATCGAGCCACTGATTCACTCTCTCAGTCTGTCCATTCGCTTGAGGGTGATATGATGTTGTATAATGGTGTTGAATATTTAAGGCTTTGCATAGGTCTTTCCAGAAACGGGACGTAAACTGAGACCCTCTATCAGAAATATTTACGGAAGGTACCCCATGTAATTTTAGGATATGATTCAAGAAGAGAGTAGCAGTTTTAGATGATGATGGAATTTTGTGATATGGTAAAAAATGTGCCATTTTGGTGAATGTATAAATAACAACCATGATGGTATTCTGGTTATTGGAAGGTGGTAACTCTACAATAAAATCTATACCTATCTGCTGCCATGGAGAATTCAAAACTGGGAGGGACATAAGCAGTCCATAAGGTGTTGACCGGTCATTTTTTTAGATCTGACATATTACACAACTTTTAATATATTCCTTGATTGTATCCTTCATGTGAGGCCACCAGTAATTCCTGGAAATTAGTTCCAGAGTCCTATTTACCCCTGGATGTCCTGCTAAAGGAGTGTCAAGATGTTCGTTTAGAATCTTTAAACGTAAGTCAGTTGGTAAGAATATTCGATCATTATAGTAGTAAACACCATCTTTTTGCTTGATGTTTTTGTTATGAACTTGTTCAACAGGAGCTGAGGAATTTCTTATTTCTGTTAAGAGATCTGAAGTGAAACCAATGAATTTTTCTGCTGGTATAATAGCAGTTGGAGTTGGAGAGTCATCGATCTTTAGGAGTTGTCTTGAGAGGGCATCAGCCTTTCCATTTTTGTTAGCAGGTCTGTAAATGATGTGAAAGTCAAATCTAGAAAAGTATAAACTCCATTGCACCTGACGTGAGGACAGTGTTTTGTTATTTTGGAGGTATTGTAAGTTCTTGTGATCCGTATAAATTAATATGGGATGCTGGGCTCCCTCCAAGAGATGTCTCCAAAATTCTAATGCCCTCCTAATAGCTAGTAGTTCTTTATCACCGATGGTATAGTTCTTTTCAGCAGGAGACATAATCTTGGAGAAAAAGGATACAGGATGAAGTGGGGAGCTTTCTGAAGTACGTTGTGATAGAATGGCACCGATTGCGTAGTCTGATGAGTCTACCTCCAAAACATATTGTAAATTTACATTTGGAAATCTTAAGATTGGTGCTGAGATGAATCGATTTTTTAAATGTTGAAATATTTCAGTATGTTTCTGGGTCCAATGGAATGGTACTGTGGAGCCGGTGAGTTGCGTGAGTGGTTTTACTATCCCAGAAAAATCTCTAATAAATTTGCGATAGTAATTAGTGAAGCCTAAGAATCTCTGTAGTTCTTTTTTATTGGTTGGTACTGGCCAGTCTCTAACGGAATCTACCTTTTCGGTTTGCATCTGAATTCCTGAGGAGGAAATTGTATAACCTAAAAATGAAATTGTTGATTTGTGGAATGAACATTTTTCCAATTTAGCATATAATTTATGTACTTTTAATCTGGCAAGCACCCAACGTACATGTTTGATGTGATCTGTCATATTGTTGGAGTAAATGAGAATGTCGTCTAGGTAAACGACTATGCATATATCCAGTAAGTCACGAAAAATGTTGTTAATGAAATGTTGGAAGGCTGCAGGCGCATTACAAAGGCCGAATGGCATCACTAAATATTCATACAGACCATACCTGGTTCGGAAAGCAGTGAGCCATTCGTCACCTTCTCTAATGCAAATTAAATTGTAAGCGCCGCGCAGGTCAAGCTTTGTGAAAATCTTGGCATTGGTAAGTCTTTCAATTAGTTCCGGAATTAATGGTAACGGATATCGGTTTTTAACGGTTCGTTTATTTAGCTCTCTGTAATCAATTATTTTTCCCAAACGTAGAATCCCTATTTGTCACAAAGAACATACCTGCTGCTGTTGGGGATGAAGATGGTCTAATGAAACCTTTTTTAAGGTTATCTTGTAGGTATTGTTTTAAATAATCAAGTTCGGCTTGACTTAATGGGTATAAATGGCCAACTGGTAGGGTGGAACCTGGTATTAGTTCTATAGGGAAATCGTATACCCTATGGGGAGGTAAAGATTCAGCTTCGGTTTTGCTAAAGACATCTGCAAACTCATTATAAACTTTTGGGATGTTAAATTCTTCAGTAGAAGTTAGCATGATAGATTGTTGAGGATAACAAGTATTCTTACAATATGCAGAGTGTAAAGATAACTTAAATGTAGACCAATCTATTGTGGGATTATGAAGTTGTAACCAATGAACCCCTAAAATAATTGGAAAATGAGGAGAAGGTATGACATCAAAGGTGATGTATTCTGTATGTCCTTCGGGTGTAAGTACAAGTAGTGGGGCAGTGTGGTGTGTGACTGGACCTTCTGTTAGTGTTGAACCATCAATAACTTTGAGGGACACCGGTATCTTTTTCAAAACAGTTGCAATTTTATTTTTTGTTACTATAGTAGCATCAATGAAATTGCCAAAGGTGCCCGAATCAATGATGGCAGTTGTCTCCAATCTTCTAAGGTCCCACTGTAGTAAAAGAGAGAGAGGTTACAGTAAGCTGTTGAACTGTTACTATAGTGTGAATTATGTAACATGATTAACTTACTCTTCTTGTTCTTGCGAAGAACTGGGCATTCAGAAACGGTATGGTTAGGGCTGGCACAGTACATACACAGTTGTTTAGATCTTCTTCTCATCCTCTCCTCTGGGGTACTGGTTTCTGAACTGATAGTAGTAGTTGGAGAATAAGAAGATGCATGAGATTGTGGTGTTGTTTCTGTCTGCATTCTTTCTGCCTTTCTTTCTCTCAGTCTTCTGTCTATCTGTGTGGCTACCTTAATCATAGCTTCTAAAGTATTGGGCATTTCTATACGAGAGAGTTCATCCTTTATACTTTCAGATAACCCTAACCTGTACTGATTTCTTAAAGAAATCATACTCCAAGAGGAATCAGAAGCATGCAACTTGAATTCTGCGGTGTAATCTTCAATAGGCTTCTTCCCTTGCTTTAGTTGTCTCATTTTATGTTCAGCTGTTAGTTGTACATCTGTATCTGTATACAATTCATCCAATGCATTAAAAAAATCTGTTAATGAATTTAGGATAGGTGAATTGGTTTCAAATAATTGATCAGCCCATTTCCTAGGCTCTGCTCTTAAATATGATACAGTGGTAAGAACCTTCACTCTATCAGTGGGATAAGTGAGAGGCTTTAGGTTGTACAATAAATAACATGCATTTTTAAACTGTCTGTAATTCCTTCTTTCACCAGAAAATGCTTCTGGCAAACTCACTTGTGGTTCAGGTGTAGGAAATCTTTGTTCTCTATTGTCCTTAAACATATCCTTTAACACTTTATTCTCCACTTGTAAGTCTCTAATAGCTTGCCCCATCTGGTCGATTTTCTGACTCAAATTATAAACAACCTGGGGTAATTCAGCTGGATCCATAACTTTAACCAGCTTACTTTTCTTTTTCAGGCTTAGTAATATGTAACATTAACAGTATTAACTTGAGTAACTGTTAAATTTAAAGACAATAAAATTGTGTTTTGTAACACCAAATCAGAAAGTGAACACTATGTGAAGTGACACCAGGTTGATTTGGTGTAAATTAAGCCTTTTAATATTGGTAGGATTCTGAACTGTTTAGCTAACAGTCAGATACAAACAGCACAGGAAATTAGTAAGTTAGCAAGGTACTTTGTAGTTCAGGAATAAATGCAAGTAGTAGTCATACAGTCATTAGACATAGAAATCTTATACTTTAGTTAACTAACCGGATCAGATATGCTTGTCTCCCTTCAGTTGAAGCTGCAGCTGACATGCAGAGATGAGATCCTGTGTTGAGGGAGAGAGGCGCGGTGTTTGGAGTGTGATGTCACCACAATCACTTATCCAGAGCTCAGAAGGATTTCTGACAATATTAAAGCTGAAACAATTATGGAACAAGGTTTGAGAGTTACCTTTGATGAGATTGGATATTACACTCCTTAGTTAGGTAAATCAGTCTGTGAAAATGTGGAACAGGCTGCAGTCTGATTAGCTGAGTGCAGCTGGAAGTCTGTGAAAGCATCCGGTTCAGGGAGAGATGAGACAGAAAGGCTGAATCAGTCTGAAATATAAATAAACACTCTGAAAGGATTAGATTAGGTTTGCTCACACAGATAGAAATAGTTGAATAGTACTTTGAAATCCTTAGGTTGTTTAAAGTATAGTTAAATTGGTAGTTAGCTCAGGAACAAGTATGTCTCTCAGGGAGTTTTACAAATTACTAAGCAAAGCTTGGGGGTGTGAGCAGGTGTGATAAAGGGAGTGTGTACCTGTGATTGGTTAGTACACCTTAAAGGAAAAGCAGCATAACTGAAATACTCTGACAATTATTAAACAACGAACAAACCCGATAGGATCAGCCTGTACCCAGGGTCCTAACCGGCAATCTGAATAAATTCTCCCACATAGGGGAAAAAAAAGAAACAGACATTATTAAACATAGAACTAACATGTCCAAACAACTTCCAAAGAAGTAACAAAGATGATTGATCCCAGATGGTTCCCGAAGGAAACAAAAACAAATAAAATACATCCCATTGGATACGAAATAAAATATCAGGCAACCCGAAGAATGAAAATTCCAGTATCTGTTGATGATAGGGTACTCAAATAACTGAAACAGATGTCTGAGCAACACACTAAGGAGTGCAATCTAATTATGTCAGTGGGTCAGGCTAAAAATAACAAATATAGAGGTGAAAAAAAAATTCTATTGTCAAACTGTGATTCATACCATCGGAATTATTGCATGTCACAATGGGATAAGCACTACTACCCACTCCTACCTACTTAAGAGAGCCAAAAATTCCAAGGCTCAATGTGCAAATTATACAAATTACAAAGCCAGTACTTAAGAGGGACACCTAACTTAGAAGTTTGCACCCCAGTATCATAATCAAACTGGAGAAAAATGGGGGAAACACAGGGCATCATTAGAGACACAGATAATTCACAATAACCCCATCAATGGGCACCAGATAACTCGAAATATGAGAGTATTACATTGGCACCAAATAACTCAAAATATGGGAGCATCAAATGATAGAAAGAAACATATAGCATAACTGGAGAATCCAACACTGGTGGGACCACAGGCAACGAGTAGGGAAAAACTATATCAATTACATCTTAGATCCACTATGTCACCCATTAAAAGGCTACCGAATTACTCCTAATGAACCAGTCGCAATATTATACACATAATAATGGAAACTTACCTATCATATAGCAAAATATAAGGGTCAATTTTGGTTCAGATTTACACAGCCAAAAGGGGCTAGATATGCAGTAAAAAGTGCTCTCCTAATCATCTATAAACAAGCTACCAAATAGGAGCCCTAACAATAAAGTGATATATAATGGAAGAGACATCATCTAATTCACAAGATCACTAAACCAAGAAACAGGACAAACTAATGCAATCAATAAAACACTAAATAATCCAGGTGGACATTTAGGCCACCAGGTGTAAGGGTATTAAAGGGACAGTCTACCATAGAATTGTTATTGTTTTAAAAGATAGATAATACCTTTATTACCCATTCCCCAGTTTTGCATAACCAACACAGTTATATTAATATACTTTTTACCTCTGTGATTACCTTGTATCTAGGAACCTTCTTCCAGCCCCCTGATCACATGACTGTGATTGTTTATTATCTATTCTCTTAAATTTAGCATTGTTTTGTGCTAAATCTTAAATAACCCCCTGTGCCTGAACACAGTGTTATCTATATGGCCCACGTGTACTTTCTGTCTCTTTGTGTTGGAAAGAGATTTAAAAAGCATGTGATAAGAGGCAGCCCTCAAAGGCTTAGACATTAGCATATGAGCCTACCTATGTTTAGTTTAAACTAAGAATACAAAGAGAAAAAAAGCAAATTTGATGATAAAAGTACATTGGAAAGTTGATTAAAATTAAAAGTCCTATCTGAATAATGAGTTTAATTTATACTAGACTGTCCCTTTAAGTCTGTAGATCTATCTTGTTTCACATTTGAGTAACTCTTAATCCCTGTTGCTACCACATTTGAGGTGGACCACTCTGTCTCTGAGCATTGCTCTTAATGAAGATTTAGGGGCCCATTTAACAAGCTCCATATGGAGCTTGTGGGCCCCTGATTCTGGCGAGTCTTTAGACTCGCCAGAAACAGTAGTTATGAAGCAGCGGTCACAAAGATCGCTGCTCCATAACGCTGTCCGTCTGCTCTGAGCAGGTGGACAGACAACGCCAGAAATCAACTCAATCTAGTACGATCGGGTTAATTGACACCCCCTGCTGGCGGCCCATTGGCCGTGAGTCTGTAGGGGGCAGAGTTGCACCAGCAGCTCTTGTGAGCTGCTGGGGCAATGCTGAATATGGAGAGCGTATTGCTCTCCACATTCAGCAAGATCTTGCGGACCTGATCCGCAGTGTCGGATCAGGTCCGCAAGACCTTTCATAAATAGGGGCCATGGGCAGTTTTTGTTCCAAAAAGTGTCTGGCCACTGGTTGATCCAAGCTTCCATCCTTAAAAGCTTACCTTAAAAGGGAATTTAGCTATTTTTTATTTTTTTTCGTAGTGTTAGGTTTTTTAAAATTTGTAATTTATATATTTTAATTGGTAGTATTTTTTTTATTTTACAAACAGGAATAGTCTATACACCCTCACCAGGTTACCTATATGCTACCCCAAAAAAACTCTGATATCTCCCAATACTCAGAAAAAAGCAAAAGTAATACAAAAAAAGGGGAGCGCTAAAAAAGCTAGGTAAAAAAGATAACAAGGACTATAAATATATAGAATTAAAATTTTAATAGAATCACAATTGATCTAAAGAGGGATATATTTAAAATGTGTACAATGGACAAGTGTATGATGTGTTAATAAGAAAGTGCATACTTATTAAAGTGCAGATGGTGTGTTAATAAGAAAGTTCATACATTTTAAAGTGCAGACAGTTCATACATCTTAAAGTGCAGATAATTAAAATGCAGATTTCAAAGAAATACCAAAAAAACAGTGCTGTTGTAAATAAAAAGAAAAATCGGACTGTGGCCACAATCTAAAAAGTTAAAACCAATTAGGCATGAACGTATGATAAAAAATATATATTGTTAATATAGTCAGTGTATTGACGTTCACTAAGCGTGTGAGCGTCCACTACAAGGAGGAATAATGATGTTGGATTCAGGTACAGATCAACGTCAGCATAAGTTCATCTGATTCAAATTTTGTCCCAAAGTTGAAAATAATTGACGAAAGTTAGCCCCCACTCCTCCTCTTACCGGACCTCTGTATGATCTACAGTCCTGCTCATGTGTTCATAACAACCAGTGGCTCAGGATTCTGATAGTCACTTAGTTCAGGTCTCCGGCGTCTGTACACGCAGCTTTCCGATCACGTGATTTATTGCAAACTGTGGCCTAGATTTGGAGTTCGGCGGTAGATGGGTTGCTAACGCCACGCGTGTTTTATGTCTAACGCACGGCATTGTTTGACTCCGGTATTTAGAGTTCAAAACAGACCATCTAACGATGCTCCTAACGCGTGTATGTCACACGCGTAATACTGCCCGCGTAAGACAGTCTCCCATAGAGATCAATGGGAAAGCAAAAAAATAGCTTTTTTCACCTAACACTCGATCTCGCGAGAATACGCACAGCTCTGTCATATGACGCATACCACATCATGCACAACAATAACACGCCGCAAATGTCACAACAACAATCAATCAACAAAGCACACAAGCATTACACATTCACAAACGGGGGGATTTGAAATAAAATTTAATACGGGGAATACGCATATACTTTAAGATGCGGAAAATCGCAAAATAACAACAAGGAATAAAAAATATATACATACACTAGAAAAATAATCGCATTCAATATAACTATATATTAGGACAAACATACATATACAACACTTCACTAAGAACACACCATCGCAAATTCACATTTAAACAGAATACTATTGGACAATGTTAGAGAAAACGACCACTATGACATCATCGCATTCTACACATTCCACAAATACTAACTCAAAATGAGCATGCGCAAATTCACACACCTAATACACATTGCACTAATATTAATTGCTAATAAAGCACACCTGAACACTAATTACAACGGAAATTGGTACATCATTAAACATTTACACAGGGTATATAAGCACCACACAAGCAGGGCTTCTTTGACTGTGTTGCTGGTGGGTCTTTGGAGATTGGAGGTTTAAGATTAGAGAGTTGGTGCATTATTGTGAGTGAGTTAGTGTTAGCGTGAGAGAGTCAGTTGTTAGTGTTATCGTGAGTGAGTTAGTGGGAGTTAGTGGGAGTGGGAGAGAGTCTGTTAGTGGGAGCGTGAGTGAGTTAGTGGGAGTTGTTAGTGAGAGTTGTTAGTGGGAGCGTAAGTTACTGGTAGTTAGTGAGAGTTAGTGGGAGTGTTTGTTAGTGAGAATTAGTAATAGTGTGTTAGTGAGAATTAGTAGTAGTGTGAGTTAGCGAGCGAGTGATTTTTCTGTACACTTAACACATTTACACGCAAACACATTCAATACATACATACACTTATCAATAACACTACATACACTCCATACCCCCTACCCCCTCATACTACACTCCATACCCCATTCCCTGTAGTCCCATTCCCTTTCATCCCATTTACTCTTATCCCATACCCCATACCCATCCCATACCCATCCCCTAGTTACATTTAGTTTACATAGCCTCCTTTTAGTCTTCTTCTTCTTTTGGTTTATTTAAATACTCCTTACCCTCTTTGTTTTTTTACATCCCTCTCACACTTTCAGCACTTTTTTTGTCTTTTTAGTTCTTTATTTTGACCCCCTTTCATTTCATCACACTCACTTTTTGTTTGATTATTTGGGGTTTAGTTTAGGGAACAGATGGAGGCCAGGCAGGGGAGAGGTAGAGGGGGGAGGAGAGGGAGGGGGAGAGGAACAGGGCAGGAAGGGGGGCAGGAAGGGGGGCAGGAAGCGGGGGTGGAAGCGGTGGGTGGACCCAGCCACTTGGTTCAAGATGAACAAGTGGCTGGGCCCAGTGGCGGACAGAGTAGGGCTTCACAGTCTGGGAAACAGAGGGCATCGTCACAGGGGAAGGCCAAGGCGACTAGGGAGGTGAGGTTTTCGATGGAGGAGAAGGAGGCCCTCATAGAGGCCTATATGGCCAGGTATAGGAGGCTGCAGCACCAGAAAACTACCCCGACTGACAAGAGGAGGCTCTGGAATGAGATAAGAAATGCAGTCAATGCAGTGGGTGGCCGGAACAGAGATCTTGATTCGATAAAACATCGCTACCGGGACTGTAAGATGGATCTCAAGAAAAAGTTAAGTCTGGAGGCCCGACATGCCGCAGGAACCGGTGGCGGACCTGCCCTGGAAATAGAGTACTGCCGATGGGAGGAAATGTTGCGGCCCAGCATCTCCGAGGTGGAAATAGTCGTATCGGAGGAATTGATACCGGGAACCTGCCACTCTCATCTGACGGTAAGCTCATTGAACAATAAATTCACATACGAATGTATTTCAAGGGACACTATACGCAAACATTTACTTTCATGATTGAGGTAGTGAATACAATTTGACAAAACATTCAATTGTACTTATATTACCTAATTTGAATCATTCTTGAGATATATTTTAATGAAGAAATAGCCATGCACACGGTGAAACAATCACAGGAGGCAGCTATATTCAGCTAACAATCAGCATCTTATAAGCATATTTAGATATGCTTTTCAGCAAAGAATATCCAGAGAATGAAGCTAATTAGATACGAAAAGTACATTAGAAAGTTGATAATAAATGTATGCTTCTAAATCATGAAAGATAAAACATTGGGTTTCATGTCCCTTTAAGGATCAGATTAATGCTATAACGTTGTTTACACGCATTCAATTACTTTGCGGTTACATCAGTATCTAGGCTATAGGTTAGGTGTGCATTTAAACAGACTGAAAACAAACGCGAAAAAAATCAGATTGACCAGAGATATCACAAACACGGTTTTGAAAAAGCGGAAATCGTATTGATTGTTTGTTAGATTTCAAAGTGGATTAATGATTCTGCATTTGTAATTGTATCGTAAGCTAAGTCATTTAAAGCTTGATTTGCAAATATGCTAATATATACTTTTTTTTTTTATTATATACAGAGTCTGGGGAGGAGGCAGCACAAGAAACACAGCCTCATCTATCTCCCCGGGATGAGAGTGGTGGGGAGGAATTTCCACTTCGGAGGGAAGAGGCCCCCCGTGACGAAGAGCGCACGGAAGCTGATGAAGAGGCCCCGGAAGCAGAGGAGGAGCACGCGGAACCATAGGACCCTCAAGGACCCGCACTCCACCGTGCACGGGCACCCCGCCGTGCACGCGTACCCCGCCAAGCACAACAAGAGGAAATAGCGGAGGTGCGGGTTATACTGGACTACATAGACCAGATGCGTAACTTCCGGATACAAAATATCGAAGGCCGCACTCGAATTCTTGATGGACAAAATCAAATAATTGAAGGACAAAACCAAATAATAAACATACTCAATAGAATCGAACAAGGCCAAAACAGAATCTTTCATCTGCACCAAGAGATGTTCAATTTTTTCCGGGAGGCGCATGCTGGTCTACATCCTGGTCCGCCTCCTGCTGCTGGGCCTCTTGCTGCTGGGCCTCCTGCTGCTGGGCCTCTTGCTGCTGGGCCTCCTGCTGCTGGGCCTCCTCCTGCCGGCCCATCTCCTCCTGCCGGGCCATCTACTCCTGCCGGGCCATCTACTCCTCTTCAGCCATCTCATCCTCTTCAGCCATCTCCTCCTCTTCAGCCAGCTTCTCCTCTTCAGCCAGCTTCTCCTCTTCAGCCAGCTTCTCCTCCTCAGCCATCTTCTCCTCCTCAGCCATCTTCTCCTCCTCACCTTGGTCGTCCCAGTACTCTTCCTTCCACTCTTCCCACAACCTCTCCAAGGAGAACTCTTCGGAGTCGGCAATTGCCCCTCCCAGAGCCTCAGCCCCGTGGGAAGAGGGGAAGGAAGAGGAAGTAAGTATTTTTTTTCATCTTTTTTTTTTTTTTTTATTTAATGTGTAATGGATAGGTATGTGATGATGTGGTTTTCATACACTTGTGGACCACACTCTGTATATAATCTACTTCTATGGGACCGGGTCCATGGAGGCAGATTGTTTGCAGAGTGTGGGTTATAAGTGTGTGAAAACCACATCATCACATACCTATCCTTGTTCATGATATTGATTGGTTTCTGTGATGTGATGTCCAAACTGTTTCCAGAATCGCAAACAAAATTACCATTACAATTATCCATGATGGCATATTACTGTTTGAATGCCAATAACACAGCTTAAAGGGACTGTCAGAAAATTATTGATTACAAAGAAAACACTGTATTACGCATTATCAAGTTGGAAACAACAAAACATGGAGAAATACGTGTGACTTATGTGCTTAACCTTGTATCTATGCCTAGGAAAAATGACCACTTATTTGTTGTTCTGACATAACAACCTTTTAGATATCAATGATCAATACATGGTAAATAATATGCTGTATGAGCACAAGGTTTTACATATAGAAATGCTATCCAAATGCCCTCTAGTGGTCAAATTGTATAATGATTACATGCACTCTTCAAGCTCGAAGAAATGAGCACACGAACCTCATAGGTTTAGCTAGCAAATTTAAATAAACAAAGACAAATGATTAATTGCTGAGAAACCTTTGATATCATTGATATTACAAAATTGACTTTTATAATAATGCAAAACATGATTTGTTTTATAAACTGTCCCTTTAACAAAATTACATATGCTAACACATATTTGAAGCTTGTTGGTATATCTACATGTACTTGGTCAAAAATTAAATATTGAAATCAGATTTATATTGACGTGTTAAATAAAGTATATTTTCTTAAAGAGACATTATTGTGTTAATTTTTTTTAAGAAAGATATTTGTTTGAACAATGAATATGGTTTAAAGTCCTTTTAGGAGTGGGGGGTTAAAATATGCTAACAATAATATATTTGAAGATTAAACAATGTGGAACTCATACATGATACAAAAATCAACATTTGCATTAAAGGGACAGTATACTATATTTTTAACAGAACTGTATGTAATAGACACTACTACAAACAACAAGATTAACATATACTGATATCAATATTACAAAGCTTCAAACACTTTCAAAGAAAATCGGGTTATCTCTATTGAAAATATAGAACCCCCATTACAACCGTAAAACAAGACAATACCCCATCATTAACATATGAAAAGACCCTTTACACAAATAGGAGAAAGCTGGAGATGGTACTCACATGAAACTTAGAGGCTTGGTGAGGAGTCTGATAATTAATTACATTTTCTTTGAACAGAAGCAAAATGAAACGTGTATTTGTTAAACAATGGACTATCTAACTAGAGACAAAATAAAAAATTTTGATTTATAATGTGAGTGTCTAATGAACCTTTAATAAAATTTACAACGAAATTACATTTAGAAGAAGTCGGCATCATATATTTAGCATATGATAAAGCTAAATGCATATTGATTACTTTATTCTAACACAATAGCGCATATTTATTAATTAGATATCTTTAACATTAAAAACAACAGTCATTTTTCTGAAAAAGGAACATATTGTTGACAAACATATTAAACAACATGGACTATAGAGATTTGCACTTGCCTCGAAATATCATATGCATGAAAACATTTTGCTTTCGTTCGTTTATTCAACCAGACATCCATCAAAAGAGAATGTGGTGGTCTTTATCAGCTACGGGTCAACAATGTAACATGATGCAAATAATACATATTCTCAAGGTTTTTAAAATTGGCTGCAGTCACAAACGTGTTTAACGTGCACAAACAAATATTGCGGGACTACGTAATCCAATCATACGTTTTTTTACCTTTGCATGTGACGTCTTAACATGGCGCTTCCTTGATCACGTAAGAACGCCATCCAATAAAAGGCACATTCTTGATCACGTAAGAACGCCAAAAAAAAAGGCGCATCCTTGATCGCGTAAAAACGCCATCCAATAAAAGGAACATTCTTGATCACGTAAGAACGTCAGTCAATACAAGGAATCATTGGACAGCCTGGCAGGTGACGTTTTGAGCAACATGGCGCATCCGAGATAGCTGAAAAACCGCAGCCAATACAAGGACTCAGTTGACAGCTTGGCATATCACTAAAAAACATATTTATATTTTAGGAACTAGTATGTGTCTAGATTGCTATCTAGGAATGTCACCAAATCATGAATCATCTTTTCGGACTTGACTGTCCCTTGAACTATAGCTATGGTGTATATCTTTAACATTTAAAAGATACACATGAGAAATACATATGCCATTGATGTTTTAAGATATGTTTTGATTGTTTTGGAATAACAATAATGATACATGGATTGATTAAACGTGTCATTTATTCAAGTTTAAATATGGTCAGCCTACCTATAGCCATATATGGGAGGAGAATTATTTTGTTAACATATTTTTAAACAAATATTCATCATCTAAAATATTTGCATTACACACAGAGATTTATTTGGTTACACTTTTAAAATAAGATAGAATAGAAAATGAAATACATGTGCTGTCAACATTACAATAAGATTGTTTATTAATAAGATTATATGTCCTTGTTCATGTAAAAAGGACAAAAACGCTTTAGAAATGGAAATACATTCATTAACAATTGTGCTCACCATCCCTTAAAGGGACATTATTTTGTTTTTAAAAAGCGGATACACATAGACAATACTATTTCAATAAAATGAACCCTTTACAGGGATTATATCATTGTATCAATCCTCAGATCATTTGTTAAAGGTGCATCAATTCATGCAGAGTTTCTAAATACACACATGGATGTGAAAATTTAAATATACATATATACACAAATAACAATCTATATATACATATATAAAACAATTACTATGCTAATCATAATCATGCAATGATAAAGCTAAGAGAAAAATATATAAAGACAAATAATAAGATTACATTGGAGATGTTAATCTTAAAGTCATTTACAATTGTCTTACATATATGATTTTTAATATAAAAATATTTTTGGTAGGTCCCTTTAAGGATCAACAAGATAAACTAGAGCTTTAAAAAAATAACATGAAGAATGAGGACAAAGAATCATGCAATTACATGTCTTTTATTAGTATGTAAGAAAACATCAACAACGTTTAGAAATAATCTTGTAAAAATAAGGAATATTTGAGCCATATGACAAGGTAACAGAGTGCATCACAGTCCATGAAGAGAGTTACCAAGGGCCACCATAGCCCCATTGGAGACATATGCCAAGGTAACACAGTGCATCACAGTCCATGAAGAGAGTTACCAAGGGCCACCATAGCCCCATTGGAGACATATGACAAGGTAAAAGAGTGCATCACAGTCCATGAAGAGAGTTGCCAAGGGCCACCATAGCCCCATTGGAGACATATGACAAGGTAAAAGAGTGCATCACAGTCCATGAAGAGAGTTGCAAAGGGCCACCATAGCCCCATTGGAGACATATGACAAGGTAACACAGTGCATCACAGTCCATGAAGAGAGTTGCCAAGGGCCACCATAGCCCCATTGGAGACATATGACAAGGTAAAAGAGTGCATCACAGTCCATGAAGAGAGTTGCCAAGGGCCACCATAGCCCCATTGGAGACATATGACAAGGTAACACAGTGCATCACAGTCCATGAAGAGAGTTGCCAAGGGCCACCATAGCCCCATTGGAGACATATGACAAGGTAAAAGAGTGCATCACAGTCCATGAAGAGAGTTGTCAAGGGCCACCATAGCCCCATTGGAGACATATGACAAGGTAACACAGTGCATCACAGTCCATGAAGAGAGTTGCCAAGGGCCACCATAGCCCCATTGGAGACATATGACAAGGTAAAAGAGTGCATCACAGTCCATGAAGAGAGTTGCCAAGGGCCACCATAGCCCCATTGGAGACATATGACAAGGTAAAAGAGTGCATCACAGTCCATGAAGAGAGTTGCCAAGGGCCACCATAGCCCCATTGGAGACATATGACAAGGTAACACAGTGCATCACAGTCCATGAAGAGAGTTGCCAAGGGCCACCATAGCCCCATTGGAGACATATGACAAGGTAAAAGAGTGCATCACAGTCCATGAAGAGAGTTGCCAAGGGCCACCATAGCCCCATTGGAGACATATGACAAGGTAACACAGTGCATCACAGTCCATGAAGAGAGTTGCCAAGGGCCACCATAGCCCCATTGGAGACATATGACAAGGTAAAAGAGTGCAACAGGCACAACAATAAACTTTTAAAAAGGCCAAATGGCAACAATAAAAAAAACATCAACATGTGGACGGAGGATTCTTATCTGCCACCTTGGAGCATCTCCAGATCCTCCACTTACTGGTCATCCTCTTCATCGTCCTGTGCATGTCCAGCTCCAGATTCAGGCCTTGAACTTAATCGCATAATTTCACGCAGAGTCAAGTCCTGAACCCGGAGCTGGGCCTGCATGGTGTCGTTCATCCCTCTCAGGACAGCTGCGTTCCTCAACACGGCCTGCTCTACTCTTGCTATCCCTTCTAGCATGAGCCATGCTGAGTCACAGCCTAAAATAAAGAATAAATTAAATATTAATGATAATTACACAACAGACGAAAAAAATAGAAAATATACATTGTCATCATAAAGACAAATCATTCTTTACATCAATTAGTTTAAATTTATTCTTTACACATGAATTATGTTATTCAGACAGACCGAAATCATTAAAGGGACAGTTTACTCAAACATGTTGTCCCCTTTAATTGGTTTTAGATGATCCACTTATACAGCTTTAGTGTATAAAATCTTGTTAAAGGATTTACATTGTACTTACATTAGCAGTTTAAATATTTTAATTATACTGTGGTAGGCACACCTATCCTTAAACATTTTGGCATTGAGGACAAGCTGTGTAAACATAGCAACCTGAAGAAATTACATTCCCACTGGGTTAGACAAGAGATAATGTATAAACATTTGTACATTAATTGTTGGATCCAAGTAGTGGTGATTGGTATCTGTAGTGATATCCAATTAAAGGGACACTGAACCTAAATATTTAATTGACTCATTCAGATAGAGCATGACATTACAAATATTTAAAAATTACACATATTCTTTAAATGTTTGAATTCTATAGCTAGATTTTGAATGCAAGAATGTCGGTTTTTAGGGCAGGCCATATTTGTTTATCAACTTTGTTTGTCCCTGCTGGTTGATGGATACATTCATCCAACAATAAAGAAATGATGTCCACAATTATTTGATTTTTTAAAATAATTATAGGCATTTCTTTGTTTCAATAAAGATATCAAGAGAATGAAGAATAATTCATAAGAGTAGTAAATTATAAATTTGATTAACATTGCATGCTCTATTTGAATCACAATAGAAAATATTTTCCTTCAGTGTACCTTTAAGTATCTTATAATGTTGATTTTGAATGAAACTTACAGCTGTGCCTGGGAAGGACAATCCGACACTCAGGACAATGAAGGTTGAGACAGGGGGGAGGGATGGGATTGGCTTGGGGAGGGATGGGATTGGCTTGGGGAGGGATGAGCTGATGCTCCGGGGTAGGCCGTACAGCTGGGGAGTGGGGAGTTGGGGTCTGGGCAGCTGTACGGGCCATAATACGGGGAGAGCGACGAAGGGGGTTGTATGGGCGTTTTTTGGGAGGGGCAGGAAATGATAAATGGGAAGGGCCGGCAGGGGTCTGGGCATGGGCAGGAGTCTGGGCATGGGCAGTGGTCTGGGCATGGGCAGGGGTCTGGGTCTGGGCAGGGGTCTGGGCATGGGCAGGGGTCTGGGCATGGGCAGGGGTCTGGGCAGGGGTCTGGGCAGGGGTCTGGGCATGGGGAGGGGTCTGTGACTGGTCAGGGGACTGGGCAGGGGCGGAAACCAGATGACCAGAAGTGGTGGATCCATCTGAAAATTTAATAAATATATATTAACATCTCATACATCATGAAATCAAATCAACGCATTTCAAATTGATTATGTTTTCAATATACTTAGAAGTGTGTTTGAATTTGTAAACAATTATGAAATGAGGATATGGTATGCATATAGGCACTCAGATGAATATCAATTACTGTCTGTACAATTATAACATTATTATTGTGTTTTGGCCTGGAATATGCATGTGACATAATGATGGAATGAATTATACATTTTTTAAAAATAAAAAAATGTCATGCTGCCTGATATAGAAAGGGGGCAGTAGTGTATTTGAACAGACAAATAATATTCCTTTTTAAAGTGCAAAAGCTGTAGACTTTGAATGTCTTCAATGAAATGATTTCAAATAAAGCAACATGTTGGAAACATGATAGATATATTTCACATACCATTAGACTCCAAGGCAGCCTCTTCCTCCTCCGTCACATATGTTAAATCAATCTCTGTAAAACATAACATGTTGTGTACACGTTAAGAACAGATATTATAACATATGTTACTGTTGTTCAAAGACACACATCAATGTTGCATTAAAGATATACACACCCAAAGTTATGATTTACATCATTTTGATGGAGCATACAAATTACATTAGATTTGTTATTCTCAATGATTCATATTTTCGATGTATTGTTTGTATTAATTTACAAATCATAAAAGCATAGTACATAGAACATTTAAGATTTCTCATGTGTGTATCACTTGATGACTGTTGTCAAAAAAGAACATGGAAACAAACATATGCTATACATCTTCTGAATAACAAATGTGTAGACTAATAAAGTTTTAATTATTAATCTTTCAATATTAAAAGAAAATTAATATATAATCAGAAGAGAAAATTATATGTTTGTTTCAAATGTTATGCTTCATCAGAATCATGCTCATAATATTGATTACCAATACACATTCAATGACATATAAATGATTCAATGGACTTACCAGGAGACCGCAAAGGCGGCTCTATGTCACTGCTGGATTCCTGTGGGCTCACCACACCAACTCTCTCTATGAATGATATAGATATATATTAGGAAACACATTTGGGATATCACTAAATCACATCTGTATCGAATTTTAAGATTAATCAACTTGAAAATGTGAAGAATAGAGCAGTCATTAAACCAGAAAATGCTTGATTGAATCAAGGGGATTCTGTTAAAAATGATTTATTGAACATATGTTTAAATTCAGACTATATTAGACATCAAACTCATCTCATACGATGCTATTGCATATCTAAATATACCCATTGATCAATGTTCTTAAAAGAATACACACAAACCACATTTTGAAGAGCAGCTGTTGACAAATCTAAACAAACACATGTGGCACATCGAGCCATTTGTGCAATGTACAGTAATCTTGTTTAGGACACAACACATATTTATGACAATACAAAACCAAATTGATTAGTACAAATATGTAATCATGGTGCTGTTAGAGTATGCTGATATCTATAAAGTAACTCCAACAGTGAATATGTGAATTATATATCAATATTGTTTAATCCAAAGAATGTAAAGATGAATGAATCTATTGTTTATTAAAGGGACACTGACATGATTAATTTAAATCATTGATTTCTCTGTTCAAACTGTTCAAAATGATTTAACATTGACTCCTATTATAATTTGAATGTTGCTACATTTTAATCTTAAAGGCAGATAAGCAATATTGTATTAAATAAATATTGTTTGTTGAAGGTATCCACCAATCATCAATAAAAACCAAGGTTGTTCAACCAAAATTGAGATGCAGATAAACGTACATTCTTGATTTTAAAATACATTTAGCAATAGAATATTTCACATATGATAGTATTATATTTAAATGTTTATTAATATTGCATACTCTATCTGAATGACAACATTAATAATTGTAGATCATTATCCCTTTAATATAAAATTATATTGATTTGACAATGTTGGTGTTAATGAATTCTCTACTCCATATGTTGATGTAATGAATGGGATTGAGCATGCAATTCAAATCTAATATGTTATTTAAGGATATCCGAAGAATTATTTAATTTTCATCTATTAAAGGGACATTACATATAAATATTGAACAATGTGGATTTAGTATGTAATGTTCTGTCCATGTTTCTAAGACAAATGTCAATTAAAATGAGACATACCATACTGTGACAAGCCCTGCCTTAAGGATCCAGCAGCAACATCCATATCTGTAATATATTAAATGAGGATTGCATATCATTAATACAAATCATGCCATGTTTAAAATCTTTACATTATTAGCAAATCAATTTTAAACTATTAATCCTTTGGTAGTCCCATGAGTTAATTGTTTCCTCAATTCAATTCATGATAAATATATCCTGTACTGTTATTTTCAATCAGTTGTGTTGTTTACTGTAGCTTTAATTATTTTTTGGTGTTATTTCATTCTCATCAATTGATGTGCATATGTTATAATTTATTTGGATTCTTCTTTTTTTATTATGTATAATATTGAAAATAAGAATACTGTATTCTTCACATATATAATAATTCACATTTCATTTTGACCAACATGTATAAAGCAATGCCACTTACAGCAAAGCCATGTTAACGTGTATGCGCAATTCCATTTTCGCGATCATTGCGCAATGATTCAAATCGGAATTACGCATCCGTCATTTGACCAACATGTATAAAGCAATGCCACTTACAGCAAAGCCATGTTAACGTGTATGCGCAATTCCATTTTCGCGATCATTGCGCAATGATTCAAATCGGAATTACGCATCCGTCATTTGACCAACATGTATAAAGCAATGCCACTTACAGCAAAGCCATGTTAACGTGTATGCGCAATTCCATTTTCGCGATCATTGCACAATTATTCCAAGCGGAATTACGCATCCGTCATTTGACCAACATGTATAAAGCAATGCCACTTACAGCAAAGCCATGTTAACGTGTATGCGCAATTCCATTTTCGCGATCATTGCGCAATGATTCAAATCGGAATTACGCATCCGTCATTTGACCAACATGTATAAAGCAATGCCACTTACAGCTAACCCATGTTAACATGTATGCGCAATTCCATTTTCGCGATCATTGCGCAATTATTCCAAGAGGAATTACGCATCCGTCATTTGACCAACATGTATAAAGCAATGCCACTTACAGCAAAGCCATGTTAACGTGTATGCGCAATTCCATTTTCGCGATCATTGCGCAATGATTCAAATCGGAATTACGCATCCGTCATTTGACCAACATGTATAAAGCAATGCCACTTTCAGCAAAGACATGTTAACGTGTATGCGCAATTCCATTTTCGCTCTGTGACACATATTCTGTAGAGCGCAAGACACATCATTCCTATTTCATGTGTCACTAATCTAAAATCAGATATCTAAACATCATATGTAGTGTATGTTGTGAGATCTGTATAGGTTTAGTATCTGACTATATACACATTTATTGCTTAAAAAAAAAAAAATAAGATATTATATGAAGTTTGATAATTACCTGGTTCAGATTCTCCATCTCCTCCAAGGCCACCGGACGGAGAAGCAGCTGCCCTGGCCCCCGCGTCAGGACTTTCAGATCCCGCAGCTGGGAGGGAAGAAGAGGAGGCCGAGGATGGCGAGGATCTGAATCTTTTGGGGACCCGGAGATTGAGGAGCTCGCATAAAGTCACCTCATAAGGGAGTAGGTACAGTTTCCGCGTGGGCCTCTCTTTTGCCACCTCTTTTACGGGCTTGTACCCAGTCCCTTATGAGGTTGACTTTTTTGGTTAACCGCAACCTCATATCTCCGAATCTCCTCATGATCTGATCCTGGGTCCTCTGGACGTCACACACCAATCTAACCGCATTGGTGATAGACTCCCAGAGGGCCTTCTTAACAGGCGCATCTGTCAACCTCCTCTTGTTCCCAAACAGCTGGGGATAAAAGTCCTTGACGGCGTGGACCAGTGCAGTGCTCTCCTCCTTGGTGAACCTGGGAGCTGACATGCCTGCTGGGTTGTCGATTTTTTGGTAAAACAAAATCAGATATACTGCCTGCAGGCATTAGAGAACTGACAAAGATGGCAACGTGTAATGGACTTTTATATGGTGAAGTAAACATGAGATGCACCATGGGACAAGTTATATGTACATCTGATTGGATAAAAGTTTGAAATATTGTTAGAATGTCTGTGAGACCATCCTGACTCAAGTTGTGTTTGTGTGATGAACTCTGATTGGCCGTTCCTTAATGTTTCATATCTTAGTAACTTCCTTACACATACCTCATGGTGGTGCTGTAACTTCATTTTTCATGTAGACTTATTTGTAACTCATGGGCCTGTCATGCGGATATGTGTGACGCAGATTTAATATCCGTGATCCGTTAAATATTAATGATTAAATTTTATTTAACATCTAATACTGTCACATTATTAATGTTGTAGACATTTCTCGGTTTAATAACGGTCTGTTTCTTTAATACAAATACACATTTAATATTGTATGTCTTTATTGTTCATAAAATCCATTTATTGACTTATTGTGAAGTATTGATATTGCTCTATTAAATGTATTTCATAATGCACATTGATTGTGTGCTATTGCGTGACATTAGACTCTAATGTTTAAAGATGCTAATCTGGTGTTTCAAGATGCGTTTCACACGCAATATTTCTGAATGTTCAAATTCAGGTTATAAGGTCATTCACTTGGATAATCTGTTTATAAATGTTAAACTACAGGTTTGTTTGTTATTAGTAAATAAACCTCGAGCTTGTATTTGTCTGAAGTGCTCATATATGTTATTGTGCAATGGCGTCTATATTTTTAAATAGTCATTACAAACAAACAATTGTATCAAATGATCTGTAGAGATAGAAGATTGTTTA
Source organism: Bombina bombina (assembly GCF_027579735.1). Lineage (NCBI taxonomy): Eukaryota > Metazoa > Chordata > Amphibia > Anura > Bombinatoridae > Bombina > Bombina bombina. The sequence goes on along the minus strand of NC_069506.1, from coordinate 250,172,311 downwards.
GACTTTAAAATGTAAATCAATGTATCTTAGTATTTAGATATCCTCAACAGAAGAAATTTAAATGCACATGGTTGAGACAATCACATAAGGCATCTCTGTGCATCCACCAATCTTCATCTACTGAGCCTATCTCGATATGCTTTTCAAGCAAAGTATGTCAAGATAGGAAGAGAAGTAAATACACTCTTTAAATCTCTTAAAGGGACACTGTCCAAACAAATTTAGCGTTGGTGATTCAGATTGAGCATGAAATGTTAATCAACGTTATAATTTAATCCGATTCTCAAATGTTAAGAATTATCTTGTTATCTTTCTTTGCATATCAATAATGATATTTGAGATTACGGACAATTTTTTCAAAAACCTGGGTTGTCCTTGATGATTGTTGGATAAATTAATCCACCACAAAAAACCAAGTTCAGTCCAGAGTACTGAAGCTAATAAATTATCTATTTAATGCCTTATTTTTAAATTAATGATAGCAACATCACAAGGAGCATTCATAATATGAGACAATTTTTAAATTTGCTTAAAATAGAATACTCATTCAGAATGTATAAATCATTAATTTTTTAACTGTCTCCATTTAAGTATATTTTTAGTTCATGTCCCTTTAAATAAACATTTCACAATAATGCTTGAAATATCAGAAACCTAGGCACCTTCCTTTTGATAAATTAGTATAACATATGAGTCAATAAAATTTAGATTAACTTCTGGATTGTTTTACACACTGACTGAAATATATATTGTAAAGGAGGTATTTCAGAGTCTTCAGCTTAGAGGGACATTAAGCTATATGTTATGTATGCATTTTGGATAAGATTATAATATTTGAACAACTTAATATGTTTTGGTATTCAATCATTACATTGTAATTATATATTTTTTTTTATTAAATACATATCTACATAGGCTATTTTGATGCTGATTGTTGGTTGCACATAGATACCTTATGTAATTGACTAAGATCTGTGCATTGATTTTTTTTTTACAAAGTATATTTAAAGACTGAATGTAATTCTATAGTACTTTCTAAATATGTTTAAATTATTTTATGAATAATTTAAAAATCAATACACAATATACTTTGTGAATGTCCCTTTAAGGACCAAAACATTTGTAATGTTGATTTAACATTGTCAAAATAAACTAAAGGGGAATGAAAATTATATATAGATATGTGATGTCTAACCCAAGAGGTAAGATTTAAAAAACTACATAATATTATTAACTATAGTTAAATGACTCCACTAGAAAATCAAATCGATTAACCTGCCATCCAATAACTAGCTTGTGAAAAATATAAAGTTAAATGACCTACCATTTATAAATGTAAAATTTAAATAAATTTAGCAAATAATGTTTTGAGATACCTAAGGAAGATACAAGATCTTATAAAATTAATTTTACATTCAACAACACTGTCACTTTAATGTAATTGAACCACTTCCCCTTCTTAAAAGTGAAAAAAATTAATTTTTGTGAAATTGACTACATATCCGAAATTATTTTAACATCTAATAATTTCAAAAGAAAAGCATCGATGGATCTCACTCCCCAATGAATGTTAAAAAAGATAGTTTAATGTAATATTCTCTGAATCAGTGGATTTTCAAAAATTAAAGCATTATTTGATCTTATGCATGTGCTTGTCAAATAGACAACTACCAGTCATGGGAGTCAAATTGATTTTTATTGACAGATTATATGGATATTTATTATAATCTGTTCCAAATAGTGTATTTAATACTAAACTTTATATTATTACCATTTTAAAATTTAATAGTTTCTGAACCAAAATAAAAATATATTCCTGGAAGTCATCAGATGCCAATCTGAAATGTAAAAATTTTTTTGACAAAAGTTAATACACACGTAGTCAAGGAATCATAAAATACATTTACAATCATCTTGTGTCTATGCTCTAACTTTGTTCAACATTTTTTAAAGATATTTATTAATTATATTTTCAAAAAATATATATGATTTTCGAATTATGCATAAAAATGTATATCAAATTTCTATAATATATATGTTGAACATAAATGTAATATTTCATGTCCATTCAAATACCTCTATATCAACTATAATATGTATTCCTTTTTATGATTGTGATCCTTAAATATCTAATGATGAAATATGTATGACTAATTTATGTAAGCTACCAATAATCAACATTCTTCCTGTGATTATTAACTAGCATGCATTGGTACACCAACCTGGATAATGCATGGTCTTTGAAAGTCAATTCAGGGCTAAACAGTTGATCTTCAATAGGTGTCTTATTCATCATTTCAAAAATAGAGCACTGAAATCCCATCTAAAAATTAGAAATTCATCTAAGTGTCTGATTGTGATCCCTAAATATCTAATTAAGAACTAAATATGACTAATGTATGTAAGCTACTAATATTCAACATTCTTCCTGTGATTCTTAACTAGCATGCATTGGTACACCAACCTGGATAATGCATGGTCTTTGAAAGTCAATTCAGGGCTAAACAGTTGATCTTCAATAGGTGTCTTATTCATCATTTCAAAAATAGAGGACTGTGAAATACCATCTAAAAATTAGAAAATCATCTAAGTGTCTCCAATAGGATGCCTCAACAGCCTTATTCTATTAAATAGTTGGCACTTACCATGTGAACATGTCTTTGTATGCTTTTCAAGGTCAGCAGATTTGAAAGATAATGCCAGACATGATCCCATTGGTATACTTCAATTTCAATCTTGGCTTTTTCCACTGTCAGTCTGGGCAATCTTCACTGTCAGGCTTCTAATTATTCCCTTTCAGTCTTTAGATTAAGTCAGCTCCCTAATGGCATAAAAGGTTTATTCAAAATTACTACAAGTGTGTGAATCATTTCTCTAGCCCTCTCCCACCCCCCATTTCATAAGAAATTTCTGTCACTAGCTTACTGTGTAGCATCTTGTGTTATGTTCTATCAAGTGTGAAGATGAGTCATATTGAGCAGAACAAACCTCTAATGTGTGACATTGAACCATAGTCATGATAGAGGATAGTTATGCTAGAGGATCCCTTTCTGAGTATTTACATTTTAAGTAATGTGTAAACTAAATACTAGTTTAGAAAATGTATGCCATATGATGTATTTGTGTACAATTCATGCCAGCAACAGTCCAGACATTTATACTTACCAGCTGATGTCCTCTTTAAAAACCAGGTGGCAAAGACTCGCTACAGGACCCAATGGCCAGAGCATCACCTATATTAATAAATGAAACACATTTTTAGCATTTGATGAACAATCCTAACATGTTTGCACAATTCTCTACTTGTCATTTCCCTACAGTTCACATCTATTGTTAATACTCCAGTCTAACTTCTATTCTTTACCGTCTAAAGTTGCGGTTGATGATGTCTGCTCTGACATTGAGGCCCTCATCCCGGAATGGCCCCTCTAGAACAGGATCATACTCCTCATCTCTGAGGAGGTTTCTGTCCGGCCGGACGGCCTGCAGCATCCCAGCCCGCTGTGCAATATTATGCAGGACGCTACAGGCTACAACGATCTTAGCCACCTTCTTTGGGTTGTACTGGAGGGCTCCTCCCGACCTGTCCAGGCACCTGAACCTCATCTTCAGGAGCCCGAACATCCGTTCAACCACCGCCCTGGTTGTCTTATGAGCCCTATTGTAGCGCTCCTCAGACACATCAGTCGGGCTACGCAAGGGGGTAATGAGCCAAGGCCGGCTCATGTACCCAGAATCACCTATAAATTATGAACAGAACATAATTCCAACCAAATCCTCAAAATAGTATTTGTAGTACAATAAAAATTTTGGTACACGATAATCCATTAACAAATGTTTATTTTAACTTAAAAATATCTAGTTCAATATTATTCTCTATCTTCCCATTTCAGCTAAGACATGCTACATATGCTTATTTCTCATTTCAGCTAAGACATGCTACATACAAATACATGCGTATTTCTCCTAAATCAAGCCTTGTGTAAAATGATAACTACATGGTTACATTACATTCTCTATCTGAGCATTTATGGTAAGACATGCTACATATCTGCATTGAACTAAAAGACATTTGCGGAAAGAGACAATGACATGGTTAAATTGCATTAGCTAATATCTTCCCATTTCAGCTAAGACATGCTACATATGCGTATTTCTCCTAAATCAAGCCTTGTGTAAAATGATAACTACATGGTTACATTACATTCTCTATCTGAGCATTTAAGGTAAGACATGCTACATATCTGCATTGAACTAAAAGACATTTGCGGAAAGAGACAATGACATGGTTAAATTGCATTAGCTAATATCTTCCCATTTCAGCTAAGACATGCTACATATGCGTATTTCTCCTAAATCAAGCCTTGTGTAAAATGATAACTACATGGTTACATTACATTCTCTATCTGAGCATTTAAGGTAAGACATGCTACATATCTGCATTGAACTAAAAGACATTTGCGGAAAGAGACAATGACATGGTTAAATTGCATTAGCTAATATCTTCCCATTTCAGCTAAGACATGCTACATATGCGTATTTCTCCTAAATCAAGCCTTGTGTAAAATGATAACTACATGGTTACATTACATTCTCTATCTGAGCATTTAAGGTAAGACATGCTACATATCTGCATTGAACTAAAAGACATTTGCGGAAAGAGACAATGACATGGTTAAATTGCATTAGCTAATATCTTCCCATTTCAGCTAAGACATGCTACATATGCGTATTTCTCCTAAATCAAGCCTTGTGTAAAATGCTAACTACATGGTTACATTACATTCTCTATCTGAGCATTTAAGGTAAGACATGCTACATATCTGCATTGAACTAAAAGACATTTGCGGAAAGAGACAATGACATGGTTAAATTGCATTAGCTAATATCTTCCCATTTCAGCTAAGACATGCTACATATGCGTATTTCTCCTAAATCAAGCCTTGTGTAAAATGCTAACTACATGGTTACATTACATTCTCTGAGCATTTAAGGTAAGACATGCTACATATCTGCATTGAACTAAAAGTAGACATTAGCGGGGGGAAAATATATGGTTAAATTGCATCCTATAGCTGAACATTACGCTAACATTTTAAAACTACAGTGGCAATTGTCACAATAATTAATCATGTTGTGCACAAATACTCACCAACGAGATAACCAGGGGGCATTTGTCTTTCCTCAAACTGTCTCCACAGGGACGACAGAGAGAGGATGCGGGCATCATGACAAGCCCCTCCAAAATTCGCACACACATGCATAATCCTCATCTGTGCGTCACAAACATACTGCACGTTAAGGCTATGAAGATGTTTGCGATTTCTGAAGGGCGAGTCATCAATTGGAGCACGCAGCGCAATGTGGGTACAATCTATGGCTCCCAAGACATTGGGCATTTGAGCAATATCAAAGAATTCCCGCTTCAGGCGCCTCCAATCACCATCATTCTGTGGGAATCCTATGTATTGCTTACTGATACGTACCATGGCGTCCAGAAAGTTATCAAACACCACAGAGAATGTACCTTGAGCCAGGCCATGCATGTACAGTTGTCCGGATTGAAAACTCCCGGAGGCCAGGACGTATAGACAGCTTAGCATCCTACTCATGGCGGGAACAGCAGTCCTTATTCTTATACGTGGCTCCAAATGAGGTTTAAGAAGATCGTAAAGGCCAATGAGCTGTTCGCGATCGAGCCGATACTTATCAAAAACCTCAAAGTCACTCATGTTTTCCAAGGTGGGTCTCACCCTGTAGACACGAGGACCTCGAACCAGATGACCCCTTCGTCTCAGTCTGAGCCGCCGAGGCTGCCTGATTCGACCAACAGCTAGTTCGCCAATAGCAGCACCAGCAGCGTCTACCATGTCATCGTCATCCCTCTTTCAAAACAGCGTAACAAGGTAAGCACTTGATCTGATGTGGATCACAAGTGATGCATTGGCCATGTTGTTTGGGGGATTTATAGTACAATTAGTCCAATGGTAGTGAGTTTGTAATGATTGCTAATTGTATTCACTTGTTTGTATGTGAGCGGCGCGAATGCTTTCACAGTGGGCGTTTATTTGTTGTTTGCTGAAATGTTAGTTTCAAACAATGATTCTCAATGTGAAAGTGTCAAATATCACACATACAGTGCATGTTTGTAATGTTTGTTCATATGCGTAATCAATATTTCTTAAACGCGATCTTATAGTAACAAGCACACGTCCAGGCTAACATGAATGAAAGTGCATAGTTGTGTATAATGTGCATCGAATGTGATCGATCAATGTTGCTGCAATATTGTTTGTAAACGATAAAGTAACAGCTGCCATCAATAATATTGTATATATAAGTGATTGCCGAGCTGTCAATATTGTATGCGTCCCTTTAAAATTGCAATAATAATTCCGAACTTCCCGTCTGCCATATGTAGTATTGTATATATAAGTGATTGCCGAGCTGTCAATATTGTATGCGTCCCTTTCAAATCGCATTAATACTGAATAACTTCCGGCTGCCATCTGTAGTATTGTATATATAAGTGATTGCCGAGCTGTAAATATTGTATGCGTCCCTTTCAAATCGCACTAATGCTGAATAACTTCCGGCTGTCATCTGTAGTATTGTATATATAAGTGATTGCCGAGATGTCAATATTGTATGCGTCCCTTTCAAATCGCACTAATGCTGAATAACTTCCGGCTGTCATCTGTAGTATTGTATATATAAGTGATTGCCGAGCTGTAAATATTGTATGCGTCCCTTTAAAATCGCAATAATAATTCCGAACTTCCTGTCTGCCATCTGTAGTATTGTATATATAAGTGATTGCCGAGCTGCCAATATTGTATGCGTCCCATTCAAATGGCACTAATACTGAAGAACTTCCGGCTGTCATCTGTAGTATTATATATATATAAGTGATTTGCGATCTGACAATATTTATTAATTGTCCCATTGAAATCGCCTTAATAATGCTGTTCCAAACTGTTGTTTACGTATATGTTGTATTGTAGTATTGAGTCTTAAAGTTCCGAAAGGGGCGGTACAGTGGTGAATCTGTGATGTGTATGGTTGAATCTTCTAATGACGTCATGATATTATTAGCCTGCCTATGTAGTTCATAAATCCTCATTGTGTGGTTGTATTTGACTACATTGTTATTGTGTGCTGAATAAAATCTAAATGTGTGCTTTGTGGTTGCGTGATGGGTGATGCGTGTTATGTACATGTACGTATATATTGTGATTGTGTCCCACATATGCTGACTTCTATATAGCGGTCTGGCATTGTTGTTCCTTCCCATAAAGTGACATCTGTAATCTGGTGTACTGATGTTCTTGTTGTACGTAATTCCTAATGGTTTCTGGTGATGGAATCATGATGTTAAAAGTACAGTAAAATCCATATGTTGTGTTTTGTGATTCCTCTAGAGAATGTAATGTGTTTGTCCCCCATCATTTGAATGCACATGTATGAGTGAATGTTAAAAGTAATGTATGTGCATCCATGAGTGATCATGTGTTAAGCCTATGTAGATATGCTGTTGCTGCAAGCATATGAGTTGAATAACTGAAATGCAATAATAAAGGTAAATGAGAATTGTTTCCCATTGTGTAGTGTTTGTGAATCCTTAAAAGTTGACATTATTTTTGTGTCCGTTTAAATGTAATATTTTTAAAACTAAAATTTTGTTACTAGTGATGTTGAATTGTAGTTGATGTAATAGAAAAGTCTGAAAGAATGTAATGGTGTTGTGAATATTCAAACAGTAAAATCCATAAATCCACCATAGGGAAATAGTCATTTCTTGATCTATTTATCATAGCTGGGTCTAACGCATGAAATCATGTCTTTTCTAGCGCTGGTATTTGGAGTTTTTCTGTCTACGCTATTTGCGTGCGTTAGGGAAATGAGGGTTTTGCGTGCACGAGCACGTCTTCCCAATAGAAGTCAATGGAGGCTATGAAAATTGGTCATTTTTTTTTCTAAGACTGGTTTTCATCGTAAAGTGAGTGACGTCATGAGCTAGTGTGAAAAAGCAACTAAATTGTGTTCTTTTTGTAATAAATAAATATTTTGTGTATGTCATGTGGTGTATATTGTTTGTATGCATCGATGAGTGTATGTTTGTGATAATGTTATTAGTTAGATGTAGGTATTTGAGGGTCTTTTCCCGTGTGTCAATGTAAGTCAATGGGAAAATGGATTTGTGTTGTTTTTTTTCAAACACCCGAGATCTCGCAACTTTAATCCTTTGTATTTTGCTGAAAAATTATTAAATATGAAAAATAAACATAGTGTAGTGTTTGTATGACTGTAAGTGTAGTTTGTGTAATATTTTTTATTTCATTCGTGGATGTTTGTTTTGTCGGTATATGTTTACTACTGGGTCAGAGGTGTCGGTAGAAATGTGAGCGTTAGGTTTTTTTTGAGTGTCGGTAACTGAACTCTAAATACCGGAGTACGTAAGAAACCCGCGTTAGGAGCCTCTAACGCTGGTTTTCACGGCTAACGCCGAACTTCAAATCTAGGCCTGTGTGATTTGCTTTCATACTTGTAACCACAAAGGGAGTTCCAGGGGGTTACAGGGGATTCCTGAAGCAATAACGTTGATAGTAAAATAGGTATAGTGCACTAATACTAATAACATCCACAATAGTATGTCTCTTATTACGCGTTTCGGCACTAACTCTTGCGCCTTTATAAAAAAAAATCCCTTTGGGGTTACCCGTATGACAGCCAATCACGGAGTTTGCAATCAGTCACGTGATCAGAAAGCTGTGTGTACAGATGCCAGAGATCTGAACTAAGTGACTATCAGAATCCTGAACCACCGGTCTGTATGAACACACGAGCAGGACTGTAGATCATACGGAGGTCCGGTAAGAGGAGGAGTGGGGCTAACTTTCGTCAATTATTTTCCACTTTGGGACAAAATTTGAATCAGATGAACTTATGCTGACGTTGGTCTGTACCTGAATCCAACATCATTATTCCTCCTTGTAGTGGACGCTCACACGCTTAGTAAACGTCAATACGCTGACTATATTAACAATATATATTTTTTATCATACGCTCATGCCTAATTGGTTTTAACTTTTAAGATTGTGGCCACAGTCCAATTTTTCTTTTTATTTACAACAGCGCTGTTTTTTTGGTATTTCTTTGAAATATGCATTTTATTTATTTGCCTTTTTTAAGACGTATGAACTGTCTGCACTTTAAAACTTATGAACTTTCTTATTAACACACTATCTGCACTTTAATACGTATTCACTTTCTTATTAACACATCATACACTTGTCCATCGTACACATTTTAAATATATCCCTCTTTAGATCAATTGTGATTCTATTAAAATTTTAATTCTATATATTTATAGTCCTTGTTATCTTTTTTACCTAGCTTTTTTAGCGCTCCCCTTTTTTTGTATTACTTTAGTATTTTTTTATTTCATAAGATTAGTTATATTAGTTTAATGTATAGTTTAATCTTAGGTTTATATTTATTTCACAGGTAAGTTTATATTTATTTAAATAGAGTTATATTGTAATTTGAATTTAAAGTTAGGGGGGGTGTTAGGTTTAGGGATTAATAGTTTAATTTAGTGTTTTGCAATGTGGGGGGGGGGCTGGTGGTTTAGCAGTTATTAGGTTGATTTAGTGGCGGAGATGTGGGAGGCCGGATGTTTAGGGGTTAATAACTTTATTTAGTGGTGGCAATGCCGGGGAGCGGCAGAATAGGGGTTAATAGCTTTTAATAGTGGCGCCGATGTCGGGGGCAGCAGATTAAGGGTTAATAACTTTATTATAGTGGCAGCGATGTCGGAGAGCGACGAAATAAGGGTTAATAACTTTATTATAGTGTTGGTGATGTCAGGGGACAACAGAATTTTGGTTAAGAACTTTTATTAGTAGCGGCGATGTCGGGAGCGACAGGTTAGGGGTTAATAAATTTATTTAGGTGTCGCGATATTGGTGCATAAGATAATGGGTGTTTAGACTTGGTGTTTATGTTAGGATGTTAGGTTTAAATGTAACTTTTTTTTCCCCATAAACATCAATGGGGTTGCATTACGGCGATCGCCATTCTGCACTTCAGTTTTTTTCTAACACTCTTGCCCCATTGATGTCTATGGGGGAAAGTGTGCACGAGCACATCAAAGCAGCCCTTGACTTTTGTGAGGTATGTAGCTTAGCACCACCATATTGCACGCACAAGGAGGCTTTTCAGAAACGTATAATGGCAGCTCTATGGAGAGTGAACTTTTGTTGCGTTCGTTTCGCACCCTGTATAGCACAAAACTTGTAATCTAGTTGAATATTAACACATTATCTGATGTTTTACTTTGTGAATTTAATGTATTTTTTAAAATATTTGTACATTTAAAATCTGATGACTGCAACACACTTCAAAAAAGTTGGGACAGTTGACTTTTTACCACTGTGTGCGTAACATCTTTTAATAACACTTATTAAGCGTTTGGGCACTTGGTTAACTTTAGCAAGCATCATTTTCCCCCATTCATCCATTATGCATATCTTCAGCTGTGCAACTGTAAAGGGCCTTATTTGTCTTATTTTGTGCTTCACACATTCTCAATCTGAGACAGATCAGGACTGCAGGCAGGCCAGGCTAGCACACTCACTCTCTGCTTACGGAACCAAGCACTTGTAATCTGGGCAGAATGTGGTTTGGCGTTGTCCTGCTGGAAAATGCAGGGATGTCCATGGGAAAGATGACGTCCGGATGGCAGCATATGTTGCAAGTTATCAATACCATGGGCACTGACACACCCCCATACCATGACAGACGCTAGCTTTTAGACCTGATGCTGATATCAGCTTTGCTCGGAGAACACAACAGATGTTGAAATGTTGACTCATCAGACCACAAAACACAATTCCACTGTGCTACTGTCCATCTCAGATAAGACCAAGCCCAGAGAAGTTAGCAATGCTTCTGGACAGTGTTGATGTATGGCTTCTGCTTTGCATAATAAAGCCTTAGCTTGTGTCTGTGGATGCAGCGGCGAATGGTGTTGGCTGACAAAGGTTTACCAAAGTATTCCCAAGCCCATGTCAGGATATCCATTACAGACTCATGACAGTTTTTGAGACAGTGACGTCTGAGGGATCGGAGATCACGAGCATTAAGAAGTGGTTTTCGTGCCTTGCCCTTTATGCACCGAGAGTTGAACGGATTCCTTGAATCTTTTAAATATATTGTGCACTGTAGAAGATGAAATGCCGAAAATGCTACCGATTTGTCTTTGGGGAATGTTGTTCTCAAAGTGTTGGCTTATTTAGCTGATTTCTTATCCTTCTGTGTCCATTGTAGATATTTTACTTATTTGCACACCCTCTTTCTCTCAAGATAATGGACTTTCTGGTATTTGCAGATATTTGGCCCATAAACACAGTCTTTTGCCAGAGCATGCAGTATGCATTGGCAGCTTTTGGCCCATAGCCAAACAAAAAAAAAGAGGAAGGATGGGGATCATATAGAATGTAACCACTTATAGAGTAGTATTTAGTATTTATTTTCAAAATCATAAATTAACATCTTATTTTATTTAAAAAGCATACAATTATGGGATTTATTCAGTAGTAGACCCACTCAACAGAGGGCCCTGGTGCAAAGCTTTCTTTTTGCCCCTTTGAATGTAACTCATTAATAAGCAATAGCAATAATATAATGCTTTTCTGTATGATATATATATATATATATATATATATATATATATATATATATATATATAAATAATCATTTGAGTTATGATGGAGATAAAACCATGAGATTAAAATCCTCCATTAAATAAAAGTAAGAGATATAGGGGGCATGACTAGGAGGTGGCCATAATAAGTTGCACTATCTGAAGCTCCACTAGAAATCCCAATAATCATCTAAATATCTAAACTGTGCAGAATCACTCATTTTCAAGACTGTCCTTAGCTCCTTACAAAACACTGCTGTTTGTATATGTATAGATATTAACGCGCTTGGGACATCCTAACCCAGAGTTACGCCACAGAGAAAATAGACCTAGGCCTTCTACAAATTTCATCATCCCCCCATGAGCATTGGGGTTAACAGACTCATTATGACCACTCTCAAGGGGGAGATATTTCAAAAGGAACTACGCACCCTAATCGCTAGACTTGAGCAACAAATGTATCGTAGCTTTGAAAACCTGATCTCACTTGTACAGCAAGGAGCCTCAGAGAAACTCCCACAAAATGCTGCGAGACCTGATCTGACCACATCAATCTATGCTCAATTAAGCGAGGTTAGAGCACTGCAGTTATAATTCAAAAACGGAAAAGAGCGCAGCCCAGAAAAGCACTGATTAGCATTTATTAGATTAGCAGCAGGTAAAAAAACAATACCTTAATAAGTGGTATTAACTCATACATTAGCCTTTTATAGGCACCTGTTTGTACTGATTGGAAACGTCTGACGGTCATTGGTAAAAACACACAATACACCATTTCACTCCCTCATTGGTAATAAACCCTTAGCCTCCCTTAATGCCATACCTAAAATAAACACAAATGCTCCTAACAAACCTATTCCTTATGAGAGCAAAATTTATACCTTTAGAAATTCTTCTACCTAAATATACCAAAATATGTTTTTATATATACGATTACATTTGAATACGGTTTTCCAATGTTAATCATATTAGTGTACATTCCTGTCTAAAAATATCAAAAATACTCATACAAAAAAGCTTATATTATATTATTAAATATATCTAACATATCAGAGATACATTATAGTATGAAATTCAAATTTGTTAAAAGGTTTATAAAGATTACACTACCGAGATTCCTTGAGTGTCTAAAGCAACATATGTTTACGTTATTGATGGCAAAAAACTAAGGTGTCATGTTTGTTAGTTGACTAAACTTTAGGGTTAAATTGGAGTAATAATGGTATTTAGTTCATAAATCAAAAAATAATATTTCCACACATTAATTATATCTGCCTCTGTATTGAATCCTTGGGGCAATCTAGTATTCAGCACAAAAATCCAAAAGACTTCTCTTCTGGTAGAGCACTGCAGTTCACCCAGCCAGCAGAATGTCCACATTCAGGTGATGTGCATTTAACAGAGGGGAAAGAAGATAAGGAGATCCCCATTAAGGCGATTGACCTACCTACAGTATATCTGCTCACCACCAGGAAATGCCGTCTGCTGACACTATGCTTCAAGATGACTGCAGATAGCGGACAGCATCTAAATCGGTGGCTAACATAAGTTTGATAGACACTAAATCCGATCATCACAATGTAGTGGAGAGGAAGGGCTCATCTTTGGTTGTTCTTTAGAGTGATGCGGACGACCCTCTAGAGTGCCACCCACGTACCCCCCACCACAGCACTCCCGAGGCTGGTACGAGACAGTCTGCAATACATATCAGTGTTGCCTTTATGTGCAAACATGGAACCAATATCTTATTACTGGGGGCAGTATGCTTGGATGATTTCCCACCTGTAACAGTGGAGAACACCCCACATATAAAGGCACTGCTAGATATGACCAGGACAGATACCCTGATGGAACAATTTAACTTTATAAAATCCTCCTGCCTAAAGTCAGACAAGTAGGGGATTGCATGTTACGCAGTATCTCCAACTGTCTCCTTATATTTTCTCACTATATAGTTCATAAGAGTGTTTTTGCTTCCATATTACTATACTCCTGGACTTCAACTTTTTGCACATCTACTATTGCTTAACACATATACTAGTACAGTAGGAATTTTTGATATAGGGATAGACCTAGCAACTAGCAATTTCCTATATAATTGTTTTTCTACAAAATGTCTAAGTCTCTTAAAGCATAGGTATGTGAGGTATATCAAATTGCATGTTAAAAAATCTTGTGGCAACATCCGCCTTCTTGTCTAGATCTACAGACCATCTTTCCAGTTTGCTATTTGTTTATTGCATGTTTACCTTTTTCATATAACATTTATATAGTCTAATGTAATCATAGAAATTTATTTTAAACCTCAGAATGAGTCACCTACTTTATGTAGGTACCTATTTTTGTTGAAATATGAAGATACAGACCTAACATAGTAGGGATGAGAATCCATAGGGTGCAATAAGAGAATATATTACGAGAATTGGATTAAATAATAGCCCACTAGAGGACTTGTATCTTCTAAATATTTAAGTTAAGTGACATATGACACACTGTTTATACATAGACAATATATAGTACTTTGTCTGCATGTATTTTTATGCCATATCTTGGGTATTATTTCTGTCAAATGTTTAATATAGTTTAGCCGATACATGGGCATAATAGTAGCAGAGATCGACCAAGCTTCCACTTTCCTAGGTTTACAATATCCCAAAGTAATTTGCAAAATCACCTAAATCTCCCCTCCAAAGACAGTACTACAGTGTACTATATTTGTCTCATGTCCATTAGTCATTTTTAAACTACAATAATGTATAAGGCATATCTGATTCACCATAACCATGGAGATTCCCCTATCCACATTTGACTGAGATATTAACCTTGTATGGGCTTTTAGTTTTTAGGATCTTACATAGCCATAGACTAGAACCACTCATACTAGATTCACATTAACTTATATCACCTCACCATTATACTCACATTCTTATCACTATACTAAGATACTCAGTGTTCGGGTATCTTTAACTGTGGTCAGAGTGCAATGCTACGGTATCTCCATAGAATTATATTATTTTTTATCTACCTCTCTCCCCAAATGTTTATATAACACAAACTTATGATTATCTGAGCAGTATTTACCCGCTGACAAATTCCCGTATGACCAGGGCCCATATGTGGCCCACATTATGACTATCATTTGTCGTTTGCTTCTCACAACAAAGTCACTGTCAAGTGACCAGTAAAATAGCCATCAACATAAGCTATTGTTATAGTAAAAAAGAGGTTTGTAAAGCCTATAATATGTCATTCAATGTTTCCCTTAGTTTTTTTTCTGTTGTCTTTTATTCTCTTGATTGCGCTCAAGGGTATTTTTTGTCACATTGATTTGCTGCCATTACAACTGCATGGCTATATGTCACCTAGATTGCAAGTTTTGCGCTATAGAGGGTGCAAAACGAATGCAACAAAAGTTGTGTTATTTCACCCTCCATAGCGCTGCCATTAAAAGTTTTTAAAAAGCCACCTTGTGCATGCGATATGGTGGCGATGTGCTCCATACCGCACAAAATCCAAGGGCTGAGAATATGTGCTTGTGCATTCTTTTCCCATATACATCAATGAGAGAGTGTGTTAAAAAATAATAATACCTGAAGTGCGGGATGGCGATCGATGTACCCAACCCCATTGATGTTTATGTGGAAAAAACCCTAACACCCTAACATAAACCCCAAGTGTAAACACCCCTAATCTGCTGCCCCCCACATCGCCAACACCTACATAAACTTATTAAACCCTAATCTGCCGCTCCCAACATCGACGTCACCTAAATAAAGTTATTAACCCCTATTCCACCGCTCCCCGACATCGCCGCCACTATAATAAAGTTATTAACCCCTATTCCCCTGTACCCCAACATCGCCGACACTATAATAAAGATATTAACCCATATTCCACCGCTCCCCAACATCGCTGCCACTAAATAAAGTTATTAACCCCTAAACCTCTGGCCTCCCACATCATCGCCACTAAATAAACATATTAACCCTTAAACCGCCATCCCCCCACATCACAAAAAACTAAATTAAACTATTAACCCCTAAACCTAACAACCCCCTAACTTTATATTAAAATTACAATATCCCTATCTTAAAATAAATAAAAACTTACCTGTGAAATTAACTAAACTAATAAACTATTACTATTATACTAAAATTAAAATAACTACAAATTAAATAAACTATATTACACATTAAAAAACCTAACACTACTAATAAATTTTATTAGTGGCGGCGATGTCGGGAGCGACAGATTAGGGGGTTAATAGGTAGTTTATGGATGTTAGTGTACTTTGTAACACTTTAGTTATGAGTTTTGTGTAACAGTTTTGTTGTGCAAAACTCATAACTACTGGTCTCAGATTGCGGAACGGATCGTGTCGGTATAGGCTGCAATGCAAGCATTTTAGCCACACCGCACAACTTGTAATACCAGCGTTACAGGCTAAAATGCTTGCGGTACAGCTATAACCGAAACACAAAACTCATAATCTAGGTGATTGTGTGTTATATTTTACGCAAAAAAAAAAGTACGAGATATAGAATTATTGAATAGAAAATTAGCAAATATCCCTCCTTGTGGAAGTGAAGCCGGCATGCTGACATTACAAGGAGGGGGTCTGACTTGAACTAACCCAGAATCTCTCGTTTGCAAGTAACTTGTGCTGTATCATTACTAGAATGTTATACTAGTAATCAGAAAGACACGATAATGCTACTGAAAGCGTAACTTTGTATGAGGACAGTATATTCAATACTCCCAGTGTGACTACAAGAACAGCTTTGTTACATTATATTTTATTTGTTTTTAACCAATGTTGTTTTTGTTTTTTTTTAAATTGTAATACATTTGGAACCCCCATGCAAGCCACAGAGTTGGATCCATTTATTACTGGGCCCTTAGGTTAGAGCTAATGAAGCCCCATGCTGTTTGAGTACCAGACTAAGCTGAGCATTTCAATAATATTTAAACAAATTTACACTATGGAAGTTTTTCTTTGTTTGTTTGAGGTTACATTGAAGAATCATATGGACATTAATCTACATTTTAAAAAACAGTGCATGGTGTTGAATATTTTTATTTATTTTTTGCATGATGAATATGTATACTCTGATGAACATTTTGTGCTGTAAAATGATTGAATATCTATACACTAATAGTAAAAACACTGCACTGTATAATGATGTCAATATCTATACACTAATAGTAAATACACTGCACTGTATAATGATGTCAATATCTATACACTGATGATTATTTCAACAATATCATCCTCACACAATAGAAGAAAATAAAAAATAAATAAAAATTGCAGTAGTTCTATATAGTAAAACAGTTCCCAGATTAATAGAGAACCAATTTGTAGCATAAGAGGAAGTCCATAAAAATAGTTCTGTTGCATATCTTCTCTAGAAATCAAATATTTTTAACTAAATCTTAAAGGGAAAGTAAAGTCCAAATTAAAGTTTCATGATTCAGATAGGGCTTCATTTTAAACATCTTTCCAATTTACTTTTATCATCTTTTTTTTTGTTTTGTTATTTTTTTGTAAAAGACTATACCTAGGTAGGCTCATGGGCTGATTTATAAGACTCTGCAGTCCACCTCTTATTGTACAGCCTGGCTGTGAGTAACTAATAACATGTACTGCTTGTTCATGTGTGCCATATAGATTGTGCTCACAGTGGAGTTATTTAAGAGTCTGCACTAATTGCCTGAAATGCAAGTCTGTCAAAAGATCTGACATAAGTAGGCTGTCTGCAAAAGCTTAGATAAGGTAGTCATAGAGGTAAAAATGCCCTTCTAAGGGCAATGCCCAATCAAATCCCCTTTTCAGGGCAATTTGTTTAGGAAAGGTTTTCTTAAGTTAGGGTTTTTTTTGGCCGCAGGAAAATAGCTATGTTCACCTTAGGGCACTGCTCTATCAAATACCCTTCTAAGGTCAATGCACTACAAAATGGCCTTATATGGGTAATTTTTATAGTAGTTTTTTTTTCAGATAGGCTTTTTTTTGGGGGGGGGGGGGAGTTTACCTTTATTGCAGAATGGGGTTTTATTTTTATTTTAGAAAAAGAGCTAAATAGTTTTAGGGTAATCTCATACATAAAGCTCTTCTAAGGACTATTGCTTTAGTAACTTTTAGTGTTAGTGTAGTTTCTTTTAAGGAGGACTTTAATTTTAGAATTTTTTTTATTTTCTGTAATGTTAGTTTTTTTATTATATGTAATGTTAGTTTTTTTAATTTTATATACGTTTTTTTGTAATAGAGTTTTTAATTTTTGTTTGCAACTATGGGGGTGTTAGGTTAGCTGTTAGGAGGTTAGTGGGTACTTTACGATGTGGGGGTTAAGCGGTTTAGGGGGTTAATATCATAGTGGGGTACTTCTCGATGAAGGGGTATGGTGGTTTAGGGGTTAATATACTAGTGGGGTACTTAACTGTGGGCTATGTGGTGGTTTAGGGGTAATTAGAGTAAGGAGCTTATTGCGGTGCCGGTTAGCACACGCGTATGGGTGTCACATTTTTTTCCGCTTTTCACACTCCATTGAAGTCTATGTGGGAGTATGTTAATGTGGTTGCACCATTGTAAGTTTTTTTACATGCATTGAATTAGCAAGAAAGCAAAAAATTGATTCTAATTTTAATTGAGCCTGAATGATTATGAGGCCTATTTATCAAACCATCAACAGCAAATACGCTGGAATTCCGCAGCGTAATTGTGGCGAGCTTGATTCCCCTTATTTATCAATCAACCTACAGACCGGCAAAAGTTGAAATTGGTGACATAACATACGATCCGCCGGTCTCAGTCCGACACAGATCGATGCTTACATCATTACAGATGTTCCGAATACAAATTCGGCACTATCTGACTACTTTTGCAAAATATAAAATATCTAACAGGTATGCTCGCCACTATTCTGACCCAGCATACCTGGTTTTCAATCCGCCGCCTTGGAGGTGGCGAAAACCATAGGAATCAATGGGAGTCTGAAAGCAGTGAAAGCTCATGTTCGCTGCTGCCCGATATCTTATTGATTTCTATAGGAGAGTAAAAGTTATGTTTACACCTAACACCCTAACATAACCCCCAAGTCTAAACACCCCTAATCTGCTGCCCCGACACCGCCATCACCTGCCGCCCTGACACCGCCGTCACCTACATTACACTTATTAACCCCTAATCTGCCGCCCCGACAGAATGCAAGCTCAATCCTATTGGATGATTGGATCAGCCAATAGGATGAAAGCTCAATCCTATTGGCTGATTGCAACAGCCAATAGGATTTTTTCAACCTTAATTCAAATTGGCTGATAGAAATCTATCAGCCAATCGGAATCTAAGGGACGCCATCTTGGATAACATCATTTAAAGGAACCTTCATTCGGTAGAAGACATCGTCAGAAGAGAATGCTCCGCGCCGGATGTCTTGAAGATGGAGCCGCTCCATGCAGGATGAATGAAGATAGAAGATGCCATCTGGATGAAGACTTCTGCCGGCTTGGAGGAAGACTTCGGCCCGCTTGGAGGAAGACTTTTGCCGGCTGCGATGTGCACTTCTGCAGCTTCGTTGAGGATGGATGTCGGCTCTTCAAAAACTGCAAAAACAAAGTGGATCTTCAGGGGTTAGTGTTAGGCTTTTTTAAGGGTTTATTGGGTGGGTTTTAATTTTAGATTAGGTTTTTGGCTTTTGAAAAAGAGCTAAATGCCCTTTTAAGGGCAATGCCCATACAAATGCCCTTTTCAGGGCAATGGGGAGCTTAGGTTTTTTAGATTAGGTTTGTATTTGGGGGGTTGGTTGTGTGGGTAGTGGGTTTTACTGTTGGGGGGGTATTTGTATTTTTTATTTACAGGAAAAAGAGCTGATTTCTTTGGGGCAATGCCCTGCAAATGGGCTATTGTTAGTTTATTGTAGGCTAGGGTTTTTTTTATTTTGGGGGGGCTTTTTTATTTTCATAGGGCTTTTAGATTAGGTGTAATTAGTTTAAATATTTGATATTTTTTTATTTATTTTGTGTAACTTAGTGTTTATTTTTTTTTGTAACTTAGTGTTTGTTAGTTTTTTGTAACTTTGTAATTTGTAATAGTAGATTTAAATTATTTGAGTAGGGTTAGGTTTTTAAAAATATAATATAGTTAATTTAATTTGTAGTTTAATGTAATTTTAGTATAACAGTTAGGGTAGATTAATTATTAGTTTAATATAGTTTAATATAATTTTAGTATAATAGTTAGGGTAGGTTAATTAATAGTTTAATATAGTTTAATTTAAATTTATTATAAGATAGGAATGAGTTAATATTTAATATAAAGTTAGCGGGTTGTTAGGTTTAGGGGTTAATAGGTTAATTTAGTTTATGGCGATGTGGGGGGCTGGCGGTTTAGGGGTTAATAACTTTATTTAGTTGCAGTGGGCTCCAAGAGCGGCGGGATAGGGGTTAATACTTTTATGTAGGTAGCGGCGGTGTCAGGGCGGCAGATTAGGGGTTAATAACATAATGTAGGTGGCGGCAGTGTAGGGGGCAGAAGATTAGGGGTTAATAACATGATGTAGGTGGCGGCGGGGTCTGGGAGCGACGGGATAGGGCTTTAACATTTTAGTATAGTGGCGGTGCTTAGTGACAGGGTATAAATAATGCTGTGAAAAAGTCGAATAGCAGCAAGATCAATGACTGTTAGTTAACAACAGTCCGCTGCTCATCGCCCCGTACTTGGTGTGCGGCTTTTTGACAGCTTTTATATAAATATGTAGAGCGTATTCAGGTCTGCGGCCGCGATGTTAGGCGATGTCAGGCGAGCGTATTGGTGCAGTTGAATGCAAGTAAGTTGACGGCTTGATAAGCAGGCCTCTATGTGTTCTTCTGAGTTTTATGCCTAGATCAAGAAGATTTTGGGCCTCGAAAACAAGTCTTTTACATCCACTGGTCATTATGAAAATAACAATTTTTTCTGACCTTTTCAGTATGAACAGCTTTTTATCCTAAATTGAGAAACGTTAATTAGCCTTTAAGTGCTTGGAAAAATGTAGAATTTACTCTATCTGCTATATTTTTTGTTCCTGAATTAATTGTTTCTATGATATGTTTAAGAAATGTGGGTTTCTTACCAAAACCATTCAGGGTTAACTAAATCTTATTTGTACACATTTTTCCTCTCATTCAAATCAGTTGTATCTGTTATTTTGAATTACAAATAACTCTGCAAGGCTTATGTATGGTCTGTATGTGCCAAAGTGATTTGCGTAGTATAATAGCATATAAACTGTGTTACTTACCACAATATGTCCAAGCAAAATTAAGTTGTGTGAATTACTCCTATTTTGTGTTTTCTACTTTTCATCAGATTAATTAAAATAAATTCATCAGATTTGTTTTTCATTCTAGGAGTAGTAATCTGTAATCTTTTATTGAGCAGCATATAATATACAGTATGTCCATTTACATTTACAATAATACCACAATAGTAGGGTCTATGCAATTAACAAAAGAGACAGATGCATGAGGAATAACAGTAGAACCCAGAGGTTGTAGTTGTACATGAACGTTCCCTATCATTTCAATATAATACACATACACAATTATTATCATCATAGGACAAAGCATTGTCTAAAAGAAGAGATTGGCTACCAACAAAAAACTGCCAATCTATACCTTGTATCCTAATTGTTCATGCGAGGGTAGTGCAACTCGTTTATTATATACATGAAAAAAGATAGCATCATGAACTATGGCATATGTGTCAGAAATAAATGTGGACATATAGATATGAAATCTTGTTTTTGTATATTAGCAAATGTTTCCCACATTGTTCAGAGGGTTACTCTTGGACCCAACTAGTCTAGTGGTACAAGGGCGTGGGAAGCTAGCCTTTGTCATGGTCACTCTTGGATCTTAGAATATAAAAGGAAAAATCAGCAACTGATATATTATATAAATAGTATATTCATTTGACGTAAGCTAGTACAGAACATAACAATATATATGAGAGACATACATTATTATAGCTAAACGTATGGATTCATAGACTAGTATGACACATCAATAGCACCTTCTTAAATGATAATATCAAGATTCAAATAATGAGAAAAATATGCTGGACTCTGATAAATATTATTTCTTAGAGCTTTACCATAAGTACACAAAATAAAAATTGCAAAACAGAATGAGTATGAACTTAGTTAGACTTAAAGTGAATGTAAATTTTACAATTACTCAAGGCTCCTAATACTTCTATAATACATCCTTAGTCAAACCGCCAAACTTTTTAAAAAAAAATATAAATAATATTTAATTTATTTTAAATACTAACTTTGCTCCGTTTTCAGGTCAAACTCCTCCCATCCGGCACTTCTGTGTTTTTTAGAGTGTGACGTATAGAGCAGTCCTACCCGCTCTATACGTATCTCTAAAGCGCGCACCCGTGGAGCCCTTACTATGCGCATGCCCTTGGTACTTTATCTGCGCATGCGTTTACTAACCAAAATACTGTGCGCAAGCGTGAAAATAGGATATACTTACAGTGCACATGCGCTAATTTCCGATATCCTCAAGGCGCAACATAGTATAGTTAATAAGAAAATTACCTCTCTGTAGATGCGATCGATATAAATATAAGGCGATTAGAATATTAGCAAACTTCAAAGTGCGTGTTACTTCGGCATCGATACTTGCAAGTGTTCGTTCTTAGAATTTGTATACGAGTCAAATAGAGCATGCGCGTCTCATGGATGCGCATCCCTTCTGAAGCTGGGTATTTTATGCTAATGCATGTACAGAAGAAGCGCATGACATTACATAAAAGGGGTTGAACGCCACAGGGTGGAAAACCGGATTGGCAATCGCTGTTGTCAATTATTGGCAAAAAGAGGTACAACATGGCGGGCGGAGGAATCGCGTGTCAGAAAATTAGATAAAAAGGTATATTTTTGTATTTTGCAGGTACACAAAAACAAAACGATGAATTAAAGTCCCCCTAATTTGTAGAGATTACTAATATGGTGATAAGCAATACTGTTGCATTTACATTCACTTTAAGTATCTTGTTTATAAAAAGATAGCCACAGTGAATACTATATTACGGCCTCTATATGGGGCAAGTATATATACAAATGCAAACATAAAAAGTTCTTAAAAAAGGAAAAGGTGCCGCTGCAGTTATATTTCCTCCTAGGAGCTAGGTTTATGTTGATAAGTTATACCAAGCTAACAATAAGGGCTGGATTTAACTAGCAGCGGATGCTGCTGAATCTGCCCAAAGTTTCCAGCTCACCAGAAACTGAAGTGAAGAAGTAGTGGTCATAAGACCGTTGCTTCTTAACTTCTCCACCTCCTTTTAGGTGGCGGACTGCAATCATCCCGATCCGATATGATTGGGATGATTGACACCCCCTGCTAGTGGCTGATTGGCCATGAATTTGCAGGGGGCGGCGTTGCACAAGCATTTGACAAGAAATGCTTGTGCATTGTTAAATGCTGATAGCGTATGCTGTCAGCATTTAGCGATGCCGGGCGGACATGATTCGCTACAGTGAATCATGTCTGCCCAGCATTTATTAAATCTGCTCCTTAAGCTCAAGATGTAGGACATCTAGTGGATAGGTGCTAGTTAGTCACTAGTAAGGCTGTAGCATGCTGTCCCGGCCGCAGACAGCACGCTTATAAGTTGAAGTAAGTTAGTGTAGGCAAACCCTAAAAATTGTATTTATAACATCAAATGCATAACAAGCTAATAATCTAGGAGGTATAGAGAATTTGTATTAACTATATGAGCATGCAAAACTGCAATATAAACCTATCTGACTTTAGAAAATTAGACAACCTCCTCACTAGCAATCAATCAAGCAATATGAGGTGCAATAGATCACAAATATATTTCAAATATATTTCAGGTATAGCAAGTTCTGTCATTGAACATGCATTTAAACAAAAAGAACAAAGGAAGCAAAACAGTAATAGCGTTATAGCAAATGAATGGAAAGGAACGGTCCACATCCATCAGTCAATACTGCATTATTCAAGAGGACTATCAGAGACAAAATCAAATCAAATGTGGGGAGTCTGATTCAGAGTGCGTGACTTTCCAGTTTTGTACATAAGAGGTTTTCCTTTCTATCACAAATCCAACTAGATAGAGGCAGCTAGTAAAAAAAGCTGCTTCATTCTGTGCAGGCACTTCACACAGAGCAATTATACCGCCGATGAGCTGAGGTCTGTTTGTAAGTGGAGACTTACTTGCCGGTTGTGGAGGCTGCTGAACAGCTGATCTGTATTTCTCCATTGTAGCTAATAATAGGGTTGTTGTACCGGCTATCATTTGGTAAGATCCCAGTATCACCATGTGAAGCGGCTGAGGATCCCGTTGGTGGATCAGGTGCTTGAGATTTGGTATCAGGGGGCTTCACCCTTTAAGCTAACTCTGTCCCATTATCTTGCTTCATCTACAGTGCCCTCTGCTAGTAGTGACTGATGGAGGTTGTCAAAGCCTTCCCGCATTTTCTGTTCAAGGTCTTCCAATGGAGCTTTAGGGGTCAATTTATCAAACTCTGTATGGAGCTTGATGCCCCGTGTTTCCAGCGAGCCTTCAGGCTCGCCGCAAACAGAAGTTATGACCGCTGCTCCATGACCTGTCTGCCTGCTCTGAGGGGGCCGACAGATATCAACCCAATCGAATACGAATCTGCAAGGGGGCGGTATTGCACCAGCAGTTCACAAGAACTGCTGGTGCAATGATAAATGCTGACATTGTATGCTGTCTGCTCGCACTATAATAAATTGACCCCTTAATGGTTTGATCAAATGCTTGCCGATCCATAATAAGGCCAGAAGAGTACTCAGTGGCTAGGCAATGCGTAAATTGAAGACGGTCGTAGAAGTGGATAGCAGTTAGACATTCATTGCTTCACCCGGGTGACCAGGGGGGGGTGTTAGAAGACTCATAGAAGGCCGCCGCCTGATTCCTAAATGGCCCGGATTAGTGCTCCAGTTTAGATAATCAGCAGAATAGTGGTGTCTATAGGTGTAGTAGCTTCTCCTAGTTCCAATCCTAGGATTAATTTCTGTTGATGCCACCCTTTTTCTCAAATAATCGGCTGATTATTTAAACTGATTCTGGATCTCACATTTTTGCATCCAGTATGGAAACCGCCCAGGCATGCCCCCATATAGTAGGTATTTTAAGTAGTCTGAATATTTTATTTATTTATTTTAAATAATGATAATCTTTGTCTGACCAAAATGTCTATTTCTGTTGTGTTTTATAACATTTACATATAGATAAAAGTGTTACTAGAATTATTATCAGAAGTTGTAGCATATTTCCATTTTTCCAAAAATATTGTATTGCCTTTTTTTATGCAAGTAGCAGATTCATGGTAACCATGATATATGTTGGATTAGGTTGGCTGTCTGCATTACTTTATGGATAGAACTAAAGTAATTCAGCCAATCCTTAAAATAGGCAATCACCAATAAGCCTTCAATATCTGTCTGGATAGTCTGGCCTGCATAACTATGTGAACCTACAAGAAATGCATCTTATCCCATTTTGTTCTTAATAAGAAAACTATTGGAAAACCATATTACATAATAATGGCAATAATATTATTTGAATAAAACTACAAGTACAAAACTCTTCAATGCAGAGCTTTACTAATACTATTGTATTGATGTGGTTCTTGCTATTGTATTATACTTTATCTTCTTTCTCCTTCTCATCTTTCAGCCACTTAGATAAATGCTAAAAAATGTTTTTATTAGATGAAGAGTTATTATGAGATGTTCTATTGTTTTACTATTTTTTTCAGATTACTGTGTTTTGCATTTGGTTAGTTTAGTATTAGCCACCCTACATCCAAGATGGTAACCACCAAAGACAAGTACACATTTTAAGGAATTTTTTTTACCAGGAAGTGTTTCATAGCTTCACCTCCTGTATGTGACACTGAGCTGAAAATCTAAGCGTTGTCTGAAATTCTCCCCAGCAAACAATTCTGCCTCTTCCACAGTTCTCCTCTATAACACCACCCAATGCTCCTCCCCCTCAGCTTTCCTCTACCTTCAGAAGCTAGCTTGCAGCGCATAAAGTATCAGGTCCTCCAACACTGCCCTGTTATACCCAAGTCAGCCTGCGTCTCATTTCGCAAACATAGGTAAAGCTTTAAAGTTACAACTAACCAAGCTAAGGGGAGCTCTCTGCTTAATAATTAAACGTTACCATCTAAGAGCACAAAAAAAAAAAAAATCAAAATTGCATATATAAAATAAAATGCATGAAATCAATAACAAATGCATAAAATCAAATGCATATACACAAATACAATATGAGTCCCATAAATAGAAGGACAGATCAAAGATAATCCTATCTCATAAAACGATTAGTCCATAGTTTCCAGGTAAGGGCTGCTCTCCTTCTTGCAGATCACTCTCGATCAGGCTTTAAGAAGGGTTAAAAATAAAGGGGAGCCTCATGTGTAGATCAGAGATGTAACATATCCCACACTGAATAAACAGTTAAATGGGTACTCACATTTAGCTGAAGCACCCTTGTGTGCTTGTGGTAGCAGGCTGATAACTTGGGGTGTATCAGCTAACCCAGACATCAGGTTACACTCAGGAACATCAGATGCAGTACTTAGATGGAGTATCAAGATGCAGTCAACCCAAAGAGCGGTAGAAATGGAAGTAGGGTGCTAACACTTGGCTTTGTATATAAAAAGAGGTTTATTAAAACTCACAAAAAAAAACAAAAGCTACAAGTGATAAGAGGGCATAAGCTTATAGCCCCCCTAATGCAACATGTTTCTCGGTTGTAAAATCGCTGTCTCCTGAGGCTTACGCCCATGTTCAGCCCATTTTTAAAAAAAAGCAACAATTACGCTATGTATTTTATACTTTTAAGTACAAATTTCTTGATTTTTTTTGCACATCCAGTGGACTTCTATTACAATTCATGCTATGCATAATAATAAGATGTATTCATGTTTAATTTACATACAAATTTTACATTTTTTATACAATACTATTTTTTGTGAACACTTTTGTTACAATTTTTGAACACCTTAACAAAAACATTTGCCACGCGTACATTTGTGTCAATGGTTCAATGATTTGTTTTGTTTAATTTTTAAATTACAATTTTCATTGTGCACTTTTGTAATGTACGCATTTTCTTCCCATACAAAAATGCAGTATACTCCCCTTAGTGAGAAAATCTGGCTTAATCGTAAAAAGTGGGTTTTATATCAATCAACAAGGGAAATAGACTGGAGAGCATTCTTATAGAATCTAAGCAGCCCAGATAACTTTTAGAATTGCCACGTAAATGCGTTCACATTGTCTATTTATTGTGCATTTATTGATTATGCTATTCTTTGGTGTTTAGTGGTCCGTTAAGACCCATCTACTAGTCCTAGGACATTATAGGTTTAGCTAATTAACTGTTATAAATTATTCCCATAATATTCAGAATTTCACTAATCGATAAAATATTGTAACATGAAAATTGGTATTTCATGAAGGGATGTAAAAAATATATTAGCAGCAAAGCCTGATTATTGCCTATTATAAAAAGGTAGAATTGTTAAATTCAAATAATTCAAATAATAGCTCAGTTGCTGCTCTACAAGAAATGTCTGAGAATATGTTCACAAAGCAAAAAACAGTCATTCTTCAGCAGTTCAGATCTAGGGCAAAATGTATTACAGGGTGAATGCCTGGATTGGTTGCAGGTTCGCTCGTTTGAGACTGCAACTAGTATTTATGAAGTAGTGGTTTAAACTGCTGCTTCATAAAACCCCTCCACCATACTGGAGTTGGCAGATAAAAATATAAAAATTATATTTGACCAGTGTGATTGACAAACCCTACTCTCATGCAATTTGTTTGTGAACTGATAAATATAAATACAAATTCTAACTTTCTCATGACCACTTAACATTACCAGGGTGGGAGGGAGGTCAGGCAACATTCTTCAAGCAGATAGCAATTAGATAGGGCTACATTTTGAAAGCAGCACCATTTAAACTAAAAGTTAAGTCATTTCCCCCACCAGAAACATAGCTGCAACCACACAAATCACACAAAATTACACTCTGCATCCCTATCTGGCCTGTTCCTCAAGGGGCTTGCTACCAGCCAATAGGGTAAAAAATACTTTAATTATTATTTCAGCTTTTTTAAAAAAAATAAGATCATTCTCCAATGAGTCTTGTGACAGTGTCTGCTGAAATGACTTTATAGCCAATCATAATTAAACAGCAGGAATAACTGTCACTGCTTGGTATTAACATTTGTTTAACAACAAGATTTAACTCTTACCATTATATGTAACATTTACTGTAAGTCATGTTAGTTGAAACTCATTTAAGCAATTTTGTTTAGTGTTTCATCATCTCTCGTTTGCTCCTGTTTTAGTGTAATGATGGCTCAACTTCTGCAAATTAATTCTTAATTTCCATGAAATGCAAACAAGGTTATATATATAGAGGGTTTTTTAT
Organism: Bombina bombina; assembly: GCF_027579735.1. Lineage (NCBI taxonomy): Eukaryota > Metazoa > Chordata > Amphibia > Anura > Bombinatoridae > Bombina > Bombina bombina. Next base: position 250,144,111 of record NC_069506.1, on the reverse strand, counting down.
ATAGGGAACTATAGATCTTCTCATTAAGTTGTAATATTAATAGATCTTATATTTAAAAAAAACAAAACAACAACAAAAAAACATCTTTATAGTGCTGGAGAGCAATTTTTCACAATTTGCCCACCTGTTTTTTATATAAATTCAGATTTCTATTTATAGACTTTTTATGTTGATCTAAGATGATCCTCCAGCATCACAAGTTCCCTCACAAGATTCTAGAATGGCAAATTTTGCTAAATATCTATATGGGGCGTTCCCCTTAGACTTCAGAAAGTGTCCTTTAATTTTTATTACATTTAAGCTTTGCGCTATCTATTTTGACTTTTAATGCATTTAGATTCTGGGTACAGTGCTGTATTTAGGATTGTGATTTTACAAATGCTGATTATGTTTTGAAAATTCCAGTGTAACTTTAACATATTTTTGGCTAGATTACAAGTGAGGTGCAAATGGTGCACATGGTTTTGTGCTAGCGATATCATGTTTCAGCAAGCATTTTTCACTCCCCTGATATTACAAATTTGATAAAATCATTATTGCGCTAGCACAATCGCACTTTATGCTTCAATTCAATCCTTTCCGCAATTTCAGAGCTGTGGTTAACTGTTTTCCGAAACAAAAAAGTTGCACAAACACTTTAAAAATACATTAGAAAAGTACACTTACACTCATATTAACACAGTCTAACAACAGTATTAAAAAAAATATTGCACAAAAAAGTTATAAGGGTTCAAAGATTGGAGATTTCGGGTGTTAGAGAAAAAAACAATGTCTAATATTCTATTTGTATGTTTTTAATGCTACATACCTTACTCTTTGGTTTAGCTGCTCCACTCATTAATAGGATACTGTCTCTTTTCACTTATACATTTTTACTCATATATTAATATAGTTCTAATTTTCGTTTATTTTCTTTCCATTTTTTATCTATTAGCTTTGGAGTATGATTACTGAAAGTAATACTTTAGCTTTCAGGAACTATTTTGATCCATCCACCAAACAGAAAAAAACAAAATTTATGCTTACCTGATAAATGTCTTTCTTTTGCGAAGTACCGAGTCCACGGTTTCATCCTTACTTGTGGGATATTATCCTTCCCTACAGGAAGTGGCAAAGAGCACCCACAGCAGAGCTGTCTATATAGCTCCTCCCTTGACTCCACCCCCCAGTCATTCGACCGAAGGCTAAGGAAGAAAAAGGAGAAACTACAAGGTGCAGAGGAGACTGAAGTTTTCAACAAAAAATGCTATCTGTCTTGAATAGACAGGGCAGGCCGTGGACTCGGTACATCGCAAAAGAAAGAAATTTATCAGGTAAGCATAAATTTTGTTTTCTTTTGCAAGATTTACCGAGTTCACGGTTTCATCCTTACTTGTGGGATACCAATACCAAAGCTTTAGGACACGGGTGAAGGGAGGGACAAGACAGGAACCTAAATGGAAGGCACCACTGCTTGAAGAACCTTTCTCAAAAAAATTGCCTCAGAAGAAGCAAAAGTATCAAATTTGGAAAATTTGGAAAAGGTATGAAGCGAAGACCAAGTCGCAACCTTACAAATCTGTTCCACAGAGGCCTCATCTTTAAAAGCCCATGTGGAAGCCACTGCTCTGGTGGAATGAGCAGTAATTTTTTCAGGAGGCTGCTGCCCAGCAGTCTCATATGCCAAACAGATGATGCTTTTCAGCCAAAAGGAAAGCGAGGAAGCCGTAGTTTTTTTTACCTCTACATTTTCCAGAATAGACAATAAACAAAGAAGATGTTTGATAGAATCTTTGGTTGCTTGCAAGTAAAACTTCAAAGCACGAACCACGTCCAAGTTGTGCACCTCTTTCACATTACCCTTACTGCTTGAAGCCGGCAAAGAGAATGACTGGGGGTGGAGTCAAGGGAGAAGCTATATAGACAGCTCTGCTGTGGGTGCTCTTTGCCACTTCCTGTAGGGAAGGATAATATCCCACAAGTAAGGATGAAACCGTGGACTCGGTACATCTTGCAAAAGAAAATATCTATTTGTGAAGATGAGGAAATCAATAGTGTCAACACAAACACTAAACCGAAGGACATTTTTGAACAATTGGTATCATTAATAACTACTGGAATTACCAATTTGAGAAAAGCACTAGAAATACACAAAGGATATGTATATTTTAAGGAATTAGATGAGGAAAATAAAAATAATCAATAGATTTGAAACAATGGTAGAGGCAAAAAAGAAAAATACATTTTTAAGAGACCTGTTTGAAAAGAAGAACAATATAAATGACGATAAAAGTAACATTGACCCATGTGAGGGTGAAAATGACATGTGGGAATATGTAGTAGAAGATCTCCTGAAGACCAACTTACCTGTAAATAGGAGAAATCATAGACAAACTATCTCAAATAGAGAGGAAATGATAGGGTCAGTGTGCAATACACTAACATATGATATACAAATTAAACCTACATGGAACAAAAGGAGTCTGGATTTTAATAAATCACAAAGACACTCTAGATGGGAAAATAAATCCAACTATCAGAATAAGATCAAAAATAAAAATAGACCTAATGCGGAATGATACAATCAGACCCAGTTGAACCCTAGATTTAATACATTTAAAAATACTAAACAACATTGAACAAGTGATCACACGCATACAAATTTTATCACACTCATACAAATAGTAACCCAAATAAAAACAAAAACATTTACAAAGCTAAGAAACTTTTTTTTAGAGAACAGACAAGGAAGGGGAAATTATGGTTTATAAATTTTTACAGAGACTCCACATGCAAATGTAAAGATCAGATTAAAACCTCAGTGGTTAGTAGAGAACAACAGAAAAAGAAGGGGCACATGAGGAGGAAGGTTTCAGATGAGAAAGTATCAGGACAAATAATTAAAATCTTTGCTCAAACATCCTTTAAATGTAAAATAAATTAACATATTGAAAAAGGGATTAAATGTTGCCCCCACTAGAGGACCTAATACATTTAATCTTTTTGTAGACTTACACAAATTTATTAGAAAATTGAACTTACAACATCACTTTGAAAAAAATTGGGTAAAATAAATATTAACTAAATAAAGCATTAAACTCAGAGCAGCTTACAGACAAATATCTAGATGCCCTAATTGCTTTAGAAGAACTAGAAGTGGAAAGTGCAAACTTTTCTCTAATGAAATTTGAGGATGAAAATGTAGAAGAGAATGCTGAATACCATTCAAATTTAAAACCTTCTTTCCTTTTCAATTCAAAGGTTACTTCTTTCCAACCTTTTGTGATTTGGTGTGAAAGGATTTTTATGACCTTTGTACAAATTACAAGATTGAAAAGGACAATATAAAGAAATGGGAGAAAAATATTTTAAAATCATTAAAAGAAAATAACACCTAGATTACGAGTTTTGTCGGTAAAGACCTGCGGTACTAATGCTCCTTTTTCCCCCCACGCCTACGTTAAACAACGCTGGTATTACAAGTTTTCTGTATGACTGCGTTAGCCTCAGAAAAGTGAGCGTTAAGCAAATTTAGCTCCACTTCTACCTGTAATACCAGCGCTGCTTACGGTAGCAGTGAGCTGGCTAACGTGCTGGTGCATGATTTCCCCATAGGAAACAATGGGGCTGAGAGGGCTGAAAAAAAACCTAACACCTGCAAAAAAGCAGCGTTCAGCTCCTAACGCAGCCCCATTGTTTCCTATGGGGAAATACTTTCTAAGTCTACACCTATCACCCTAACATGAACCCTGAGTCTAAACACCCCTAATCTAACACTTATTAACCCCTACTCTGCTGCCCCCAACATCCTCGCCACCTGCATTATATTATTAACCCCTAATCTGCCGCTCCGGACACCGCTGCCACCTACATTATACCTATTAAACCCTAGTCTGCTGCCCCTAACATCGCCGACACCTACATTATATTTATCTGCCACCCCCAATGTCGCTGCAACCTACCTACAATTATTAACCCCTATTTTGCCGACCGGACATTGCCGCCACTATAATAAATGTATTAACCCCTAAACCACCGCACTCCTGCGTCGCAAACACTAGTTACATTTTATTAACCCCTAATCTGCCATCCCTAACATCGCCGACACCTACCTACAATTATTAACCCCTAATCTGCCGCCCCCAACGTCGCCGCTACTATATTCAATGTATTAACCCCTAAACCTAAGTCTAACCCTAACACCCCCCTAACTTAAATCTATTTTTAATAATTCTAAATACATTTACTATAATTAAATAAATTAATCCTATTTAAAACTAAATACTTACCTATAAAATAAACCCTAATATAGGTACAATATAACTAATAGTTACATTATAGCTATATTAGGATTTATTTTTATTTTACATGCAACTTTGTATTTATTTTAACTAGGTACAATAGTTATTAAATAGTTATTAACTATTTAATAACTACCTAGCTAAAAGAAATACAAAATTACCTGTAAAATAAATCCTAACCTAAGTTACAATTACACCTAACACTACTCTATAATTAAATTAATTACCAAAAACTACCTACAATTAAATACAATTACTTTAACTAAACTAAATTACGGAAAAAAAAACACTAAATTATAGAAAAAGAAAAAAAAATACAAGAAGTTTAAACTAATTACACCTAATCAAAGCCCCCTAATAAAATAATAAAGCCCCCCAAAATAATAAAAGTCCCTACCCTATACTAAATTACAAAATAATCAGCTCTTTTACCAGCCCTTAAAAGGGCTTTTTGTGGGGCATTGTCCCAAAGTAATCAGCTCTTTTACCTGTAAATAAAAATACAATACCCCCCAACATTACAACCCACCACCCACATACCCCTACTCTAAAATTACATACCCCTACTCTAAAACCCACCCAAACCCCCCTTAAAAAAACCTAACACTAACCCCCTGAAGATCTCCCTACCTTGAGTCGTCTTCACTAAGCCGAGCCGAATTCTTCATCCAAACGGGGCAGAAGAGGTCCTCCATCCAGCAGAAGTCTTCATCCAGGCGGCATCTTCTATCTTCATCCTTCCGGCGAGGAGCGGGTCCATCTTCAAGACATCCGACGCGGAGCTTCCATCTTGGCCAACGACTTCCCAACGAATGGCGGTTCCTTTAAGTCTTATGAAATGCAATCAATTGGAACAGTGTCTAATTCTAGATAGGAGACTAGAAGGTATAATTAGCCTTGGTGCTGCCCCTTGAGATACTGTTCAAATATAAGGGAGGGGGAGAGAGTAGGAAAATAGAGGGGATATTAGCACTTAAACTCCTATTATGGTAACCTACTGTAATGAAACAGTTAGTATAAGGTGTCTAATTTGGGTATTAAAACATATACATATATTATTATTAATTAAAAGGGATAACTATCACCCCATTCCACACCAATAGTAAAATATATACGATAAGGTAAAACCAAACACTCCTTACAACGTACTAAAGCCTTAGGGTGGAAGCCCCCCTGTATTCCTGGCCGATAACCAGATACTTTGGCTTCAGGTGACAGAGGCAAACCCCCAAGGCTTATATTGTACGTCCACTAGTAAGGGTGAATAACAAAAGAACAAAGTGAGTTCTAAGAACCTCACAAGAGCGTTTTGGACGTTGTGCTGGCCTTTTTCAATGTATATAGGTTCAAAGTATCAAGCCGAATGTCCAAAGCGTCTTCTTTATAAACCATCCCTCTCCGTATCAGAGCCAATCCGTATCGTGTGTTTAGCACACCCCTCTCATTAACCAATTTTAGTATGTGGTAAAAAGTAAAGCCCTACTTTGACGTGGCGATATACCATTGGATGGGAGTCTCATGGCGTTGTATAGTCACGCCTATCACCATCACGCCCCCTGTCAAACATACTTTAGGAAACATAGCGTAAAAAATCATCCGTTTACCATACATTGTAATCTTTTGTACCTGCAAACTGACCCAGCATGTTGCTTGTAAGTAGATAGTATGACAATCAACATTCAGAGTAGTAAAGAAAAGAGTCTCATTGCGTTATTATTGTAAATATTAAGGCTGTCAGTGCTTATAAGTTCTGAATTTGTCAAACTTGATGCGGTGTAAACAATGTTCCATAGAGATGCGATGCAAGCCTACTACTATCACGTCCCTTGTCAGACATACTAGGTTTATGAAGCATAGCGCAAACGTCATCATGTCACGATACAATGTTATCTGATACAACCTACATCTGACCCTGCCTGTTGCTTATAAGGGGATCGTATAATTATCGCCATTCAGAGTAATACAGCAGAAAGTATCATTGCGTTATTAACTTTTACTTATAAATAGCAAGGGTTGTCAGCTCTTATAAGTTGTAAATAAAGGTTACTTAGTGATGCGATGCAAGTCTGTCCTATGTCCTCGACATTATGTGTTAGGGGGTTGATGTCGCCAGTGTGTAAAGTACTTAGACCGGCATTATCAAAAGCCATGTTTAGGAGATTGTGTTATTATTGAAGTGCATGTAGAGGGTTAGCGATACAATCTAATTTTGCTTGGCTTGGATACGTGTGGGATATCAAAATGAAAGTCAAATACTATATTAATTGTGATGTGCACTTACAGATTGTCTATAAATGTATATACACTGATTATTAAAAGACTGGCCATATATTGAACATAGCAATATATACCGTTATAGATATTGCCTTAGTGAGATGGCTAGGATAACGTATACACATAAAGGGGTAACCCAAAAAGAATTTAATTATAGTGAACTTAGATACAATAGTTTGATCTACTCATTGTAGAGCTAGGAACATTTACTTAGTGATATCATTTCTATCAGGTATAACCCCCTTCTGGGTGCACATCCAATTCCGGGATATAGTTAATGTTCATCGGTAAACGATAGTAGTATATGAGTATTGGGACACTTATTACAGATATAAGTGATTTCATTCTCCTTTGTAAAGGCAAACATCTGTACTGTGTTCTTAACACCTTTATTCTATATCTAAGGGCCTTTATATGACTCATATATATTACTACATCGCAATAAAACACAATTACAAATATACCCAAAAATTATTGTACTCGTTCATGCCAGATGGCATAACAGAATTTAATCTGAATATCCACCTTGCTTCCTTCTTTAATAATGCATCTTCAGTATTCTCACCTCTGATACCAGGTTTAATGGATTCTAGGCCCCAACATTTGAAGCCCTGAGTTTTACCATTGTGTTTTTGTAAAAAGTGTCTAGCAATGCTGGTAATCTTTTTACCATTTTCCACATCACGAGCAGCTAATCTGATGTTACTGAGGTGCTCAGTCATCCTAGTACCTAAGCTTCTCGTGGTCATTCCAACGTAAACACGGTTACATTCACATGATAGGCAAAAGATTACATTCATACTCTTACAGTTGATATGATTTTTGATGAACCACTTTTTATTAAATCTGTCAACTACAAATTTCTTCTTCTGCATGTGAGTACATATGCTGCAGTGTCCGCATGCTACAGATCCTTTGAGGGACTTTTTTAGCATTACGATTGTAGTGGCTTGAAGTTAGGCAGTCTCTAAGATTATTTGCCCGTCTATAGGTGAACAAAGGTTTATCAGGAATTATAATTTGTAAAACGTCATCACTTTTAAGTATGTGCCAATGTTTACGTATAATATTTGATACTATATGATTGTGGCTTGTGTATGTAGATATGAATCTTAATGGATTAGATGGTTGGGTACATTTTGGCTTTAGAAGTTCCATTCTGTCTTTGTGAAATGCTCTATTGAATGCTTTTGCAACTGCCTTTTTTGTATATCCTCTTTGTAACAATCTTTCTTTAAGATCATCTACAGCTACTTTGAATGATTCTATATCTGACCAATTACGACGAATTCTCAAATATTCATCAGTCGGTAGGCTGCGTATTGTGTTTGGTGGTGGAAACTATGGCCTAGATTTGGAGTTCGGCGGTAGCCGTCAAAACCAGCGTTAGAGGCTCCTAACGCTGGTTTTGGCCGCCCGCTGGTATTTGGAGTCAGTGATTAAAGGGTCTAACGCTCACTTTTCAGCAGCGACTTTTCCATACCGCAGATCCCCCTACGCCATTTGCGTATCCTATCTTTTCAATGGGATCTTCCTAACGCCGGTATTTAGAGTCGTTTCTGAAGTGAGCGTTAGAGCTCTAACGACAAAACTCCAGCCGCCTGAAAATAGCAGGAGTTAAGAGCTTTCTGGGCTAACGCCGGTTCATAAAGCTCTTAACTACTGTACCCTAAAGTACACTAACACCCATAAACTACCTATGTACCCCTAAACCAAGCTCCCCCCACATCGCCGCCACTCGATTAAAATATTTTAACCCCTAATCTGCCGACCGCCACCTACGTTATACTTATGTACCCCTAATCTGCTGCCCCTAACCCCGCCGACCCCTGTATTACATTTATTAACCCCTAACCTGCCCCCCACAACGTCGCCGCCAGCTACTTAAAATAATTAACCCCTAATCTTCCGACCGCAAAGCGCCGCCACCTACGTTATCCCTATGTACCCCTAATCTGCTGCCCCTAACACCGCCGACCCCTATATTATATTTATTAACCCCTAATCTGCCCCCCTCAACGTCGCCGACACCTGCCTACACTTATTAACCCCTAATCTGCCGAGCGGACCGCACCGCTACTATAATAAAGTTATTAACCCCTAACCCGCCTCACTAACCCTATCATAAATAGTATTAACCCCTAATCTGCCCTCCCTAACATCGCCGACACCTACCTTCAATTATTAACCCCTAATCTGACGACCGGAGCTCATCGCTACTATAATAAATGGATTAACCCCTAAAGCTAAGTCTAACCCTAACACTAACACCCCCCTAACTTAAATATAATTTACATCTAACGAAATAAATTAACTCTTATTAAATAAATGATTCCTATTTAAAGCTAAATACTTACCTGTAAAAAAAATCCTAATATAGCTACAATAAAAATTATAATTATATTATAGCTATTTTAGGATTAATATTTATTTTACAGGCAACTTTGTAATTATTTTAACCAGGTACAATAGCTATTAAATAGTTAAGAACTATTTAATAGTTACCTAGTTAAAATAATAACAAATTTACCTGTAAAATAAATCCTAACCTAAGATATAATTAAACCTAACACTACCCTATCAATAAATTAATTAAATAAACTACCTACAATTACCTACAATTAACCTAACACTACACTATCAATAAATTAATTAAACACAATTCCTACAAATAAATACAATTAAATAAACTAGCTAAAGTACAAAAAATAAAAAAGAACTAAGTTACAAAAAATAAAAAAATATTTACAAACATAAGAAAAATATTACAACAATTTTAAACTAATTACACCTACTCTAAGCCCCCTAATAAAATAACAAAGCCCTCCAAAATAAAAAATTCCCTACCCTATTCTAAATTAAAAAAGTTACAAGCTCTTTTACCTTACCAGCCCTGAACAGGGCCCTTTGCAGGGCATGCCCCAAGAATTTCAGCTCTTTTGCCTGTAAAAAAAAACATACCATACCCCCCCCCAACACTACAACCCACCACCCACATACCCCTAATCTAACCCAAACCCCCCTTAAAGAAACCTAACACTAAGCCCCTGAAGATCTTCCTACCTTGTCTTCACCATCCAGGTATCACCGATCCGTCCTGGCTCCAACATCTTCATCCAACCCAAGCGGGGGTTGGCGATCCATCATCCGGTGGCTGAAGAGGTCCAGAAGAGGCTCCAAAGTCTTCCTCCTATCCGGCAAGAAGAGGACATCCGGACCGGCAAACATCTTCTCCAAGCGGCATCTTCGATCTTCTTCCATCCGGTGCGGAGCGGGTCCATCTTGAAGCAGGCGACGCGGATCCATCCTCTTATTCCGTTGTCTCCCGACGAATGACGGTTCCTTTAAGGGACGTCATCCAAGATGGCATCCCTCGAATTCCGATTGGCTGATAGGATTCTATCAGCCAATCGGAATTAAGGTAGGAATTTTCTGATTGGCTGATGGAATCAGCCAATCAGAATCAAGTTCAATCCGATTGGCTGATCCAATCAGCCAATCAGATTGAGCTCGCATTCTATTGGCTGATCGGAACGTGCACGAGCACGTTTTTGAGGCTGGCCGCGTCCGTAAGCAACTCTGGTATCGAGAGTTGCATTTGCGGTAAAAATGCTCTACGCTCCTTTTTTGGAGCCTAACGCAGCATTTGTTTGAACTCTCGATACCAGAGTTAAATTTATGGTGCGGCCAGAAAAAAGCCCGCGGAGCGTTAACAGCCCATCTACCGCCAAACTCCAAATCTAGGCCTATATTCTCTCAGAATATTGTTTGTTGATGTTGGTTTTCTGTAAGTTTTAGTGACCAAATTTTCATCAACAATATTGATTGTAAGGTCCAGAAATGCCACCTTTAGCTTGTCGCTAGTCATGGTGAGATATAATCCAAGAGGATTTTGATTCAAAACTGACACAAATTCCAGCAGTAAATCATTGGATCCTTCCCATATAAAAAAGATATCATCTATATACCTGGACCAGTGGTTACCATAATAGGAGTTTGAGTGCTAATATCCCCTCTATTTTCCTACTCTTTCCCCCTCCCTTATATTTGAACAGTATCTCAAGGGGCAGCACCAAGGCTATTTATACCTTCTATATTCCTATCTAGAATTAGACCATGTGCCAATTGTGTGCATTTCATATTTCTAAATTTGACTAGTGGGAAAACCACATTTTGTATCATTTATTGTGCACGTGCCTTATTAGTCTTATAGATGTGGGTACCTATTTATTAATTTATTAGTACTAATGGCAACCTTTGATCTTGGGGCTGAGATGTTAAAATGGTCTGAGGACAAACAGAAGTTAACACTTGATTTGAAAAATAAAAACACTAAGGAATATGAATTAAATGTGGAATGGTTTAAGTCCTTAAAAGAACTTAAAAAAATAATGATAAAACAAATCAAAAGACAATGGAACATTGGTATGTTCAATTTTTATGTAGAAAACAAGGTTATTCCAAGGGGCTTATGCCTCAAAATGTTTCCTACATTTCAAGATTTGAAATTATAACGCAAACTCCTATGGGAGGATGTACTCACTGATTGTTCACTTAAGTTGATCGGTTATCTTATTGACCATGAGAAAGAAAAATTACAAGAAATTAATGATCAAGTCAATAAGATAATTGAGGAACTTAAGCCACATGAAACCAGAGAGGAGTTTCAGAAATCGTACACAAAAATAAAGGGGGAAGTTGAACGTTTTGCTAAGTACATAGCTGACAAGAAAGAGAAAAAGATTGACAGGGATGTTAATGACTACGTAAACAACAGAGTTTATCTGTGGAATAAGAATAAACAGGGAGGTAGTGACTCTGAAATGTCAGATAGAGATGGAGAGACTGATCTTGATGTCTCAGATGAAGAAGTGAGACCGAAACCGATCTTACGCAATAGAATAACCCCCCATAACAATACTGACTCTGTCCCTTTAGGCGAAGAACCCGTAGAGGCAAGGGTAAAAGGGCCAAGGACACGAAAACAGGTGCAATTCCATTCCAAAATATCGAACAAGAAAACCAAATCAAACAAACTGAATTGAACGTAATTAATTTAACTGATAAGATGTTAACTGAAACACACATCTCAGTCCTCAAGAGGGGGCTAACGTTTGTACCCACACCTACATTAGATAAGTTTGACACCATTAAAGATGTCCATTTGTTCACTAGAAAAGTGTTGCTCAAAAAGTACTTTGCTAATAATTCCAGAAGTGAATCACTGGATAAGGCAGATATGTCTGCCATTAACGATTTACTCAGCCTAATGGGGGATACAGATGATGATATTAATGAGACTACCCAGGTAAATACCAATTGGAGAGATATATTAAAAACAAAATCAAGATTTGTACCACCTAGAAAAACTGTCTCTTAAAGAACTTAGTCAATGGTCAGATATCCAAATTAAATTAAGTGATAAAGGCGGCAATGTTGTCTTATGGCCTACCTCCATGTATTTGGAGGAAGCAAAGAGACAACTAGGTAATAAAAAGAACTATGTCAATCTCTTCAACATTCCTATTGAGTGTTTTCTGAAACAATACAACAAGTTAATATCATCTGCTATATCTCATGGCATCATCGATAATACTGAGTTCAAATTTCTTGAGGTGAAACAACCTAAGATCGCCACCTTATACCTATTGCCCAAGATTCATAAAAAACATTGTCTTGGGGATAGGATTACTAACGGAAAAAGCCAGTAAATATATAGATGCCAGATTACGCCATATGGTTGAAACGTTCATACACTAGAGAAACAATGCACGTACTGAATAAAATCGATAATCTCTCTATAACTATTAATTCCATTCTTGTGACCTGTGATGTAGAGTCCCTCTACACTAGTATAGATACTGTGTGGGGGTGTAAGGCTGTGTCACATTACCTGTCCAAAGAAGACTCTATATCTAGTGAGAATAAGGAATTTATAATTGAGTTACTAGAGTTCGTCCCGAGACATAATTATTTTGTCTTCGACAAGTGATTTTATTTACAAACTTGTGGTATGGTGATGGGGACTTTGTGTGCCCCTACGTTCGCTAACATATACCTGGGCTGGTGGGAGAAAACCATAGTGTTCCATGACTCTATGAATAGGTTTACATATTTTATCTCCCACTGGTCCAGGTATATAGATGATATCTTTTTTATATGGGAAGGATCCAATGATTTAGTGCTGGAATTTGTTTCAGTTTTGAATCAAAATCCTCTTGGATTTTATCTCACAATGACTAGTGACAAGCTAAAGGTGGAATTTCTGGACCTTACATTCAATATTGTTGATGAACATTTGGTCACTAAAACTTACAAAAAACCAACATCAACAAACAATATTCTTAGAGCAGATAGTTTCCACCACCCAAACACAATACGCAGCCTACCGACTGGTGAATATTTGAGAATTTGTTGTAATTGCTCAGATATAGAATCATTCAAAGTAGCTGCAGATTATCTTAAAGAAAGATTGTTACAAAGAGGATATACAAAAAAGGCACTTGCAAAAGCATACAATAGAGCATTTCACAAAGACAGAATGGAACTTCTAAAGCCAAAATGTACCCAACCATCTGATCCATTAAGATTCATATCTACATACACAAGCCACAGTCATATAGTATCAAATATTATACATAAACATTGGCACGTACTTAAAAGTGATCAAGTTTTACAAACTATAATTCCTGATAAACCTTTGTTCACCTATAGACGGGCAAATAATCTTAGAGACTGCCTAACTACAAGCCACTTCAATCGTAATGCTAAAAAAGTCCCTATATTCAAAGGATCTGTAGCATGCGGACAATGCAGCATATGTACTCACATGCAGAAGAAGAAATTTGTAGTTGACAGATTTAATAAAAATCTGGCATGAACGAGTACAATAATTTTTGGGTATATTTGTAATCTTTTTTTTTTTACGATGTAGTAATATATATGAGTCATGTAAAGGCCCTTAGATATAGAATAAGGGTGTTAAGAACACAGTACAGATGTTTGCCTTTACAAAGGAGAATGAAATCACTTATATCTGTAATAAGTGTCCCAATACTCATATACTACTAACGTTTACCGATGGACATTAACTATATCACGGAATTGGATGTGCACTCAGAAGGGGGTTATACCTGATAGAAATGATATCGCTAAGTAAATGTTCCTAGCTCTACAATGAGTAGATCAAACTATTGTATCTAAGTTCACTATAATTAAATTCTTTTTGGGTTACCCCTTTATGTGTATACGTTATCCTAGCCATCTCACTAAGGCAATATCTATAACGGTATGTATTGCTATGTTCAATATATGGTCAGTCTTTTAATAATCAGTGTATATACATTTATAGACAATCTGTAAGTGCACATCACAATTAATATAGTATTTGAATTTCCTTCTGATATCCCACACGTATCCGAGCCAAGCAAAATTAGTTTGTATCTCTAACCCTCTACATGCACTTCAACAATAACACAATCTCCTAAACATGACTTTTGATAATGCCGGTCTAAGTACTTTACACACTGGCGACATCAGCCCCCTAACACATAATGTCGAGGACATAGAACAGACTTGCATCACATCACTAAGTAACCTTTATTTACAACTTATAAGAGCTGACAACCCTTGCTATTTATAAGTAAAAGTTAATAACGCAATGATTCTATCTGCTATATTTCTCTGAATGCCGATAATTATACGATCCCCTTATAAGCAACAGACGGGGTCAGATGCAGGTTGTATCAGATAACATTGTATCATGACATGATGATGTTTTGCGCTATGCTTCATAAACCTAGTATGTCCGACAAGGGACGTGATAGTGGTAGGCTTGCATCGCATCACTATGGAACATTGTTTACATCGCATCAAGTTTGACACATTCAGAACTTATAAGCACTGACAGCCTTAATATTTACAATAATAACGCAATGAGACTCTTTGCTATACTACTCTGAATGGTGATTGTCATACGATCTACTTACAAGCATTATGCTGGGTCAGTTTGCGGGTACAAAAGATTACAATGTATGTTAAACGGATGATTTTTTACGCTATGACTATACAACGCCATGAGACTCCCATCCAATGGTATATCGCCACGTCAAAGTAGGGCTTTACTTTTTACCGCAGACTAAGATTGGTTAATGAGAGGGGTGTGCTAAACACACGATACGGATTGGCTCCGATAAGGATAGGGTTGGTTTATAAAGAAGCCGCTTTGGACATTCGGCTTGATACTTTGAACCTATATACATTGAAAAAGGCCAGCTCAACGGCCGAAACACGTTTGAGGTTCTTAGAGCTCACTTTGTTCTTTTGTTATTCACCCTTACTAGTGGACGTACAATATAAGCCTTGGGGGTTTGCCTCTGTCACCTGAAGCTGAAGTATCCGGTTATTGGCCAGGAATACAGGGGGGCTTCCACCCTAAGGCTTTAGTACGTTGTAAGGAGTGTTTGGTTTTACCTTATCGTATATATTTTACTATTGGTGTTGAATGGGGTGATAGTTATCCCTTTTAATTAATAATAATACATTTATATGTTTAATACCCAAATTAGACACCTTATATTAACTGTTTCATTACAGTAGGTTCCCATAATAGGAGTTTGGGTTCCAAGATGGGGTCCCTCGAATTCCAATTGGCTGATAGAATCCTAATCCTGATCGGAACAGCCAATAGAATGCAAGGTCAATCTGATTGGGTGATTGGATCAGCCAATCAGATTGAACTTCATTCTAATTGGCTGATTGAATCAGCCAATCAGATTTTTCCTACCTTATTCCGATTGGCTGATTCTATCAGCCAATCAGAATTCGAGGGACGCCATCTTGGATGACGTCACTTAAAGGAACTGTCATTCGTCGGGAAGTCGTCGGCCAAGATGGAAGCTCCGCGTCGGATGTCTTGAAGATGGACCCGCTCCTCGCCGGAAGGATGAAGATAGAAGATGCCGCCTGGATGAAGACTTCTGCTGGATGGAGGACCTCTTCTGCCCCGCTTGGATGAAGACTTCAACCGGATGGAGGGCCTCTTCTGCCCCGTTTGGATGAAGAATTCGGCTCGGCTGGTTGAAGACGACTCAAGGTAGAGAGATCTTCAGGGGGATAGTGTTAGTTTTTTTAAGGGGGGTTTGGGTGGGTTTTAGAGTAGGGGTATGTGGGTGGTGGGTTGTAATTTTGGGGGGTATTGTATTTTTATTTACAGGTAAAAGAGCTGATTACTTTGGTCAATGCCATGCAAAAAGCCCTTTTAAGGGCTGGTAAAAGAGATGATTACTTTTGTAATTTAGTATAGGGTAGGGACTTTTATTATTTTGGGGGGCTTTATTATTTTATTAGGGGGCTTAGATTAGGTGTAATTAGTTTAAACTTCTTGTATTTTTTTATTTTTTGTAAATTAGTGTTTGTATTTATTCGTAATTTAGTTTAGTTAATTTAATTGTATTTAATTGTAGGTAGTTTAGGTAATTAATTTAATTGTAGTGTTAGGTGTAATTGTAACAGTTTAGGATTTATTTTACAGGTGATTTTGTATTTCTTTTAGCTAGGTACTTATTAAATAGTTAATAACTATTTTATAACTATTGTACCTAGTTAAAATAAATACAAAGTTGCATGTAAAATAAAAATAAATCCTAAAAAAGCTATAATGTAACTATTAGTTATATTGTAGCTATATTAGGGTTTATTTTATAGGTAAGTATTTAGTTTTAAATAGGATTAATTTATTTAATTATAGTAAATTTATTTAGATTTATTAAAATAGATTTAAGTTAGGGGGTGTTAGAGTTAGACTTAGTTTTAGGGGTTAATACATTGAATATAGTAGCAACGATGTTTGGGGCGGCAGATTAGGGATTAATAATTGTAGGTAGGTGTCGGCGATGTTAGGGACGGCAGATTAGTGGTTAATAAAATTGAACTAGTGTTTGCGAGGCGAGAGTGCGGCGGTTTAGGGGTTAATACATTTATTATAGTGGCGGCGATGTCCGGTTGGCAGATTAGGGGTTAATAATTGTAGTTGTGTGGCGGCGACGTTGGGGGCGGCAGATTAGGGGTTAATAACTATAATGTAGGTGTCAGTGATGTTAGGGGCAGCAGATTAGGGGTTCATAGGTATTATGTAGGTGGCAGCGATGTGCGGTCAGCAGATTAGGGGTTAAATAATTTTAGTATAGTGTTTGCGATGTGGGGGGGCCTTGGTTTAGGGGTACATAGGTAGTTTATGGGTGTTAGTTTACTTTGTATCACTTTAGTTAAGAGCTTTATGTTCCGGCGTTAGCCCATAGAGGCTGTACCGCTCACTTCTTCCGAGACTCGTAATACCAGCGTTAGGCAAATCCCATTAAAAAGATAGGATACGCAATTGACGTAAGGGGATTTGCGGTATCCAAAAGTCGCGGAAGAAAAGTGAGCGGTACAGCATTACCTGCCATACTCGTAATACCAGCGGGCGTTAAAAGCAGCGTTAGGGTTAAAAAGGGGTCCTAACATAGAACTTGTAATCTAGGCGTAAGGAAATAGTCCTGAGAGAGGCAGATAAAGGTGGGGGAATTATTATACAAAATAGAGTTGATTATCTAGAGGAAGCTTATTGACTGTTAAATGATCCCACCACATACATAAAATTAAAAGGCAATCCCACTCAATCATTTCTAAGCCATGTTCAAGGGTATTTTGAATCAACTGAATTGAAATAAATATATATTACAAACCCTTGCATCGTCACATTTTATCATCTACCAAAAATACACAATGACACCAGAAAATGCCAGGTAGACATCATTTTGGGAATAAATTCTTTAATCCCATGACTTTCAGAATACGTGGATTATTTTATACAACCCATAGCTCCAACCCTTAAATCTTATTTTAGAGATTCAGCACATACCATAAAAAGGTGGAACAGTTCAAATGGAAACAAAAAACTACAGGTGGGTGACACTAGATGCAACAGCATTATATACTAGCATACCACACAATCATTCATTTTAGAATGCATACTGTTTGTGCTAGAATTAAATTATTTTGATTTTTATAATCAATTTTTCCTTCAAATCAGTGGGACAGCAATGGGTACCATTATGCCACCAAGTTATGCCAACCTGTATATGGGTTTTTGGGAAAAAAATTCTATCTATGAAAATAACCCTTTCAGAGAACATATCATCTGGTGAGGTCATTTCATAGATGATATCATTCTCATTTGGAATGAAGAAGAAGATATTTTCCTTAACCCTTTAAGGGCACAGCTTTCAGTT
This sequence comes from Bombina bombina, assembly GCF_027579735.1. NCBI lineage: Eukaryota > Metazoa > Chordata > Amphibia > Anura > Bombinatoridae > Bombina > Bombina bombina. The sequence continues at coordinate 250,126,287 of NC_069506.1, read as the reverse complement.
TGCTCAATTGTTTTATGACGGAAAAATTCCGTCATATGTCCTTAAGAGGTTAAAGTTGTACATTATGTTAATAACAACAATATGAATCTGAATTTCACATACAAACTAAATAAATATTATATAGATTTCCATGATCTAATCATATGCAGTGATGGAGATTGTGTATATACAAAGGTTTACAGAAAAGACACTGATAACAATGGATATCTGCAAGTGGATAGTGGAGATTATTCGGCGTGGATACAAAATATCACCTACGGCCAGTTTCAATGATTACGTCAAAACTGCTCAAAAGTAGATGATTTTAAAAAGGAATCAGATATCTTGAAAAATAAGTTAAAACATAAAAAATACCATGTAAAACTAACAGAGAATTCCTTATCAGAAGTGAATAAAATGGACTGAACATCCCTCCTAAAGGATAATCCAATAGAAAAATCAGGTAATAGAAAAAATACAAGCAAAGTATAAATTTAATTACTACATTTAATGAAGCAGCTCCAAAAATTTAAATTATTTTATTTAAACACTGGGATTTTTTCAAACAGGATAAAATCCTAGCAAATAGCATACGTGATAAACCTCAAGTAACATTTATAAAGGGTCTTATTCAAGGCCTTCCAATAATGATCCTTAATCTATGGACAAAATACTAAACAAAATTACGGGTAGATTACGAGTTTTGTCGGTAAAGCTGTGCGGTGCTAACGAGCAGTTTCAGAAAAGTGAGCGTTGGGCAAAATTTAGCTCCACATCTCACTGTAATACCAGCGCTGCTTACGGTAGCGGTGAGCTGGCTAAGCGTGCTCGTGCATGATTTCCCCATAGGTATCAATGGGGGAGAGCCGGCTAAAAAAAAAACCTAACTCCTGCCAAAAAGCAGCGTTCATCTCCTAACGCAGCCCCATTGATTCCTATGGGGAAATAGCATTTTATGTCTACACCTAACACCCTAACATGAACCCCGAGTCTAAACACCCCTAATCTTACACTTATTAACCCCTAATCTGCCGCCCCCGACATCGCAGACACCTACATTATATTATTAACCCCTAATCTGCCGCTCCGGACACTGCCACCTACATTATACCTATGAACCCCTAATCTGATTCCCCTAACATCGCTGACACCTACATTATATTTATTAACCCCTACTCTGCCGCCCCCAATGTCGCTGCAACCTACCTACACTTATTAAGCCCTAATCTGCCGCCCCCAATGTCGCCGCCACTATAATAAAGTTATTAACCCCTAAACCTAAATCTAACCCTAACCCTAACACCCCCTAAATTAAATATAATTTAAATAAATATAAATAAAATTACTACAATTAAATAAATTATTCCTATTTAAAACTAAATACTTACCTATAAAATGAACCCTAAGCTAGCTACAATATAACTCATGGTTACATTGTATCTATCTTAGGGTTTATTTTTATTTTACAGGTAACTTTGTATTTATTTTAACTAGGTAGAATAGTTATTAAATAGTTATTAACTAAAACCTAACCTAAGTTACAATTACACCTAACACTACACTACAATTAAATTAATTACCTAAATTAAATTAAATTAATCACAATTAAATAAAATTAACTAAAGTACAAAACCCCCCACTAAATTACATAAAATAATAAAATAATTACAAGTTTTTTAAACTAATTACACCTAATCTAATCCCCCTAATAAAATAAAAAATCCCCACAAAATAATAAAAAGCCCTACCCTATACTAAATTACAAATAGCCCTTAAAAGGGCCTTTTGCGGGGCATTGCCCCAAAGTAATCAGCTCTTTTACCTGTAAAAAAAAAAGTACAATAAAAAAAAAAAAGTACAAAACCCACCACCCACACACCCAACCCTACTCTAAAACCCACCCAATACCCCCTTAATAAAACCTAACACTAACCCCTTGAAGATCTCCCTACCTTGAGAAGTCTTCAAAGCCGGGCGAAGTGGTCCTCCAGACAGGCAGAAGTCTTCATTGAAGCAGGGCAGAAGAGGTCCTCCAGACGGGCAGAAGTAATGTAGTGTTAGGTGTAATTGTAACTTAGGTTAGGTTTTATTTTACAGGTACATTTGTCTTTTTTTAACTAGGTAGCTATTAAATAGTTAATAACTATTTAATAACTATTCTACCTAGTTAAAATAAATACAAAGTTGCCTGTAAAATAAAAATAAACCCTAAGATAGATACACTGTAACTATTAGTTATATTTTAGCTAGCTTAGGGTTTATTTTACAGGTAGGTATTTAGTTTTTAATAGGAATAATTTAGTTAATGATAGTAATTTTATTTATATTTATTTAAATTATATTTAAGTTAGGGGGGGTGTTAGGGTTAGACTTAGATTTAGGGGTTAATAAATTTAATATAGTGGTGGCGTCGTTGGGGGCTGCAGATTAGGGGTTAATAAAATTTAACTAGTGTTTGCGAGGCGGGAGTACGGCTGTTTAGGGGTTAATACATTTATTAAAGTGGTGGCAATGTCCGGATCGGCAGATTAGGGGTTAAATATTTTTTTTTAGTGTTTGCGATGTGGGGGGGGGGGCTCGGTTTAGGGGTTAATAGGTAGTTTATGGGTGTTCGTGTACTTTTTAGCACTTTAGTTAGGAGTTTTATACTACAGCGTTAGCCCATAAAACTCTTAACTGCTGACTTTCAAATGTGGTAGGAGTCTTGACAGGAGAGGATCTACCGCTCACTATTAGGAAGACTCGTAATACCGGCGTTAGGAATATCCCACAGAAAAAATAGGATACGCAATTGGCGTAAGTGGATTTGCAGTATTTTTGACTTGCGCCAAAAAAGTGAGGAGTACACCTGTACCTGCAAGACTCGTAATACCAGCGGGTGTTAAAAAGCAGCGTTGGGACCTCTCAACGCTGCTTTATAAGGCTAAGGCAAAACTCGTAATCCAGCCATTAGTTTTTAAGAAATTAATTAACCCAATGGTGGATTTTCAAATAGGAATTGTCTTTTTAGGTGGGGATTTCAATGTCACATTAGACCCGTTCATGGATAACTCTAAAAGAAAACTCCTCTACAGCAAAACATATCATAAAAAAAAGTAAACAGTAGCCTGAAAGAACAACCATTATATGATATCTGGAGGATATTACATCCAGAGGAGAGAGACTAAACTTTTTCTCAAATCCCCATTTTTTTCTCAAATCCCCATCAATCTTATTCCAGATTGATTATGTTTACACTATATAAAGTGACAAGATTTAGACTAGAAAGCATAGATAATCCCTATTACATGGTCTGATCATGCCCCAGTAAACATACAGGTAAAATGGGGGTAAAAAGAGATTGGCCAGATGAATTTGACACTAGATGATAGTTTATTGAACCAGGAACAGTTGGATAGACTGGCCACAATAATTGAAGATTTTTTCCTTCTCAATGATATTTGAGGATATTTCACCTGTAGTATTATGGGATACCTACAAATGTGTATTAAGGGGGAGTTAATTAAAAACAAAATATACTCAAAATAAAATAAAGAAGCAAGCCTTTGAAAAGACTATTAAGAAATTTCAAGAGATGGAAGAGGCACACACTCAATACCCAGATAACAATATAATATTACACAAATTGAGCAGGTAAAGAAGGAAAATATAAGAACAGTGGTCTAACATTAATAAAAAGAAAGCCTTATGGTTAAAATGGAAATACACAGAAGGAGACAAATATGGTAGACTATTAGTAAGGGCAATTAAGAAAAAAGAACTGAGTACTAATATATATAAATTAAAAAGGATAATATTATTATGCCGTTTAGCTGTAACAGGCTTGTATTGTATTTACAGCATCCGTTCAAATATTAGTTCTATACATGCTGTTAGAGAGGCTGGACACTCCAGTATGGTAAATGTATATACTTTACTTCCCAAAACTCCTGGGTGAATACAGTGTTGTTTGTACCTACTTTGTTTGACCTGTTAAATTTAACCTTTTCAATGTTTACTGTTAAACCAGCATAGGATATTAGTATACAGAGAGTGATAACTAGTTACTTTCTCACAAAGTATATATTCCAGCCCTTCTTTTTCAGTTTTTTTGTTAAATTTGACACATGTTACTTTCAGGTCTAACATATATTCTAGTGTCAGTACATTCAATTCAGATACACTATCTCCGTGGTTCTTACTCTCATAGGCCTAGATTTGGAGTTTGGCGGTAAAAGGGCTGTTAACGCTCCGCGGGCTTTTTTCTGGCCGCACCATAAATTTAACTCTGGTATCGAGAGTTAAAACAAATGCTGCGTTAGGCTCTAAAAAAGGAGCGTAGAGCATTTTTACCGCAAATGCAACTCTCGATACCAGAGTTGCTTACGGACGTGGCCGGCATCAAAAACGTGCTCGTGCACGATTCCCCCATAGGAAACAATGGGGCTGTTTGAGCTGAAAAAAAACCTAACACCTGCAAAAAAGCAGCGTTCAGCTCCTAACGCAGCCCCATTGTTTCCTATGGGGAAACACTTCCTACGTCTGCACCTAACACTCTAACATGTACCCCGAGTCTAAACACCCCTACCCTTACACGTATTAACCCCTAATCTGCCGCCCCTGCTATCGCTGACCCCTGCATTACACTTTTAACCCCTAATCTGCCGCTCCGTAAACCGCCGCAACCTACGTTATCCCTATGTACCCCTAATCTGCTGCCCTAACATCGCCGACCCCTATGTTATATTTATTAACCCCTAATCTGCCCCCCACAACGCCGCCGACACCTACCTACACTTATTAACCCCTAATCTGCCGAGCGGACCTGAGCGCTACTATAATAAAGTTATTAACCCCTAATCCGCCTCACTAACCCTATCATAAATAGTATTAACCCCTAATCTGCCCTCCCTAACATCGCCGACACCTACCTTCAATTATTAACCCCTAATCTTCCGACCGGAGCTCACCGCTATTCTAATAAATGTATTAACCCCTAAAGCTAAGTCTAACCCTAACACTAACACCCCCCTAACTTAAATATAATTTACATCTAACAAAATAAATTAACTCTTATTAAATAAATTATTCCTATTTAAAGCTAAATACTTACCTGTAAAATAAATCCTAATATAGCTACAATATAAATTATAATTATATTATAGCTATTTTAGGATTAATATTTATTTTACAGGCAACTTGGTATTTATTTTAACTAGGTACAATAGCTATTAAATAGTTAAGAACTATTTAATAGCTAAAATAGTTAAAATAATAACAAATTTACCTGTAAAATAAATCCTAACCTAAGTTACAAATAAACCTAACACTACCCTATCAATAAAATAATTAAATAAATTACCTACAATTACCTACAATTAACCTAACACTACACTATCAATAAATTAATTAAACACAATTGCTACAAATAAATACAATTAAATAAACTATCTAAAGTACAAAAAATAAAAAAGAACTAAGTTACAAAAAATAAAAAAATATTTACAAACATAAGAAAAATATTACAACAATTTTAAACTAATTACACCTACTCTAAGCCCCCTAATAAAATAACAAAGCCCCCCAAAATAAAAAATTCCCTACCCTATTCTAAATTAAAAAAGTTACAAGCTCTTTTACCTTACCAGCCCTGAACAGGGCCCTTTGCGGGGCATGCCCCAAGAAGTTCAGCTCTTTTGCCTGTAAAAAAAAACATACAATACCCCCCCCCCAACATTACAACCCACCACCCACATACCCCTAATCTAACCCAAACCCCCCTTAAATAAACCTAACACTAAGCCCCTGAAGATCTTCCTACCTTGTCTTCACCATCCAGGTTCACCGATCCGTCCTGAAGAGCTCCTCCGATGTCCTGATCCAAGCCCAAGCGGGGGGCTGAAGAGGTCCATGATCCGGTCAAAGTCTTCATCCAAGCGGGGCAGAAGAGGATCTTCCATCCGATTGAAGTCATCATCCAGGCGGCATCTTCTATGGTCTTCCATCCGGAGCGAAGCGGCAGGATCCTGAAGACCCCCAGCGCGGAGCATCCATCCGGACCGACGACTGAACGACGAATGACGGTTCCTTTAAGGGACGTCATCCAATATGGCGTCCCTCAAATTCCGATTGGCTGATAGGATTCTATCAGCCAATCGGAATTAAGGTAGGAATTTTCTGATTGGCTGATGGAATCAGCCAATCAGAATCAAGTTCAATCCGATTGGCTGATCCAATCAGCCAATCAGATTGAGCTCGCATTCTATTGGCTGTTCCGATCAGCCAATAGAATGCGAGCTCAATCTGATTGGCTGATTGGATCGGCCAATCGGATTGAACTAGATTCTGATTGGCTGATTCCATCAGCCAATCAGAAAATTCCTACCTTAATTCCGATTGGCTGATAGAATCCTATCAGCCAATCGGAATTCGAGGGACGCCATCTTGGATGACGTCCCTTAAAGGAACCGTCATTAGTCGGGAGACATCGGAAGAAGAGGATGGATCCGCGTCGCCTGCTTCAAGATGGACCCGCTCCGCACCGGATGGAAGAAGATCGAAGATGCCGCTTGGAGAAGATGTTTGCCGGTCCGGATGTCCTCTTCTTGCCGGATAGGAGGAAGACTTTGGAGCCTCTTCTGGACCTCTTCAGCACCGGATTATGGATCGCCAACCCCCGCTTGGGTTGGATGAAGATCTTGGAGCCAGGACGGATCGGTGATACCTGGATGGTGAAGACAAGGTAGGAAGATCTTCAGGGGCTTAGTGTTAGGTTTATTTAAGGGGGGTTTGGGTTAGATTAGGGGTATGTGGGTGGTGGGTTGTAATGTTGGGGGGGGGTATTGTATGTTTTTTTTTACAGGCAAAAGAGCTGAACTTCTTGGGGCATGCCCCGCAAAGGGCCCTGTTCAGGGCTGGTAAGGTAAAAGAGCTTGTAACTTTTTTAATTTAGAATAGGGTAGGGAATTTTTTATTTTGGGGGTGTTTGTTATTTTATTAGGGGGCTTAGAGTAGGTGTAATTAGTTTAAAATTGTTGTAATATTTTTCTTATGTTTGTAAATATTTGTTTATTTTCTGTAACTTAGTTCTTTTTTATTTTTTGTACTTTAGCTAGTTTATTTAATTGTAGTTATTTGTAGCAATTGTATTTAATTTATTTATTGATAGTGTAGTGTTAGGTTAATTGTAGGTAATTGTAGGTAGTTTATTTAATTATTTTATTGATAGGGTAGTGTTAGGTTTAATTATATCTTAGGTTAGGATTTATTTTACAGGTAAATTTGTAATTATTTTAACTAGGTAACTATTAAATAGTTCTTAACTATTTAATAGCTATTGTACCTAGTTAAAATAAATACCAAGTTGCCTGTAAAATAAATATTAATCCTAAAATAGCTATAATATAATTATAATTTAAATTGTAGCTATATTAGGGTTTATTTTACAGGTAAGTATTTAGCTTTAAATAGGATTAATTTATTTAATAAGAGTTAATTTATTTCGTTAGATGTAAATTATATTTAAGTTAGGGGGGTGTTAGTGTTAGGGTTAGACTTAGCTTTAGGGGTTAATACATTTATTAGAATAGCGGTGAGCTCCGATCGGAAGATTAGGGGTTAATAATTGAAGGTAGGTGTCGGCGATGTTAGGGAGGGCAGATTAGGGGTTAATACTATTTATTATAGGGTTAGTGAGGCGGATTAGGGGCTAATAACTTTATTATAGTAGCGCTCAGGTCCGCTCGGCAGATTAGGAGTTAATAAGTGTAGGTAGGTGTCGGCGACGTTGAGGGGGGCAGATTAGGGGTTAATAAATATAATATAGGGGTCGGCGGTGTTAGGGGCAGCAGATTAGGGGTACATAGGGATAACGTAGGTGGCGGCGCTTTGCGGTCGGAAGATTAGGGGTTAATTATTTTAAGTAGCTGGCGGCGATGTTGTGGGGGGCAGATTAGGGGTTAATAAATGTAATACAGGGGTCGGCGGGGTTAGGGGCAGCAGATTAGGGGTACATAAGTATAACGTAGGTGGCGGTCGGCAGATTAGGGGTTAAAATTTTTAATCGAGTGGCGGCGATGTGGGGGGAGCTCGGTTTAGGGGTACATAGGTAGTTTATGGGTGTTAGTGTACTTTAGGGTACAGTAGTTAAGAGCTTTATGAACCGGCGTTAGCCAGAAAGCTCTTAACTCCTGCTATTTTCAGGCGGCTGGAATTTTGTCGTTAGAGCTCTAACGCTCACTGCAGAAACGACTCTAAATACCGGTGTTAGAAAGATCCCATTGAAAATATAGGCTACCTATAGTATGGCCTAGATTTGGAGTTCGGCGGTAGCCGTCAAAACCAGCGTTAGAGGCTCCTAACGCTGGTTTTGGCCGCCCGCTGGTATTTGGAGTCATTGATTAAAGGGTCTAACGCTTACTTTTCAGCCGCGACTTTTCCATACCGCAGATCCCCCTACGCCATTTGCGTAGCCTATATTTTCAATGGGATCTTTCTAACGCCGGTATTTAGAGTCGTTTCTGCAGTGAGCGTTAGAGCTCTAACAACAAAATTCCAGCCGCCTGAAAATAGCAGGAGTTAAGAGCTTTCTGGCTAACGCCGGTTCATAAAGCTCTTAACTACTGTACCCTAAAGTACACTAACACCCATAAACTACCTATGTACCCCTAAACCGAGCTCCCCCCACATCGCCGCCACTCGATTAAAAATTTTAACCCCTAATCTGCCGACCGCCACCTACGTTATACTTATGTACCCCTAATCTGCTGCCCCTAACCCCGCCGACCCCTGTATTACATTTATTAACCCCTAATCTGCCCCCCACAACATCGCCGCCAGCTACTTAAAATAATTAACCCCTAATCTTCCGACCGCAAAGCGCCGCCACCTACGTTATCCCTATGTACCCCTAATCTGCTGCCCCTAACACCGCCGACCCCTATATTATATTTATTAACCCCTAATCTGCCCCCTCAACGTCGCCGACACCTACCTACACTTATTAACTCCTAATCTGCCGAGCGGACCTGAGCGCTACTATAATAAAGTTATTAGCCCCTAATCCGCCTCACTAACCCTATAATAAATAGTATTAACCCCTAATCTGCCCTCCCTAACATCGCCGACACCTACCTTCAATTATTAACCCCTAATCTTCCGATCGGAGCTCACCGCTATTCTAATAAATGTATTAACCCCTAAAGCTAAGTCTAACCCTAACACTAACACCCCCCTAACTTAAATATAATTTACATCTAACGAAATAAATTAACTCTTATTAAATAAATTAATCCTATTTAAAGCTAAATACTTACCTGTAAAATAAACCCTAATATAGCTACAATATAAATTATAATTATATTATAGCTATTTTAGGATTAATATTTATTTTACAGGCAACTTGGTATTTATTTTAACTAGGTACAATAGCTATTAAATAGTTAAGAACTATTTAATAGTTACCTAGTTAAAATAATTACAAATTTACCTGTAAAATAAATCCTAACCTAAGATATAATTAAACCTAACACTACCCTATCAATAAAATAATTAAATAAACTACCTACAATTACCTACAATTAACCTAACACTACACTATCAATAAATAAATTAAATACAATTGCTACAAATAACTACAATTAAATAAACTAGCTAAAGTACAAAAAATAAAAAAGAACTAAGTTACAGAAAATAAACAAATATTTACAAACATAAGAAAAATATTACAACAATTTTAAACTAATTACACCTACTCTAAGCCCCCTAATAAAATAACAAACACCCCCAAAATAAAAAATTCCCTACCCTATTCTAAATTAAAAAAGTTACAAGCTCTTTTACCTTACCAGCCCTGAACAGGGCCCTTTGTGGGGCATGCTCCAAGAAGTTCAGCTCTTTTGCCTGTAAAAAAAAACATACAATACCCCCCCCCCAACATTACAACCCACCACCCACATACCCCTAATCTAACCCAAACCCCCCTTAAATAAACCTAACATTAAGCCCCTGAAGATCTTCCTACCTTGTCTTCACCATCCAGGTATCACCGATCCGTCCTGGCTCCAAGATCTTCATCCAACCCAAGCGGGGGTTGGCGATCCATAATCCGGTGCTGAAGAGGTCCAGAAGAGGCTCCAAAGTCTTCCTCCTATCCGGCAAGAAGAGGACATCCGGACCGGCAAACATCTTCTCCAAGCGGCATCTTCGATCTTCTTCCATCCGGTGCGGAGCGGGTCCATCTTGAAGCAGGCGACGCGGATCCATCCTCTTCTTCCGATGTCTCCCGACTAATGACGGTTCCTTTAAGGGACGTCATCCAAGATGGCGTCCCTCGAATTCCGATTGGCTGATAGGATTCTATCAGCCAATCGGAATTAAGGTAGGAATTTTCTGATTGGCTGATGGAATCAGCCAATCAGAATCTAGTTCAATCCGATTGGCCGATCCAATCAGCCAATCAGATTGAGCTTGCATTCTATTGGCTGATCGGAACAGCCAATAGAATGCGAGCTCAATCTGATTGGCTGATTGGATCAGCCAATCGGATTGAACTTGATTCTGATTGGCTGATTCCATCAGCCAATCAGAAAATTCCTACCTTAATTCCGATTGGCTGATAGAATCCTATCAGCCAATCGGAATTCGAGGGACGCCATCTTGGATGACGTCCCTTAAAGGAACCGTCATTCGTCGTTCAGTCGTCGGTCCGGATGGATGTTCCGCGCTGGGGGTCTTCAGGATCCTGCCGCTTCGCTCCGGATGGAAGACCATAGAAGATGCCGCCTGGATGATGACTTCAATCGGATGGAAGATCCTCTTCTGCCCCGCTTGGATGAAGACTTTGACCGGATCATGGACCTCTTCAGCCCCCCGCTTGGGCTTGGATCAGGACATCGGAGGAGCTCTTCAGGACGGATCGGTGAACCTGGATGGTGAAGACAAGGTAGGAAGATCTTCAGGGGCTTAGTGTTAGGTTTATTTAAGGGGGGTTTGGGTTAGATTAGGGGTATGTGGGTGGTGGGTTGTAATGTTGGGGGGGGGGGGTATTGTATGTTTTTTTTTACAGGCAAAAGAGCTGAACTTCTTGGGGCATGCCCCGCAAAGGGCCCTGTTCAGGGCTGGTAAGGTAAAAGAGCTTGTAACTTTTTTAATTTAGAATAGGGTAGGGAATTTTTTATTTTGGGGGGCTTTGTTATTTTATTAGGGGGCTTAGAGTAGGTGTAATTAGTTTAAAATTGTTGTAATATTTTTCTTATGTTTGTAAATATTTTTTTATTTTTTGTAACTTAGTTCTTTTTTATTTTTTGTACTTTAGATAGTTTATTTAATTGTATTTATTTGTAGCAATTGTGTTTAATTAATTTATTGATAGTGTAGTGTTAGGTTAATTGTAGGTAATTGTAGGTAATTTATTTAATTATTTTATTGATAGGGTAGTGTTAGGTTTATTTGTAACTTAGGTTAGGATTTATTTTACAGGTAAATTTGTTATTATTTTAACTATTTTAGCTATTAAATAGTTCTTAACTATTTAATAGCTATTGTACCTAGTTAAAATAAATACCAAGTTGCCTGTAAAATAAATATTAATCCTAAAATAGCTATAATATAATTATAATTTATATTGTAGCTATATTAGGATTTATTTTACAGGTAAGTATTTAGCTTTAAATAGGAATAATTTATTTAATAAGAGTTAATTTATTTCGTTAGATGTAAATTATATTTAAGTTAGGGGGGTGTTAGTGTTAGGGTTAGACTTAGCTTTAGGGGTTAATACATTTATTAGAATAGCGGTGAGCTCCGGTCGGAAGATTAGGGGTTAATAATTGAAGGTAGGTGTCGGCGATGTTAGGGAGGGCAGATTAGGGGTTAATACTATTTATGATAGGGTTAGTGAGGCGGATTAGGGGTTAATAACTTTATTATAGTAGCGCTCAGGTCCGCTCGGCAGATTAGGGGTTAATAAGTGTAGGTAGGTGTCGGCGACGTTGTGGGGGGCAGATTAGGGGTTAATAAATATAACATAGGGGTCGGCGATGTTAGGGCAGCAGATTAGGGGTACATAGGGATAACGTAGGTTGCGGCGGTTTACGGAGCGGCAGATTAGGGGTTAAAAGTGTAATGCAGGGGTCAGCGATAGCGGGGGCGGCAGATTAGGGGTTAATACGTGTAAGGGTAGGGGTGTTTAGACTCGGGGTACATGTTAGAGTGTTAGGTGCAGACGTAGGAAGTGTTTCCCCATAGGAAACAATGGGGCTGCGTTAGGAGCTGAACGCTGCTTTTTTGCAGGTGTTAGGTTTTTTTTCAGCTCAAACAGCCCCATTGTTTCCTATGGGGGAATCGTGCACGAGCACGTTTTTGATGCCGGCCACGTCCGTAAGCAACTCTGGTATCGAGAGTTGCATTTGCGGTAAAAATGCTCTACGCTCCTTTTTTAGAGCCTAACGCAGCATTTGTTTTAACTCTCGATACCAGAGTTAAATTTATGGTGCGGCCAGAAAAAAGCCCGCGGAGCGTTAACAGCCCTTTTACCGCCAAACTCCAAATCTAGGCCTTTGTACTTTATATTATAGCTGAGTTAACTGTAACATCGAGTTCTGGGGGTACTAGAGAGATATTGGGATTTGGAGTAAAACATGCACTGTTTAATATATTCTCAAGTCATTTGTTATCTGAGACACTTGTATATATACATCGTACAGTAGAGTAAGGATTTAAAACAAACTATCTTGATAGTAGCTGTACTTACAATTTATCACCACTAGAGGGGAGTCAAAGCCTAGTTTCAGTTAGATTTTCACAATAAACTCATGCGATCTTACAACCCAATTCGTTTTATCACTATCTTTATGTCCTGTTGGATTCCTTGCCCTGTAACTCTAGTTTTACTACCCATAACCACATTCTACAGGTATTTAAGACTATTTCTCTTTTATTTACTTCTGTGTTAGATTTTTACTGGTTACAAGGTTCTTCATTGCAGTGTAGTTTAAGATGATATAGGACATGTTGATGCTATTTTATTTATGCCTTCAAAAACGTCAGTTGGTGTGCTCCTTTTTAACAGGGAATTTTGTCTCTAAAGATCTAAATCCTAATGTTTGTGATCCCCTTAACCTGTGACTCCTGTAAGAACTCACTCTTACAACTTTTTTTACAGAGGTTTAATTTACCATATATCTCTATAGGCTCTTTGCTTCTGTTTAGAATTAGCTTTTGTCAGCAGGTTAGAATCTCTCTGCAGCTTATTACCTATTAATAGCTGGTTATGTATGATCTTGTCGCCCTGTAACACTACAGCCTGCCTACTTAGCACTTGCTACTTATTACATTTCTCTAGTAGCTCTCCCTCAACCCACAATGAGCCGCTCAGTTCCTAAGCTATATATTTCACTTAGTATATTCACTTTTCCACCTCCCCCCCCCCCACCCCCTCCATAATAAACCTCCTTTTGTAGGAGGATTAGCTACGCGGCCTATCTTTTCAGTGCCACACCCCAATTATACTTACATATTCTACAATGCTAGTTACAACGCAAAATGATATTCTCACTATTGCTATTTTAAAAAAAATAAAAACCTAACTACTAAATCACTTTAAGCTTATAACATATAGCGCAATAATAATAAAATTTGAGGTTTTCAGTATGAGGCCCATGAGAGGCCTCTTATTTTTGGGGTTACCTTCTGCTATAGTTGCTTAATATTTTTGTTCTGAGGTCCAAGAGTGGCCTCTTAGATAAATAAGAAGGTTCTAAATTTTTATTGGCATTTTTTTTTTTAATTGTTGTTTATTTCCTTTATTCTTGCAACAGGCGATTATATTTTATTTTCTTTGCTCTACATAGTGCATCTGTGATCCCGTATAATGATTGTTAATATACAACCTACACATTGTACCCTGTTAAAAGCAAATTCAAAATTTTTTATTGTATACTGCTGCAACTTTGTGTTTATATGCCAAATTATTACCTCAATAAAAATTATATACAAAAAAAAAAAAAGGATAATAAAAAATACTAAACCAGTTCAAAAACTATTATAAAAGCCTTTATAATTTAAAAGTACAGCCTTTAGAAGAGCCTTTACTAGATAAATATTTAAAAGATTTAAAGATAAAAAAAATCACAGATCAGGATAGATTAAAATTAGATGAACCAATTTCTCTACAGGAAATACACTCAGCCATTGAAAATCTACCATTGGGGAAATCACCAGGTCCGGATGGATATACGGCAAAATGTTATAAAGCCTTTCATGATAAGATTGCCCCATATCTTTTGAATCTGTTTGAATAAATAGATAAAGGAGGCAAATTCTACAAAAGCGATGCAAGAAGCAAGAATCATAGTGATACCGAAAGCAGGTAAATGCAGAGAGGTCCAAAATTATAGACCCATTTCCCTTTTAAATATAGATTTAAAAATCTATGCAAAAATCATTGCTGATCGGTTGGGAAACATTTTGGGAAATATTATCCACCTAAATCATATGGGATTCATTCAAAATAGAGAAGATAGGCATAATACAATAAAAAATATTAATCTATTAGAATATGCCCAATCAGTAAATATCCCGAGCTCCTTTATATCTGTAGATGCTGAAAAAGCTTTCAACCGGGTCAGCTGGCCTTTCATGGCAAAAATACTCAATATAATAATGGCCCTGTATTCACCCATCAGCAAGAATAAAGATAAACAGCAATATCTCTAGCGCCTTAAATATATCAAACGGCACAAGACAAGGGTGCCTGCTTTCGCCAACCTTGTTTGTCTTATATATAGAGATCCTGGCAGCACACATTTGATAAAACAAGAAGATAAGGGGATTTAAAATAGGAAGTAGTGAATTTAAAATGTCTTTATTTGCAGATTATATCATTTTGACTCTGTCTGACCCAATCTCTTTGATAAAAGAACTAGTAAAGGTTCTTGAGGTTTTTGGTTCCTTTTTTAATTTCCTGGTCAATATAAACAAATCAGAAATATTAAAAATAAACAAAGAAGGAAAACATTGAATTATATAGCTAAAATGTTTCCTTTTAAAGTGGTAGAGGCAATGAAGTACTTAGTTTTTTTTTTTTTTTTAGCAAGAACGATGAATAAAATGTTCCAATTAAATTATGGGAATTTTAAGAAAACAGTTATTAATGAGTTATTTTCATGGTTTAACAAAAAAATCTCTTGGTTGGGAATAATCAATGTGACACAGATGAATATTCTCCCTAGATTTTTGTATCTACTCCAAACACTCCCCTTACCTATACCAAATACTTATGTGGAAGAACTACAAAAGGCAATTAATAATTATATTTGGGATAAAATTCACCCGAGAATAAACAAAGACACCCTTTACAGGAGAAGGAATCTAGGAGGCTTAGGCCTACCTAATCTAGTGAAATAAAGACAAGCCACAATGATTCAAGCTCCTAGATTGGCATCTTAAAGAAGATGCCAAAAGTTGGGTTAAATTGGAAAGTAAACGTAATTCCAAAATATCCATAGGTAGTCAATGTTGGTTAAGCAAAAAAGATAGATCCACAAAGATCCATAATTTTAGCTTGATAACAGAGACATTTAAGATATGAGATCAAATACAACAACAACAACAAATAGTTCCTCCACTATACCATCCCCCCTGAGCTCTTAAGTGGAAAATAGCAATTTCTTAAAGGGTCAATTCTAAGGGGACAATACCCCTAATAAGTAAGGATAATAGAGGTTATGGAAGAGGGAAATATGTTATCACAAGAAGTTCTACAGGCAAGAGGTATGACAGGTTTAATAGCTTGGTTCCCCTTTGCCAAATTACACAATTATATATTTACATATATTTATAAGGATAAATATATGATGCTAAGAAAGTAAACAAAATTTGAGAACCTATGTACGGTTAAAACTTATGTAAAACACATGTAAAACACAACAAGAGTAGTGGAACAAAATTTAAAGATTCTGACTAGGTTGTACCTTATACCCACTAGAATACAGAAAATATATCCTCATACACATGATAGGTGCTAGAGAAGATGTGGAGGCAGAGGCAATCTTTCTCACATTGTGTGGTCTTGTTCACTTATTATGAAGCTTTGGTCTCATTTTTTTTCAATAATAGAGAAGAGTACAAAACACCATAATCTTAATAATTTTCTTTCTGCTATCCTAAATAACTTGGATAGCAAGATAGACAAATCAAGACTTTGTTTATCAATTATATAAGAAAGAGAGATAACCATTGTTAGAATTTGTTTATAAATTAATGTTCAATGGTGCAAAAAATCTTATTTAAAAAATTGGAAAACACCAGGTATTCCCTCAAACAAAGAGTGGGTTATTAAGGTTAATGAATATATCCTAAATGATGAATACTACTTTTTGAAAAATAGCAATATAGAGAAATATCTAGAGGACAAGGAAATTTGGGAGAACAGCATAAAGTAGACTCATCTTCTCTATTAGAGCTTTATCATTTATCCAAAGTTATCTCAAGAAGTATTTGAGGGGTGGAGTTATCCCCCCCCCCCCCTCAAAGTTTTAAAAGAATATAAGAAATCATTAGGGAATTCCTTCATAGTTGTTTGTCATTGTACTGTATGTTGTTTTTTTAATATGTTTTTGTATTTTATTTATTTATTTTTTGTTAAAAAAAAAAAGAAGTAATATTTAGGAAGAATAAAAAACGGAAAACCCGCTTGGCCCCTAGCAAATTACTTCCACCTAAGACAGGCTGTAACAGACTGTAATTGGCTGGAAAAACAAACAGTAGGCTTAAATGTAACAGGATGAATTATACCAGATGTGAGGATGCTTACAATGGGACAAAACCAACAAAATAAACAACATCTCCATCAAACTTAAAAAATTGTACTTTAAAACACCTTACAAACTGCCGGACTGAATTCGTAGTGTACTTAGTTGAATGTAGCTGTAATTTACAGTACATCAGACGCATAAAACGTACATATAAAAAGAGACTAGCAGAACATATAAAGAATATTGAAATAGGCTTTAAAGAACACAGTCTGTCAGAACATTACAAAGTACATATTAAAAGACCCACATGCCTGAGAGGGGCCATTTTATGTCCTCCCCCCTAAAAATGGAGAAGACAGATTCAAACACCTGATACAAAGAGAAACCTTTTGGATACACTATCTCACTACCCTGAAGCCAGCAGGTTTAAATAAGGATATTGATATAGTTGCTTTTATTTAAATTCAGGTTCAGTTTGCTTACTCTGTGCAGTATGTTAATATCAATAATTATTTTATTACAATTGTTTCTCCTCAGTATTTATTTACCCTTGGTATTGCCTGTTAATAAATAGATCACATTGGCAAGTCAGTACCAACTGCGTTATCTTGGATTCCCCAGGCAGTATATTAATACAAATATCAAATTGCATTTGTATTGTTTCTACTCAGTATTGTTTGCTACTTTGGGGACTTACTATTACAATCACTAATTAATACATACTGAGAAAATGACCCAAAAGAAATGTGTGTTTATTGATGCCTTGGATCAGCTTTTCTTTGTATTAATGATAAACTAAAATGCACAGTTTACAATTTAGTGTTTTCAGTTGTACATAGAGGAAGTACAGACATCTAAGAATATATAAACAACAGGAAACACTAGGATGATGCAGTAGCATTAGAGCTGAAATTAGCTGCCTATCCTTCAATGTTTCATAATCACAGTTTCCATTTAATTGACTTTAAATTTAACTTATACTTTTCAGTAGGCCAAAATTCACTTGTTCAAGGACAAAGTATGAGGCATTAAATGTAAATGTGTGCTCGAGCGAAAGCCAAACTGCAGTAGAATATTTAGCACAACTTCAAACCTGAAGTAAGCTGTAAGGGTTAAAAAAAGTTTAGAACTCACATCCAAAAGACTTTGAAGTAAAGTATTACACACACATATACACTTTTTATTAATAATATAAAAAAAAATAAACCAGTTAACAGAGCGCACCACCTAGTCATCAAATATAATACAAATATGAAACCTCTATTTATGTTTTCAAAATAAGTGGTTTATCTATAACTTTTCACTTTTTTTTTCTTTTTAGAACAATATTATTAAGAAAAAAAGGCTGAAACAAGCAGATATTTTAAGTATAAAATAACAAAGAAAAACACACAGAAACAGCGCCACATTTCAGCACAAAATCAGTTTCTTTCTTTTAAGAAAGTGCTTATTTGTTGCCAGAAATTGAATAAGATACTGAATAGTTATATTGCATTGTCAGTAAGGAATAGATATATCTTCAGATTGCTTAATAAGTATTGTATCTATATGGAATATATTCCAATAGAGGCTATATAAACAACATACTACATATTTTATTGTTTATGTTATAAATATATCCTTAGTGAGATTGATACATATAGAGCTTGGATATATGCTTAAATCTTATTCACAAACGGATACAAATACTGTCAACCGGATTGATAATTATATTTTTTTGTGTTGCAAATGCATCCTATATGCAAAATATGTTTATATAAGAAATGCATCTCACTTTTTATATTTCAAACACTGTTTGATATTTTAAGTAATAAAATATTCACACATTTTTGGTGTATGGAGATATTTTGTTATATATATATGCTGTATGCTGTATTGTGCTGTACTTTGCCTATTGTACTGCACAACGTATATATATATATATATATATATATATATATATATATATATATATATATATATATATATATATATATATATATAAATAAAAGGAGAAGGATGGCGCAGAGAACCAAAAGCTAGAGCACACAGTAAATTTACAACTATGTAGAAATAAAAGAAAAGACCTACACTAAAGAAAAATACCCAGACCCTAAAATATATGAAGTGAAAAGGCCTAGGGTAAAAATAATAATACAAAAAGAGGAAAAAAATAAATAAATAATTATAGCAACATATATAATTAAATATAAAATATATAAACATACAAATAAATTATGAAGATTGAAAACCATATATATCTATAGGTTATTATAGGTATATAAGGGATAGGCCTAAGCCCAATAAACAGTTTCAAATAAAATAATCCAGTGCACACCAAATGGAGAGAAAACAATCTTCATGCAATAGTCCCCTAATGGATGCACACTTACTTCCAAGAACCTCAATCAAATGAGGTAAGAATGTAGCACTTTCATGAATAAGCAAGGCACCTCCTGTAGAATGGATGGGATAAGATGACTGTGGATCTCTCAGTATACAATCGTCAGAGTCTTGAAATTTTCTGATAGTGAAACTTTCCCAAGCTCCTCGTGCTCTCTTTAATGAGTAGTAACTTCCAGCTCCAGTATTAGTGTCATAGAAAAAGAATATTTAAGAACCTCAACCAATGAGGTATGATTACTGCACATTAAAGAAGTGAAAGCTGAAGCCAGGAAGTCCTATAATCATCCGTAATAAGGAAGACAGTCCAAAGTAACATCCAAGGCTCCAGATATACAGAAGCACAGCTCAATCCACAACCATATAAAAGCAGTGAGCCTTCCTTTAAAACCTTACGCGTTTCGAAGGGGTTAGTAATTCAGGTTCCCTTCTTCATCAGAGGTAAGGACCATTTTTGCTCCTTCTAGTCCTGATTCTATTCATGTGGCTGTTCCCCAGTTGTGGAATCTGATTGGCTGATTGTATCAGCCAATCGGATTGAACTTGAATCTGATTGGCTGATTCCATCAGCCAATCAGAATTTTCCTACCTTAATTCCGATTGGCTGATAGAATCCTATCAGCCAATCGGAATTCGAGGGACGCCATCTTGGATGACGTCCCTTAAAGGAACCTTCATTCTTCAGTTGGACGTCGGAAGAACAGGATGGATCCGCACTGGAGGTCTTCAAGATGGAGCCGTTCGTCATCGGATGAAGATAGAAGATGCCGCTTGGATCAAGATGGTTGCCGGTCTGGATCTCCTCTTCTTCCCGGATAGGATGAAGACTTTGGAGCCTCTTCTGGACCTCTTCAGCCGCCGCTTGATAGAAGACTTCAGCCGGATTATGGATCGCCAGCCCCCGCTTGGGCTTGGATGAAGACTTCGGAGGCTTGGATCAAGACTTCGGAGGACGGATCGGTGAACCTGGCATGGTGAAGATAAGGTAGGATGATCTTCAGGGGCTTAGTGTTAGGTTTATTTAAGGGCGGTTTGGGTTAGATTAGGGGTATGTGGGTGGTGGGTTGTAATGTTGGGGGGGGGTATTGTATGTTTTTTTTTTACAGGCAAAAGAGCTGAATTATTTGGGGCATGCACCGCAAATGGCCCTTTTCAGGGCTGGTAAGGTAAAAGAGCTTTGAACTTTTTTAATTTAGAATAGGGTAGGGCATTTTTTTATTTTGTGGGTCTTTGTTATTTTATTAGGGGGCTTAGAGTAGGGGTAATTAGTTTAAAATTGTTGTAATATTTATCTAATGTTTGTAAATATTTTTTTATTTTTTGTAACTTAGTTCTTTTTTATTTTTTGTACTTTAGTTAGTTTATTTAATTGTAGTTATTTGTAGGTATTGTATTTAATTAATTTATTGATATTGTAGTGTTAAGTTCAATTGTAATTTAGGTTAGGATTTATTTTACAGGTAATTTTGTAATTATTTTAACTATTTTAGCTATTAAATAGTTCTTAACTATTTAATAACTATTGTACCTGGTTAAAATAAATACAAAGTTGCCTGTAAAATAAATATTAATCCTAAAATAGCTACAATATAATTATTCGTTATATTGTAGCTATATTAGGGTTTATTTTACAGGTAAGTATTTAGCTTTAAATAGGAATAATGTATTTAATAAGAGTTAATTTATTTAGTTAGATTTAAATTATATTTAATTTAGGGGGTGTTAGTGTTAGGGTTAGACTTAGCTTTAGGGGTTAATCCATTTATTAGAGTAGCGGCGAGATCCGGTCGGCAGATTAGGGGTTAATAATTGAAGTTAGGTGTCGGCGATGTTAGGGAGGGCAGATTAGGGGTTAATACTATTTCTTATAGGGTTAGTGAGGCGGCAGTGAGGCGGATTAGGGGTTAATAACTTTAATACAGTAGCGGTGAGGTGCGGTCAGCAGATTAGGGGTTAATTATTGTAGGTAGCTGGCGGCGACGTTGTGGGGGGCAGATTAGTGGTTAATAAATATAATATAGGGGTCGGCGGTGTTAGGGGCAGCAGATTAGGGGTTCATAGGGATAATGTAGGTGGCGGCGGTGTGCGGGTGGCAGATTAGGGGTTAAAAAAATTTAATCGAGTGGCGGCGATGTGGGGGGACCTCGGTTTAGGGGTACATAGGTAGTTTATGGTTGTTAGTGTACTGTAGAGCACAGTAGTTAAGAGCTTTATGAACCGGCGTTAGCCCAAAAAGCTCTTAACTACTGACTTTTTTCTGCGGCTGGACTCTAAATACCGGCGTTAGAAAGATCCCATTGAAAAGATAGGATACGCAAATGGCGTAGGGGGATCTGCGGTATGGAAAAGTCGCGGCTGCAAAGTGAGCGTTAGACCCTTTCCAGACTGACTGCAAATACCAGCGGGCGGTAAAAACCAGCGTTAGGAGCCTCTAACGCTGGTTTTGACGGCTAACGCAGAACTCTAAATCTAGGCCACAGTTATTAAAAGAATACACTTAAAACAACATAGTAATCAAGTAAAAACTTAAATCTCATGAAAGTCAGAAAGGAATAATACGAAAAGTTCAGTATACAAAACTGATCGATGATGGAAAGAACGTTCCGGTATAAATGGTAGCTGAATCCGGAGCCTTTAGATTCTGATGAAATCCCTCAGAACAACCGCCACCAGGTTCTGTTAATGGGAAAGAGGTTTCCTTAATGCAGTGTCTACAGCAATGACGCTTAAGAGTATATCCGTACTCACATTTAGGTTTACTTTATCCGGTGTAGATCCACAGTGTGAACGAAGTTTGGGGTGTAGACCTTTCTTCTATAACACACAGGGAAAGATTACAAATAAATTCTGCCAATTGAATCAAATACGTTGGCTGGGAGACACTACTTGCGGACTGAACCTAAATATCAACAGACCCAAATGTACGACACACCAAACACAACTAACTGCCTGTAGCAAAGGTGCTGATTATAGCAGGTGTGTGCTTCCAAATGGAAAAACTCTTAACAACACGTTTCAAATTTATTTATTTCAAATGTATTTATTTATTTTTTGCTAGATTTTTTTGGGAGTCCTTTTATAGATTGTTTGTGTGGACTTCTGCGCTGATCAAATTTTATCTTTTGCAAAACTGAAAAGTGCTTTTACATTGCGATCTATGGAAACTATGTGTTCCGAGTAAATATATATGCATAAATATATATTACACACTCTATGCATAGGTACACAGGTAAGCCTATGTCCACACTTTTGTCATTAATATTATTCCCCTTTTTTTTCCTTTCTTTCCTTTCTCCTTTTTTTGACTATTTTATATTCCCCTGTATACCTAATTTCCCCTCTTTATTCATATGGATTCTATGTTGATATTTAATTTTATTGTGTATTATTTACCATATATTTCCCCTGCCTGTAATCTTTTACTGACACGATCTGCCTGTCTCCTAAACCCCCTTCATGATTTTTATGACACCCCTCCTCCCCCTGCATTCAGACCTCTGTAACACTTTGTATTTTTAGGCTGTGTTTTAAGATATAATCTGTAAATTCCATCAAATTGGTCAGTATTGCTTCAGACCTGAAAAAGGAAGACACTCTTCCGAAAGCTTTTCATGTTATAAATGTATAGTAAGTCCAATAAAAAATTATCATTGCTCAATGCAATACTCTTGTTATTTTGATATAAATATAAATAAATATATATATATATATATGTGTGTGTGTGTGTGTGTGTTTTAATATGTGTATATTACAAATATTGACACATAAATATATATGGTTATAATTATATACTTATATATTTATATTTGGTGCCATCACTGCGCTACTTACCCCCTTTGCTGCGCCTAGGTTCTGATGCCGTCTCTGGAGCCTATGGAAGAACGCTATGCTTCCCAGCAATGCGAACGTGAACTTGCGTTAACATTGTTGGGAAGCATTGCGCTCACATGACAACTTGTGTTTCACAAGTCAACTTGTAATACCAGCACATTTAGCGTGCGCTGGTATTACACAGTGGAACACAAATATCACTTTCATTGAAGCGATATTTAGCGCTCCACATTTAATCTGGCCCTAGGTGTTTTATAGGTACTGACAGAAAAGGAATTTATGACAGTTAAATACCCTAAAATTGCTACTTTTTACAAAATTTCAAAGTTGCACAAAGAAAAATTCCCTCCACCCGGTAGACCAATAATTTCAGGGATAGGGTCCCTAACAAAGAAAATCTCTGAATATGTAAAATATCGCTTAAGGTCGTTTTAAGATATTCAACCATCATATGTGAAAGATACTCTGGATGTACTAAAACAAATTAGATGGAATTACAAGGGAGAATACCTTACTAGTCAATATTGATGTAGAGGCTTTGTTTTCCTCGATTCCCCACTCAAATGGATTAGAAATAATAAGATACTATTTGATTTTAAGGGGGTCCCAATACAATAACCACACAAATTTTGTAATTGAACTCCTGGAATTCCTGTTAAAACACAATTATTTCATGTTCAACAATAACTATTATGAAAATATCCTAGGGACAGTCATGGGCACTATTTGTACACCCATATATGCCTGCATTTATTTAAGCCATTGGGTAAAGGAAATTCTTTTAGATAGAGCATCTGATAACCCAAATTTATTTGATTTTTGGATTCATTTTATAGATGATATTTTAATGTAATAGATGATATTTTAATGTTATGGGTGGGGACTGAAAATGAACTAGATGACCTCATGAATAGGCTTAATAATAATACCTATAACTTAAAACCATAATAAAAAGGTAAATTTCTTGGATCTAAGAATAATGAAATCAAACTCAAAAATATCAACAGCTACTTTTAGAAATCAAACAGCAGGTAAAACCCTATTAAGGGCAGAATTCACCACCCTCCAAAATTAATTCATAACATACCACAAGGTCAATATCTAAGACACAGAAGGAATTGCTCAGAATTAAATCAATTTATGGATGAATCCAGAAATTTAGAGGAAAAATTTAAGGAAAGAGGGTATCCTCGAAAATCTCTCAAAAGAGTATACACTAGAGCAAAGACTAGCAACAGGACAATGATGCTATATAATCTAAAAATTGCCAAAGAAACAGATAAGATAAGATTTATAAGCACTTATAATAATAAGTGGGATAATCTTAGAGCAATTCTAACTTAACACTGGCCAGTATTAACTGTAGATTCATCTATAGCAAAGAAAGTAGGAAACTACCCAAGATTGACAGCTATAAAGCACAACATTTAAAAGACAGATTTGTTTCTAGTCATTATATACATCATGACAAAAACTGGCTTAAACAACAATCAGAAAGAGATGGCAACTTTGTATGCAAATATTTACAAATTATGAAACTGGCACTAGAAATAGTGAGATTAGGGATAGGTAGATAAGTTATCCGGTGCTGACCCTAAATATATATAGGCAAGAGGAGTTAGGTAAGGGAACCAAAAGGTTTAGGGTTTATTTAGCACTCATCCCTAAATATGTTGAAGTTAAAAAATTGAATTTTTAATAGTAACCATTTAAAAGCAAGGAAATTCCTTGATAATGTACCCACACTAAAACTGTTCACCTAGCCCCCCTGTTTCCTGGCCGATAGCAGCTCCCTCGGCTTCAGGTGTCAGGGACTAGGGACAGTATTAAAACCAATAGTAAGTGCACAACAAAGTGCTTACTGTAAGCACAAACGCGTTTCGGCTGTGTTAATCAGCCTTTCTCAATGTGAACAAGTAAGCCGAGGCCCGGGTGCCACCCCTTTATATAGTGCTTGTAAATAAATTCACAGCCAATCCTTATCTCGCATTGCAGTCCGCCCATTCAGTAACCAATCCAGAGCGGTATGTAGTGGGCGCGATTGCCGTTTGCGGCGTGATTGGATCCAACAATTTTAGAAGTACCAATCTTGAGTCAGCAGTGCTAAAAGGGGGACCGGCTAATCTATTAAGTATCGATCCTTTGTAAATACTCATCGTTGGATGTAATCAATGTCTTAAATCCCTCTTTGCGATCAGTTACTACTTAATCTATAGATCGTTATGTCAGTATATCATGTCCATATTTATGATTATTATGTACACATGCATAGTCGTTATCTACCGGCTTAGGTGCTGCATGGCTAGATCAAGTTCATGCTATGAAACCTATGTGGCAACCCCTGTGTTATGTCAGTATATCATGTCCATATTTAGGATTGACATGTACACATACATGGTCATTATCCAGCGGCTTAGGTGCTGCATGGTTAGATCCAGTCCATGCTATAGAACCTATGTGGCAACCCCTGTGTTAGCTATTATGTGTTATCCTTCTATAGATACTTACTCACTTCTTAACATATGGTTAGTAAGAACTTTATTCTCACTATGTTAGTTTAATACAGTATCCTTTCTGTTCAGCATGCTGTATAATACTTTGAAGTTCACCTTTATTCTGTACTGTGTGAGCTGTCAAAGTAGAGGTTGCTATTATCCTATTTCCTAAACATATTTCCTACCTCTCATTGTACACCTTAGTTTGTTCCGAATTACCTGAGCATACACAGATTTATATTAAAACACACGTTTTTCTTGTTATTATATTGAGGCCCAATTTGCCTGGTTCGGAGTAAGGGGTTTTACTTGGTTATACCTATGGTTCATTTTCTAAAATTACTATACATATTCTCATATTCAAGTGTGGCTCATTTTATTGCATTAGTATGAAAATACATATGCAATATGAATGAAGCTCATTATGTGTAGTAAAGGGTATGAATCATGTATTTGAGGGTAGTAATGTTTATCGGAGTCACTAGGAGTTGGATTCCAATTTGAACATTATAAGGGAGATGGTAATATGAACTTTATTAAAAATTAGCACTACGGGCGGCACTTTAAAAATGTGTTATCCAGTGTTATTAATTTTAAGACAATTATTGACAAATACAAAAGCCTTTGTATGGTTTTGACTTACAGTATTATCAAACATACTTGTCTGTGATAATAGCTCCTGGATACATGCAACATTAAAAGTTGCTAGATAACACAAAAAGATGAATTATTATCAGAGACTACCTATTTCTGATTCTTCTACCAGTATCACAGGAATACCCAATAATTGTTTGCTTCATTCATCCCATGTGGCATAACTGAGTTTAATTTGAATATCCAACCTGTTTCTTTTTGTAACAAAGCATTTTCGGTGTTGCCACCTCTGATGCCAGGTTTAACCCTTTCAATGCCCCAGCATTTAAAGGATGTAGTTTTGCCTGCATGGTGTGACAGAAAATGTCTAGCTACACTAGTTAATTTTTTGCCTTCTTTTAGGTCCTTTCGGGCATTGCGTATGTTACATAGATGTTCTGTTATTCTTGTGCTCAATTTACGTGTCGTCATGCCTGTGTATATTAAATTACACGAGCATGTAAGGCAGTAGATGACATTATCACTCTGGCAGTGTGTTTTGATTTTATTTTTTTGAAAATCTGTCAGTGATAAATTCCTTTTTGCTCATAAATTGGCATGTTTTACAATGACCACATGGTGTGGAGCCTTGATAAATTGGTTTTTTATTCCTGTTTCTATCAAAGTGACTTTGAGATAAGCTGTCCTTGATATTCCTGGCACGTCTGAAGGTGAAAGAAGGCTTTTCAGGTAGTAATCCCTTTAACCTTTCATCGCTTCGCAAGATGTGCCAGTGTCTTTTCACTATTGAGCTTACAAGTTCACTTTGATTATTATAGGTAGAAATGAACCTTAGATTATTTGTCTCTGGTACACATTTTTTGTTTTTGGGTATGAGAAGATCAGACCTATTTATGTTTAGGGCTTTCTGGTAAGCCCTGGCTAGCAATTTTTTGGAGTAGCCCCTTTGAAGGAGTCTGTCACGTAATTCTAATGCTGCCTTTTTGAAAGAATCTATATCTGTACAGTTTCTTCTAGTTCTCAAATATTCACCGTATGGGAGGCTGTTAATTGTGGAAGGATGATGATTACTCTGTGCATGTAGGATATTGTCAGTTGCAGTAGTTTTCCTATATGTTTCAGTGACCAATCGATTATTGCTTTTGGAAATGATCAGATCTAGAAATTCAACTTTATTGAAACTCGTACTGTATGTTAGATATAATCCAAATGGATTGGTGTTAAGTAATTTAATAAATTCTTCCCAAATTTCTAACGGGCCTTCCCACACCAGTAAAATGTCATCTATATACCTGGACCAGTGGGAGATGAATTTGGTGTATTGGTTCATATGATTATTGAACACTATCATCTCTTCCCACCAGCCCAGGTATAGATTGGCATATGTGGGCGCACAAGATGTGCCTATTGCGGTGCCACAAATCTGTAAGAAAAACTTATCATCAAAAACAAAATAATTATGTGTGAGTACAAATCTTAATATGTTGATGATAAATAATTTTGTCTGAAGATCCATATCAGTGTCCTTTTCTAAGAAATGAGCTACAGCTTTAATGCCCCACTCGGTTTTAATGCTCGTATAGAGGGACTCTACATCGCATGTTATTAAAATAGACTGATCTGTTATGGAAATGTTTTGCATCTTATTTAAGATGTGCATTGTGTCCCTAGTATGTGATGGTAGGGCCTCCACAATTTTCCTTAGTCTAGCGTCAACGTATCTGCTGGCTCTTTCTGTGAGTGATCCCATCCCTGACACTATTGGTCTCCCGGGCGGACAGGAGATATTTTTGTGGATCTTAGGCAGTAAATACATAGTGGCTACTTTCGGATTAGTAACTGTTAGATATTGATATTCTTTTTGGTCAATGATCTTATCTTTAAATGCTGTGTCAACAAGTTTTTTGTATAACTCTAGAAAATTCTCTGTGGGATTCCCTAATAGTTTTTTTATAATTGGAGTGATTAGACAGTTGTTTCATGGCTTCAGAGATGTACATAGTGTTTGGCCATATCACTATATTACCCCCCTTGTCACTATTTTTTATTTGGACATCAGTCCATTGTGTCATTTCATTCATAGCATCACTTTCTGCTTTAGTCATATTTTTCAGGTACCTTTTATCCTCATTAAGGGATATTATATCTTGACAGACCAAATTTAAGAAAGTGGTTGCTTGAGGAGATATAGTGCTTGGGGGGACAAATTGTGATTTTGTTTTTAAAATATCACGCCAATCATCATTACTGGATAACATTTCATTGGTAGTCAAATTGTTATCTTCAAGTAAAGATATAAGATCATTTAGGGCTCTTCTGTCTGTTGTATCAATATTAGACAGATTTTCTGATTCTGTGTTATTAGAGAAATATTTCTTGAGTAACACCTTCCTTACAAACAAATGTGTATCTTTTATTGCCTCGAACTTATCAATATGGTTAGAGGGTACAAAAGATAAACCTTTCTTTAGCGCTGATATATGGACAGGGGTTAGTATTTTGTCAGAAAGATTGATGATATTGAGGTTATCCTCTCTCTTGTTATCATCTATTTCTTTTTGTGTTGTTGACTCTTGGGGTGTTGTGGTTTCTGATTGAACCGGACATGTCGTCTGGTTTGGGGATTCTTTGCCTCACCCTCTGCGGATTTTCCGCCTAAAGGGACGTGTTTTATGTTTATGTGTGGTTTGGTTTTGGTTTTGTTTGTTGTACTGTTAGTGAGTATTGATCTGGTAGCTATTTCATTATCTGATGTTTCAGCATCACCAGATTCATATTCTATATCTGTTCCCTCTGAGTCAGAGATTGAAATCACACTTTTTTTCCAGGAGTATACTTTCCCCTGGGAATAGTCATTTAAATCTCTATGAATCTTTTTTTCTTTTTTCTCAGACACAAATTTAGCAAACCTTTCCACATCAGTTTTTATTTTATTATATGATTTTTGAAAATCATCCCTGGTTTCATACGTTTTGAGGCTGTCACTTAGACCTAGATTTGGAGTTCGGCGGTAAAAGGGCTGTTAACGCTCCGCGGGTTTTTTTCTGGCCGCACCATAAAATTAACTCTGGTATCGAGAGTCCAAAAAAATGCTGCGTTAGGCTCCAAAAAAGGAGCGTAGAGCATTTCTACCGCAAATGCAACTCTCGATACCAGAGTTGCTTACGGACGCGGCCAGCCTCAAAAACGTGCTCGTGCACGATTCTCCCATAGGAAACAATGGGGCTGTTAGAGCTGAAAAAAAACCTAACACCTGCAAAAAAGCCGCGTTCAGCTCCTAACGCAGCCCCATTGTTTCCTATGGGAAAACACTTCCTACGTCTGCACCTAACACCCTAACATGTACCCCGAGTCTAAACACCCCTAACCTTACACTTATTAACCCCTATTCTGCCGCCCCCGCTATCGCTGACCCCTGCATTACACTTTTAACCCCTAATCTGCCGCTCCGTAAACCGCCGCCACCTACGTTATCCCTATGTACCCCTAATCTGCTGCCCTAACATCGCCGACCCCTATGTTATATTTATTAACCCCTAATCTGCCCCCCACAACGTCGCCGACACCTACCTACACTTATTAACCCCTAATCTGCCGAGCGGACCTGAGCGCTACTATAATAAAGTTATTAACCCCTAATCCGCCTCACTAACCCTATCATAAATAGTATTAACCCCTAATCTGCCCTCCCTAACATCGCCGACACCTACCTTCAATTATTAACCCCTAATCTGCCGACCGGAGCTCACCGCTATTCTAATAAATGTATTAACCCCTAAAGCTAAGTCTAACCCTAACACTAACACCCCCCTAACTTAAATATAATTTACATCTAACGAAATAAATTAACTCTTATTAAATAAATTATTCCTATTTAAAGCTAAATACTTACCTGTAAAATAAATCCTAATATAGCTACAATATAAATTACATTTATATTATAGCTATTTTAGGATTAATATTTATTTTACAGGCAACTTTGTAATTATTTTAACCAGGTACAATAGCTATTAAATAGTTAAGAACTATTTAATAGTTACCTAGTTAAAATAATAACAAATTTACCTGTAAAATAAATCCTAACCTAAGATATAATTAAACCTAACACTACCCTATCAATAAAATAATTAAATAAACTACCTACAATTACCTACAATTAACCTAACACTACACTATCAATAAATTAAATAAACACAATTGCTACAAATAAATACAATTAAATAAACTATCTAAAGTACAAAAAATAAAAAAGAACTAAGTTACAGAAAATAAAAAAATATTTACAAACATAAGAAAAATATTACAACAATTTTAAACTAATTACACCTACTCTAAGCCCCCTAATAAAATAACAAAGCCCCCCAAAATAAAAAATTCCCTACCCTATTCTAAAATACAAAAATTACAAGCTCTTTTACCTTACCAGCCCTGAACAGGGCCCTTTGCGGGGCATGCCCCAAGAAGTTCAGCTCTTTTGCCTGTAAAAGAAAACATACAATACCCCCCCCCCAACATTACAACCCACCACCCACATACCCCTAATCTAACCCAAACCCCCCTTAAATAAACCTAACACTAAGCCCCTGAAGATCTTCCTACCTTGTCTTCACCTCACCAGGTATCACCGATCCGTCCTGGCTCCAAGATCTTCATCCAACCCAAGCGGGGGTTGGCGATCCATAATCCGGTGCTCCAAAGTCTTCCTCCTATCCGGCAAGAAGAGGACATCCGGACCGGCAAACATCTTCTCCAAGCGGCATGTTCTATGTTCTTCCATCCGATGACGACCGGCTCCATCTTGAAGACCTCCAGCGCGGATCCATCCTCTTCTTCCGACGACTAGACGACGAATGACGGTTCCTTTAAGGGACGTCATCCAAGATGGCGTCCCTCGAATTCCGATTGGCTGATAGGATTCTATCAGCCAATCGGAATTAAGGTAGGAATTTTCTGATTGGCTGATGGAATCAGCCAATCAGAATCAAGTTCAATCCGATTGGCCGATCCCATCAGCCAATCAGATTGAGCTCGCATTCTATTGGCTGATCGGAACAGCCAATAGAATGCGAGCTCAATCTGATTGGCTGATTGGATCAGCCAATCGGATTGAACTTGATTCTGATTGGCTGATTCCATCAGCCAATCAGAAAATTCCTACCTTAATTCCGATTGGCTGATAGAATCCTATCAGCCAATCGGAATTCGAGGGACGCCATCTTGGATGACGTCCCTTAAAGGAACCGTCATTCGTCGTCTAGTCGTCGGAAGAAGAGGATGGATCCGCGCTGGAGGTCTTCAAGATGGAGCCGGTCGTCATCGGATGGAAGAACATAGAACATGCCGCTTGAAGAAGATGTTTGCCGGTCCGGATGTCCTCTTCTTGCCGGATAGGAGGAAGACTTTGGAGCACCGGATTATGGATCGCCAACCCCCGCTTGGGTTGGATGAAGATCTTGGAGCCAGGACGGATCGGTGATACCTGGTGAGGTGAAGACAAGGTAGGAAGATCTTCAGGGGCTTAGTGTTAGGTTTATTTAAGGGGGGTTTGGGTTAGATTAGGGGTATGTGGGTGGTGGGTTGTAATGTTGGGGGGGGGGTATTGTATGTTTTCTTTTACAGGCAAAAGAGCTGAACTTCTTGGGGCATGCCCCGCAAAGGGCCCTGTTCAGGGCTGGTAAGGTAAAAGAGCTTGTAATTTTTGTATTTTAGAATAGGGTAGGGAATTTTTTATTTTGGGGGGCTTTGTTATTTTATTAGGGGGCTTAGAGTAGGTGTAATTAGTTTAAAATTGTTGTAATATTTTTCTTATGTTTGTAAATATTTTTTTATTTTCTGTAACTTAGTTCTTTTTTATTTTTTGTACTTTAGATAGTTTATTTAATTGTATTTATTTGTAGCAATTGTGTTTATTTAATTTATTGATAGTGTAGTGTTAGGTTAATTGTAGGTAATTGTAGGTAGTTTATTTAATTATTTTATTGATAGGGTAGTGTTAGGTTTAATTATATCTTAGGTTAGGATTTATTTTACAGGTAAATTTGTTATTATTTTAACTAGGTAACTATTAAATAGTTCTTAACTATTTAATAGCTATTGTACCTGGTTAAAATAATTACAAAGTTGCCTGTAAAATAAATATTAATCCTAAAATAGCTATAATATAAATGTAATTTATATTGTAGCTATATTAGGATTTATTTTACAGGTAAGTATTTAGCTTTAAATAGGAATAATTTATTTAATAAGAGTTAATTTATTTCGTTAGATGTAAATTATATTTAAGTTAGGGGGGTGTTAGTGTTAGGGTTAGACTTAGCTTTAGGGGTTAATACATTTATTAGAATAGCGGTGAGCTCCGGTCGGCAGATTAGGGGTTAATAATTGAAGGTAGGTGTCGGCGATGTTAGGGAGGGCAGATTAGGGGTTAATACTATTTATGATAGGGTTAGTGAGGCGGATTAGGGGTTAATAACTTTATTATAGTAGCGCTCAGGTCCGCTCGGCAGATTAGGGGTTAATAAGTGTAGGTAGGTGTCGGCGACGTTGTGGGGGGCAGATTAGGGGTTAATAAATATAACATAGGGGTCGGCGATGTTAGGGGCAGCAGATTAGGGGTACATAGGGATAACGTAGGTGGCGGCGATTTGCGGTCGGAAGATTAGGGGTTAATTATTTTAAGTAGCTTGCGGCGACGTTGTGGGGGGCAAGTTAGGGGTTAATAAATATAATATAGGGGTCGGCGGGGTTAGGGGCAGCAGATTAGGGGTACATAAGTATAACGTAGGTGGCGGTCGGCAGATTAGGGGTTAAAAATTTTAATCGAGTGGCGGCGATGTGGGGGGAGCTCGGTTTAGGGGTACATAGGTAGTTTATGGGTGTTAGTGTACTTTAGGGTACAGTAGTTAAGA
Organism: Bombina bombina; assembly: GCF_027579735.1. NCBI lineage: Eukaryota > Metazoa > Chordata > Amphibia > Anura > Bombinatoridae > Bombina > Bombina bombina. Next base: position 250,093,365 of record NC_069506.1, on the reverse strand, counting down.
GCTTTATAAACCGGCGTTAGCCAGAAAGCTCTTAACTCCTGCTTTTTTTCTGCGGCTGGAGTTTTGTCGTTAGAGCTCTAACGCTCACTGCAGAAACGACTCTAAATACCGGAGTTAGGAAGATCCCATTGAAAAGATAGGATACGCAAATGGCGTAGGGGGATCTGCGGTATGGAAAAGTCGCGGCTGAAAAGTGAGCGTTAGACCCTTACCTACATGACTCTAAATACCGGCGGTAGCCTAAAACCAGCGTTAGGAGCCTCTAACGCTGGTTTTCACGGCTACCGCCGAACTCCAAATCTAGGCCTAAGTTTGTTAATCTCAAGTGTTACAGAGTTTTGTTTATCTGTTTCATGTTCTATAAGATAGCTGATCAATTTAAGTGAGCAGTCAGTTAGGGCTTGTTCCCACTTTGTCATCAATTCTGGTTTGAGATTATAAAAAGAAGGGAACATTTTTAGGCGTAGGCCCCTGGGTATGATGTTGTTCTTTTGATAAAAATCATACATACCCAGATTCCACTGTCCTCTAATCTGTTTTTTCCTAATCTTTTTGAGATCTTTTAACGATTGTGACCACTCTCCCACAACTTCCCCTTCCACAGAGTTTTTATTTTTAAGGTCAGATGTAAGTTTATAAATGTCATCTGACCATTTTTGCATTTCAGCGCTTAAATCAAAGGTAGCCATAATAATGCCTGTGCTCTAGTTTCAAAGTAGAAAGAGAAGTAGTAAAAGCTACTTCAAAGCTATTGGATTATAAATATTTACAAATTATGAAACTGGCACTAGAAATAGTGAGATTAGGGATAGGTATTTATCATCAACATATTAATATTTGTACTCACACATAATTATTTTGTTTTTGATGATGTTTTTCTTACAGATTTGTGGCACCGCAATGGGCACATCTTGTGCGCCCACATATGCCAATCTATACCTGGGCTGGTGGGAAGAGATGATAGTGTTCAATAATCATATGAACCAATACACCAAATTCATCTCCCACTGGTCCAGGTATATAGATGACATTTTACTGGTGTGGGAAGGCCCGTTAGAAATTTGGGAAGAATTTATTAAATTACTTAACACCAATCCATTTGGATTATATCTAACATACAGTACGAGTTTCAATAAAGTTGAATTTCTAGATCTGATAATTTCCAAAAGCAATAATGGATTGGTCACTGAAACATATAGGAAAACTACTGCAACTAACAATATCCTACATGCACAGAGTAATCATCATCCTTCCACAATTAACAGCCTCCCATACGGTGAATATTTGAGAACTAGAAGAAACTGTACAGATATAGATTCTTTCAAAAAGGCAGCATTAGAATTACGTGACAGACTCCTTCAAAGGGGCTACTCCAAAAAATTGCTAGCCAGGGCTTACCAGAAAGCCCTAAACATAAATAGGTCTGATCTTCTCATACCCAAAAACAAAAAATGTGTACCAGAGACAAATAATCTAAGGTTCATTTCTACCTATAATAATCAAAGTGAACTTGTAAGCTCAATATTGAAAAGACACTGGCACATCTTGCGAAGCGATGAAAGGTTAAAGGGATTACTACCTGAAAAGCCTTCTTTCACCTTCAGACGTGCCAGGAATATCAAGGACAGCTTATCTCAAAGTCACTTTGATAGAAACAGGAATAAAAAAACAATTTATCAAGGCTCCACACCATGTGGTCATTGTAAAACATGCCAATTTATGAGCAAAAAGGAATTTATCACTGACAGATTTTCAAAAAAATGGAAAATCAAAACACACTGCCAGAGTGATAATGTCATCTACTGCCTTACATGCTCGTGTAATTTAATATACACAGGCATGACGACACGTAAATTGAGCACAAGAATAACAGAACATCTATGTAACATACGCAATGCCCGAAAGGACCTAAAAGAAGGCAAAAAATTAACTAGTGTAGCTAGACATTTTCTGTCACACCATGCAGGCAAAACTACATCCTTTAAATGCTGGGGCATTGAAAGGGTTAAACCTGGCATCAGAGGTGGCAACACCGAAAATGCTTTGTTACAAAAAGAAACAGGTTGGATATTCAAATTAAACTCAGTTATGCCACATGGGATGAATGAAGCAAACAATTATTGGGTATTCCTGTGATACTGGTAGAAGAATCAGAAATAGGTAGTCTCTGATAATAATTCATCTTTTTGTGTTATCTAGCAACTTTTAATGTTGCATGTATCCAGGAGCTATTATCACAGACAAGTATGTTTGATAATACTGTAAGTCAAAACCATACAAAGGCTTTTGTATTTGTCAATAATTGTCTTAAAATTAATAACACTGGATAACACATTTTTAAAGTGCCGCCCGTAGTGCTAATTTTTAATAAAGTTCATATTACCATCTCCCTTATAATGTTCAAATTGGAATCCAACTCCTAGTGACTCCGATAAACATTACTACCCTCAAATACATGATTCATACCCTTTACTACACATAATGAGCTTCATTCATATTGCATATGTATTTTCATACTAATGCAATAAAATGAGCCACACTTGAATATGAGAATATGTATAGTAATTTTAGAAAATGAACCATAGGTATAACCAAGTAAAACCCCTTACTCCGAACCAGGCAAATTGGGCCTCAATATAATAACAAGAAAAACGTGTGTTTTAATATAAATCTGTGTATGCTCAGGTAATTCGGAACAAACTAAGGTGTACAATGAGAGGTAGGAAATATGTTTAGGAAATAGGATAATAGCAACCTCTACTTTGACAGCTCACACAGTACAGAATAAAGGTGAACTTCAAGGTATTATACAGCATGCTGAACAGAAAGGATACTGTATTAAACTAACATAGTGAGAATAAAGTTCTTACTAACCATATGTTAAGAAGTGAGTAAGTATCTATAGAAGGATAACACATAATAGCTAACACAGGGGTTGCCACATAGGTTCTATAGCATGGACTGGATCTAACCATGCAGCACCTAAGCCGCTGGATAATGACCATGTATGTGTACATGTCAATCCTAAATATGGACATGATATACTGACATAACACAGGGGTTGCCACATAGGTTTCATAGCATGAACTTGATCTAGCCATGCAGCACCTAAGCCGGTAGATAACGACTATGCATGTGTACATAATAATCATAAATATGGACATGATATACTGACATAACGATCTATAGATTAAGTAGTAACTGATCGCAAAGAGGGATTTAAGACATTGATTACATCCAACGATGAGTATTTACAAAGGATCGATACTTAATAGATTAGCCGGTCCCCCTTTTAGCACTGCTGACTCAAGATTGGTACTTCTAAAATTGTTGGATCCAATCACGCCGCAAACGGCAATCGCGCCCACTACATACCGCTCTGGATTGGTTACTGAATGGGCGGACTGCAATGCGAGATAAGGATTGGCTGTGAATTTATTTACAAGCACTATATAAAGGGGTGGCACCCGGGCCTCGGCTTACTTGTTCACATTGAGAAAGGCTGATTAACACAGCCGAAACGCGTTTGTGCTTACAGTAAGCACTTTGTTGTGCACTTACTATTGGTTTTAATACTGTCCCTAGTCCCTGACACCTGAAGCCGAGGGAGCTGCTATCGGCCAGGAAACAGGGGGGCTAGGTGAACAGTTTTAGTGTGGGTACATTATCAAGGAATTTCCTTGCTTTTAAATGGTTACTATTAAAAATTCAATTTTTTAACTTCAACATATTTAGGGATGAGTGCTAAATAAACCCTAAACCTTTTGGTTCCCTTACCTAACTCCTCTTGCAACTTTGCATGCAAGAAATGCTCAGTTTGCAAAAATATGTTGAAAGGGGACAAATTCAAAGACAAATTTGGGAAAATAATTTTATAAAAGGTCATATATCTTGCAGAAGTGAAGTATTATTTAGGGAAAACCTACAGGTAGCTACAAGAAAGAATAAAAGAACACAAAGCCGAGACACTTCTTCATTCATCACAACAGCAATCAGAAAGATTTAAAATTCAGAGGACTGGAAAAAATTGACCTGAAAGGCAGAGAAGATGACCTAGACAATAGTTTGTTAATATGTGAATGTAAATGGATTTACAATTTAAAATCTTTATCCCCCGAAGGGCTAAATTAATATATATATATATATATATATATATATATATATATATATATATATATATATATATATGTTTATATATATATATATATATATACATATATATATATATATATTGTATATATATATATATATATACTGTATATATATATATATATATATATATATACTGTATATATATATATATATATATATATATATATATACTGTATATATATATATATATATATATATACTGTATATATATATATATATATATATATATATATATATATATATATATATATATATATATATTGATATCTGTACATATTAATATACTGTAGATATTTAGGTATAGATATGTATTTTACCCCCAAAAAAATCAGATATCTAAAGAAATATATATGTAAAAATAAAAAGAACATAGAAATGTAAAATATTCCTAACTCCCTTTGGATTTAGCACAGTTGGTCTAGAATGGTGTTGTGTTAGTGCACAAGCGATAAATGTTAGTTGTTTTTTTTATAGAGTCCCCTTGAAGTCTATAGGGAGAGGAAGCTAGCACAGTTGCAATATCAGAAGTCCTGAAGTTAGCACATTAGGGCATAACTTGTAATCTGTCCCTTAGGTCTAGATAACTATTGGAATGATAGTTTGAGCACCCGCTCACTCGTTAGCCCTTCAAGACATCAGCTTTTTGTGTGCGTATTACAAGTTGAAAGAAAAAAAAAATGTCTTGCTCATTAACCCAACATGCTTAAAAAGCCAAACTTGGAATATAATGACCATGTTAATGTATTCCCCCATAGACTTCAATGGAGAGCAAAAAGTGGAAAAAAAAACCTAACATATATATATATATATATATATATATATATATATGTTAGTTTTTTTTTACTTCCAAGTGCAAAGACAAATTTCTTAATAAAAAGGTAACAAAGTGCACGTAGGTTAGGGAGGCCTGCCAACTTCTCACAGTAAATAATCCTTACTTTATTGAAGCAACATTTAGGATAAAACAGCAATGTTTTGAGTCACGTAGACCCTTAGTCATGCTACATATAATAGCTATCCACCTCCTTTTATATCACCTGTATGTAAATTACCTGTATGTAAATTACATCTAATTACCCCCTACTGGTCAGGTTTTAAGCAAATTTGTTATATTCATCTTTATTTCTTATTCTTATTGACTGCCATACCTTGTATATTTCTCCTATGACCTGTTAGTGGGTGGATAGCAATTAGATTACAATTACATATTATACACTCATAAAAACATTTATAATAACAAATGAAGATCATAAACTTTGTTTAAACCTATCGGATATAGCGTTTTTAGGTGTTGTATCCACCATACTTCCCTTTTCTTGAGAAGCAATTCTCTATTACCTCCTCTTCTTTGTTTAGGAATGTGGTCTATCACCTGAAATCTAAGTTGGTTAATTTTATGGCCTGTGGACAAAAAGTGTGCTGAGACTGGTAGGGACATGTCCTTGCATCTAATAGAAGATTTATGGGCGCTTATTCTATCTTTTATTGGGTTTATCGTTTCCCCTACATAGCCCCGCCCACATAGGCATTTCAAAATAATTCTCGCTGCTTTCTGTCATTAATTTGTGCAATAAATTTGCCTTAAATCATTGAATTGCTTTGAGCACAATTTAAGCAAGGATATGATCCTTTGTTAGCAGTCGTTAGGTAGTTTATTGTTTTACTTTTGTTAGTACCAACATCTGCCTTAACCACTATGTCCCTGATATTTTTTACTCTTTTGTAGGAGTTGATTGGTGGTTTACTAAATTCCTCTATATGGGGATTTGATTTGTTTAATAGGTACCAATGTTTCCTTAAAATGTATGAGACTCTATCACTGTATTGGTTATATTCAGATGAAAAGATAAGTTGTCTCTTATCTTTATGTTTTTTATCCTGATGTTTTTTATCTCTAAAGGGGTCATGGCAAATTCAGTTTTAACAACCTGTTCACAGTTAGAAATTATAGTATGGGGGTAGCCTCTATCTTTAAAAAATTTTTGCCATTTTTTTAATCCTAATCTCTTGCAGGTTTTTATCTTGCATATTTCTCACAGTTCTATAAAATTGACTTTTGGGAATTGAGTTAGATACTCTTTCAGGATGACAGCTTGTAAAGTGCAGTAACGTGTTGCAGTCGGTGGGCTTAGAGCAGAGGTCTGAAGTTAAATGTCCCTCCTATTTAAATACCGGTGTATCTAGATAGCTCACATTCTCTTTGGAAAAATTCATATATATATATATATTATTTTTTTTTGTAATATATATACACACATATATATGACGAGGCCCAATGAAGGCCGAAACGATTGTCTTGGGTTGCTGTGTTCCTTGTTCAGAGAGGAATTGCCTGGTATTTCTGCGCTGGACTGTACATAATAGGGGGATCAGACTTATATACTACAGAAAAGTTCTATTCTGTAAAAAGCATTACTGGGCAGAAAAGAAGCAGCACCCAGGTGGCAAATCGCCAGAGAACAGGCTAACAATGGTATTGAGCCGGTTGTTCGTTCCTGTGAGTTTGCTTCTCTCTGTATGTATGTAGTCTCCCTAAGGGAAAAAGGGGCAACCAGGCGTAGACTCCTTGCTCAGTGTGCTTAGAGGTATATGGCTACACCTCACTGACGAGGCCCAATGAAGGCTGAAACGATCATCTGGGCTTGATGACTGACCCTTTTTTAAGAGACCGGAGTCTCACAATTGTAATCCTCGGTGTTAAATCACTCTGTTGTAACTCAATATATACAGATGTCAGTCAGTTTTGTTATTGGTAGAAACAATCCGTACCAGATGTGATTGGTCAATTCAAATAAGGGGCAGTCGTCACAAAAGACTAACAAGGCTACCTATATTGAAGGATTGCGGATGCAATCCTAAAATCAGTTTCATAAACTATTGGAGATTTACTTAATACTTAAGGTCTTTAGAGCACTTTATTTGTGTTGTGATACATTGTTATATGCAACTATATTAATGAATTCTAATTATATTAATGGTTTTTAAGTATATTCACATATATATTTTTAATATACTCTTGCAGCAATAAACTATAATTTTATTTCTTCAAAGTATGATTTGATATATTTTTGTCATAACGCACTCTTTGTTTTGTTATCTGTATTTTATTGTGTGATAGAGGGATTAATCACATTTTTAAGAGTTGCAATACTATATTTAAAGGGTTAACCTTTGTTGTATCCAGTCTTAAAAAATAGGCAGAGTATATTTTACCATCAATAGACATATTCCTCAAGTCACATACTCTTATCTCGGCCGCCAACAACCTGGCTCAATTAAATTCTAAACCATGAGGATTTCTACATGTAAGTAGCTAGAAAATAGTGTGCCAAATATAATATATGTGGGTATAGGAAAGTAGACATAGGTTACTATTAATTTGGCTATCAATAACAAATAGGTAATACTTCTGGGAAATAGCATTAGGAGGGGCTAATGGATATCTAACACTGACCACTATGGGTCTTGATATAGGAGCCAACTTCAGTAACTATACATCAGCAGATATTTTGTTTCCCAGCCATCCACAGCCGCCATTTTTCTTTTTAAGGAACACACAACCGGACTAAATATTATGTCCAGAGCAGCTCCACTGACTTAACTCAGCAATCTGGGTGTGGGGTATAAGCAGTGGCTTAGGTATTGTGAGCTGTAAATCTTGCTGTATCTGTCTCTGAGCTTTAAGTAACTGCAGCTGTAGTCTGTAACCTCGTGGCCGTCCCAAAGGACTTAGATCAGGGTTAAGTTCACCACTTAGGCTCCCAATCTTGATCGGTAGTGTTGATAATGAAGAAGTCTTATCGGGGTCCTCCTCAAAGCTTCTGAACAGTCTATCAAACTATTAATTTACCCCTAATATCAGTGTTAGGAGCCGAAGATCCTGTAGTATGTGTCCGACCGCTCTGGCAGTTGGCTCTGCCCCCCTTTTGTGCAACTTTTTCTTCTAGCGTAACAGTTAACCACTGCTCTGAGGTCCTGCTATACCGGTGAGCGTTAAATTCAAATGCACTCAAGCAGATGAGTTTATTTTCAATTCATAATACTATGCTACTTCCAGGAAGCGAAAAGAGCCGCAATAAATACATTTTTGCTCTCAAAGCAGTCTTAATAGTAGAAACTAAATTTTAACAATGATGCTCAGCTTTTCACAACTATCTAATGGAAAGCCATGGAGTCTTAAGAAAAATCAATTTTTCTCAAAGATACATTTAACAGGCTAAATAAATATTAATAATTTATTCATAATTTATTTGTATTAACTGATAACAAAGGACAACTATATGCAGTTAACTTGCTTAATTCGGAACGTTGCCTATTACAAAACTATATTTATATTAATTTTCAAAAATAGGATGTAATAATGTTATTTGGATGCATAGGCTAACATAAGAAATTACTATGCTAAAAAATAAAAAAAATAAACTGAATATGCTAATTTGTCCTGTTTTTTCCATTCTTAAAATCTGGTCACCCTGTATATGGGTCCATTTTGTGAGGAATTATTTGCCAGACTTTTAGACGATCCATTTATATAGCCCATACAGTTACTTTTTTTTTTAATGTATAGTTTTGCTTATTTATTTAAAATTATCCTGATTTTCAGACTCCTAACTAAGCCCCAATGATTTTGAAGTATACTCATGTATACCTCCTCCAGCTTGCTCCTGTTTGTGTAAAGGGTCTTTTCATATGCAGAGGAAGGGGGGGAGGTCTGCTATTTTTGCTATACAGGCACTTTCAGTGGGTGTTCCAGGTAACCTTTTCAACAGAGCTAAACTGGGAACTTCTAAGTAAGTTTTTAAATGGTTTTAAACTGGATTTTTGTATCAGTATCAGTGCATATTATTCTTTATAGTAGTGTGTATTACATGCAGTTATATGAAAATTGGTGTATACTGTCCCTTTTCAAATTTGAAGATATTCAAATAAATTCTATAAACTCAGCAATCCTGTTTTACCTGTTTTTTAATTCATTAACATTAAGGACTCAATTTTACAAGCATCAAAAGCTGCTTTGAAGTCCCAGTGTTTCAGCCTTACTCAGAGTGAGACTGAAATGCTAGTTCAATAACAGCGGTTGTAAGACACTTCAGGTCATGGATTGCGATCATCTCAATCCATTTGACAGCCCCCTCTTGTACATGATTGCACTGCACATACTACTACCTACTAGCCACATGTCTGGGTGGACAAGATTCAAGACCGTGAACCTCGTCCACCTGGCCTTTGATAAATGGAGCCCTTACTCTCTGTACTTATTTTAATTTTAACAACCTTGGCTATTTGAAATCTTCCTTAGGTCTTTGTTTGTGCTCAGTATTTGCAGTCAACAACTAGCTCCCATTAGTGCATTGCTATGCCAAAGCCTATCTAGGTATGTAAATTTAATAATAGAAGTACATTGAAAAGTCTCTTAAAATTGAATGCTTTATGTGAACCATGAAAGTTTATTTTAACTTTCATGTCCCTTTAAACAAACACTTTATTTTGTATAATTAATCAAAGCTATAAACATAAACATTTATCATGTCAAACATAATTCAATATTGACCAGGCCAATTGGAGAACTGTCAGATAAACTTTGCTAAAATCTTAAAAAAAAATATAAAGATTTCTATAATGATCTCAATTTATTATAATGAAAGTGTAACACCTGTCATAAATTTGACACCCTATGGTAAATATATGGGCTGGTCACTGAATGGATCTTGCTAGAATTGATGCTTTTTTGTGTTGAGGAGGATGAGTGGAGAACAATATACAAGTGGTATTTTTCATGTTAAGGTCGTGATGCTCGAAAGTGACATGAGGCGTTGAGATTGTCAAAAGGGATCCATCGCGAAGTTGTGAAAGTGAAAATATTCAAAAGTGCAGACATTACTGTTTAATTGATTTTTTTTATTGTTTTCCTTATGAGCATTATCATCATATTTACAACATACACAGACAGTAAATATCATCTAACAATCAGTAGTCTAGTCTCAAGTACCAACCTATCTTATTATAAATTAGCTTGAGAACAGATTATTATACTTCATTGATCCCGAGGGGACCCCAAAGTCCAGAGATCTGAACCACTCTATGTTGTTGTCCTCTGTATTTATGTAGCTCTGCACACTCTAATATAGGTAGCAACATGACAATGAAAAGAAAAGCGAGATAGAAAAACACAACATATTTAAACAATAACAAAATTAACTTAACTGAAAATGTCATAACCGTAAACTTGCTTGCAATATTTATGTTTGTTCATATGGTCTAGGAAGTGATACAAATGAAATTACCTTATGAAATAACTTCCGTCTTGCAACACTGGGAGGCGGTGAGCCAGTATCCAGCTCAACCCAAGCTCAACCTTTCCTATGTCATTATATTAAGAAAAACCCAAGCACCTCATTACTCTTCCTGGGTATCCGTTCCCCTCATATTCCAGTAGAACCAGATCTTAAGAAAATTGGCACTGGTGCCCTGTAACCATGAGGTGTGTTCTGACATGGTGTATGTAGCTCTTATTTTCTCTAGAATATCTGTACAAATAGGCACACCCACCTTCCAATACCTGGCCACACAAATTCTGGTAGCTGTACATAAGGTTCTAATAAACATGTTTATGGCTGAATTATATATTGTTATGCATTTGTTTAAGAGAGCCTGTGCTATCGTGAGGTTTATATTTTTGGACAGTACTGTAATTTGTAGAGATGAGAGTTTGGACCAAATTAGTTGTACCTTGGGGCAATCCAACCACATGTGAACGTAGGTGCCCAGTACGAAACATCCTTTATAACATTGCCTGGTAGGCTCTGATGAGAAATGTGAGGTTTTAACAGGGGTTAGATACCACCGAAAGGCGGTCTTAATAAGTCAACATTACTGTTTAAAGGCAGCATCACTAAGTGGTGTTTTATTATACATCGCAATAGGTGGTGATGCTGGTGAAATATCCCAAGCAACATCACAACTTACATTGATATAAAGTAAAGGATCCCTTTTAAAAATATTGCACAATAAAATAAATGCACCACTTACTACATATTTAACCCCCAAACTGCCATAACCCCCCCAAACTGCCATAACCCCCCCATCGAAATAACCCCTATATTAGTTAACCCCTATACCACCACAACCCCCACCAAAAACTACCCCTAACCCACTTTAAACTCCTAATCACCCATACCCCATTGCTAGCTACCCATACACTACTTAACTCCCTCCCAGGACCCCTAACCTAACACCCCCTAAGTTACAAAAATAAAAAAATAGCATTAAAAACAATGATAATAAAACAAATACAAAAAAAAGCTTTAAAAAAAAACAAACCTCAAACAGTAAGGCCTATCCTAAAACTAAAATCCCCTTAAAAAAAGCTCACCCCAAAATAAAAAACACTATACTAACACTAAAACCTACTCTAAAATGTGCCATTAAAAGGGCATTTGTTGAGCAGGGCCCTAGTTGAAACAATAAAACACCAATACTAAAAAAGTAACCAACCCCCCTTAATAAAGCCTTTCTTTTAAAAAACCTACACTAAAAATTGCCCTAAGAGGGGCATTTTGTAGGGCATTGCCCTAAAGTGATCTGTAAAAAAATAAAAGTTCCTATTCTAAAAAAGTATGCCCTGAAAAGTATATCATCATCGTATAAGCTATTTTGCTAAAAAATAAAAAAATCATATCATAAAAAAAGATGCCCTGAAAAGGGTAATGCCCAAAAACATATCCTTCTTAGGGTAATTTTTAGTTTAGGTTTTATAGAAAGAAAGTTTTTTTTGGGGGGTGGGGGGTGTTTTAAATGCAAAAGAGCTATTCACTTTAACTAGGGCACTGCCTAACAAAAGCCCCTTTAAGTGCACATTTTAGAGTAGGTTTTATTGTTAGTACAGAGTTTTTTGTTTGGGGACAGAATTTTTTTAAGGGGTTCAAGATAGGCCTTGTTTGTCCTTGTTTGGGGTTTGTTTTTTTTGGTATTGTTTTTGTTTTGTTAATGTGTTTTTTATTTTTTGTAATGGCGGGTTAGGAGTTAATAGGTTATGGAGCTATTGTGATGGGGTTTTAGGTGGTTTAGGGGTTAATAAGTAAGGGGGCTTATTGAGATGGGTGGTTGTGGCAGTTTAGGGGTTACTAGATTAGGGGGTGATTAGATTACTAGGTTATGGTAGATCAGGGGTTAATAGTGTAGCAGTGTTAAGATGCAGTGGGGCTGAAGGAACATAAGGGGTTAATAGTTTAGAGGAGTATTATATGTATATACAATGTTTAAATTATATGCATTTTCCTGTATAATGGATATTTAGAGTATTGTATAGTTTTTACAAAGTGTCTTGTTATTTTAACATTAATATTTGTTTTCTAAATATAATTATGTTATCAAAGTTAGTAGCAACAACTTTAAATTTATACATAACAGCATTTTACTAAATACAATTATGCTATCAAACACGAAGATTACAAGGAAAATGTAGTAATAAAATGGTGCCAGGTAGCCAAACAGAATTGGCATCAGATGGATATTCAGATGTTAAATGTCTTGCAGAGACTAGGAAGGATGCTCCACAAACACTGTTATTAACACAAGTGAGAAAAGTCTCTTCTAACCTTTAAAGGTTTAGCATGCACTAATATACACACACATCATTAGCCCCCACTGCACGTTACCCCTAGTTCAGCTATCACACTCTGGGGAGGCACAGCACGCCAATACCCATAATCAGTGTATACAGCATGTGACGTAGTGCAAACGGGGAAAGTGTAGGAATATGTCATAACTCCGTGCAACGAATCACATACAATCTTCACTCATCCGGCAGTTCCCACATCAGATGTAGTCAAAGGCAGAGAGAAAAGATTTGTTGGGTGAATGTTTAGAGGATAACTCCAGAACTCTTCGTTTCACCAATGTATCACGGAGCTTGCTAGCACATGATCTCGGAAGACATCAGAGAGATGAGCCCATCCAGAAGCTGACGACATCGGCAAATACACACACATAGGAACAGCTGTTAATCCATAGATAAACCTGGGCTTCAGAAGTGGAATGGATGCCCCATTATCCATAATATCAAGCTCCAAGAGAAGCCTTCAGGTAAAAAAAAAATGAATCTTTATTCGATCATAAATCGGTCATTGCAGAGTAAAAAGGAACACAGGAACAGGAGGGTTTCCCTGCAGAAATAAAAAGTCTGATCGGTTTCGGTCATGGACCGTAATCAAAGACTGATAACAAGCTAATAGCTACTATTTAAACACACATAGCTAAATCCTGATTGGTTAAAATCAATAGCAGCAATGAATTAACCCTTTACAATACATAATTAATTCAAGGAGACTGGTTTAACATATAGGATAAAACATAGCTATTTTTGTGTAATTCTGGGGAAGTCCATTCAATAATAATGGGACAATAATGGGACGTGACCTAGGTGTATGTATAATTGAAAAATTAGAACAGAACCTCGTTTCACTGAATATAAATAAAAAAAATTTATTAAATCAAATAAATACATGTCTTGAATAATACATTTAAGATAGGCATGTGCATTTGTCAGCTTCTTTAGCTGTCAAATGTGGAAGAAGGTGGCCACTCGCAGCGGAGACTCCTCCATAGAAGCAGTAGGGGCAACGCCACACAGGATTTTGTGAAAAAATATTAAATAATTATAAAAAAATAATAATTGTAAAGTTGTTGTGGAGGTACTGTTGGGTTACAATTTTTTTGGGAGGGGGGATTTAATTTTTTTTGACAATTTAATAATAATAAAAATATATATTAAAAGAGCATATTAAAAGAGCATTTTGTTTAAAAAATGTGCTCCATTTAAGAGATCTCTACACATGCCCAGTTTGTCCCTAATAATCGTACATAAACCCTTTTATATCTATGAATTACTTTTAAGCCTAGACATAATTTAAACTTCACATTGGCTACAGCTTGGGGGGGGGGGGCTAGGTTACAGCAGAGGACATTATATAAAGCATCAACTGAGAAGGCAATCAAAGAAGTGCAAAGTGGAGTGACAAGTGAATAAAAAAGAACAAAGATGAAGGGAATGGGGACTGGGTGCAATTCGAACTGCAGCCAGCTATATGCAGCAGCAGGCAGGGGTCCAGGCCAGTTGGGGAGCCATTGCCAAGAAAGTAACGCCTAGATTTGAAGTTTTGCAGCCAAAGGGGTGCGTTAGCTATGCGTGCTTTTTCTTGGCCGCACCTTTTAAATACCGCTGGTATTTAGAGTTCAGAGAAGGGCTGCGTTAGGCTCCAAAAAGGGAGCGTATAGCATATTTACCACCACTGCAACTCTCAATACCAGCGGTGCTTACGGACGCGGCCAGCTTCAAAAACGTGCTCGTGCACGATTCCCCCATAGGAAACAATGGGACAGTTTGAGCTGAAAAAAAACCTAACACCTGCAAAAAAGCAGCGTTCAGCTCCTAACGCGGCCCCATTGTTTCCTATGGGGAAACTCTTCCTAAGTCTGCACCTAACACCCTAACATGTACCCTGAGTCTAAACACCATTAACCTTGCACTTATTAACCCCTAATCTGCCACCCCCGCTATCGCTGACCCCTGCATTTTATTATTAACCCCTAATCTGCTGCTCCGTACACTGCCGCAACCTACGTTATAGCTATGTACCCCTAATCTGCTGCCCCTAACCCCAGCCGACCCCTATATTATATTTATTAACCCCTAATCTGCTGCCCCCAACGTCGCCGCCACCTACCTACAATTATTAACCCCTAATCTGCCGAACGGACCTCACCGCTACTATAATAAATGTATTAACCCCTAATCCGCCTCACTCCCGCCTCAATAACCCTATAATAAATAGTATTAACCCCTAATCTGCCCTCCCTAACATCACCGACACCTAACTTCAAGTATTAACCCCTAATCTGCCGACCGGACCTCACCGATACTCTATTAAATGTATTAACCCCTAAAGCTAAGTCTAACCCTAACACTAACACCCCCCTAAGTTAAATATAATTTAAATCTAACGAAATAAATTAACTCTTATTAAATAAATTATTCCTATTTAAAGATAAATACTTACCTGTAAAATAAACCCTAATATAGCTACAATATAACGAATAATTATATTGTAGCTATTTTAGGATTAATATTTATTTTACAGGCAACTTTGTAATTATTTTAACCAGGTACAATAGCTATTAAATAGTTAATAACTAGTCTGAGCTCTATGATGTGTGGAGGGCATGTCACCCAGACTCACGAGATTACACGTATTTTTCTCCCCCTCACCGGTCATACTCGAGATTGGACTACTTCTTTGTCGACTCCTGGTCTATGAACAACATCACAAACTCCAGTATATGCAGCTGTCCATGGTCAGATCATGACGCTGTTACAATGTCTATCGACATTGAGAGATCCGTACTGGCTAGACCGTCATGGAGGCTCCCGAGGTTTCTATGGGAGGACACCTCTTTTGTCACAGAATTGGTCGACAAGGTTGAGGAATTCTTAGACACTAACAGACCCAATCAGACTTCGCATCAAATCAGGTGGGCAGCATTAAAGGCGTACATCAGGGGATTTTGTATTGCAAAGGCATCGAATATCAAAAAAAAATGGGGGGCCCCGCTAGGCAAGCTCACTTGCGACCTACGGGCGAAAGAAAGACAAAATAAACTAATGCCTACAGCTAGCCTATCCACTGAGATTTTGAACTTGAAATCACAGATTAAAAACCTGGAAGTGGAAAAATTTAAGCGAGCCCTTTCGAGATTCAAAATGGTTATGTACTCAAAAAGCAACAAAGCAGGCTCGATGCTTGCAAATAAACTGAAGCAGAGACTAGCTAGCTCCCGAATACCATACCTCGTCCTTGAAGGACAAAAAGTACATGCCCCTGAAGACATAGGGAAGGCTTTTGCCGACTTTTATGAACGCCTGTACAACATTAACTCTCATGAGATACCCAAAGTGATGTCTCCTCCGGACATCTCCTCCTTCTTACAGGGACTAGGCCTGCCCAAACTCTCAGAGGAAGACAAGGTTAAGCTAACTGAACCTATCACCGAGATGGAACTTGGAATAGCAATTAAACAGTTGAAGACTGATAAAGCCCCGGGCCCGGATGGGTTTCCGGGGCAATTGTACAAAAAATTACAAGCGCAACTCAAACCCGTACTCTGCCAAGCGTATAACGAAATCAGAACTGAAGGACAGATACTACAAGAATATCTTGAAGCAACTATAGTTGCGATCCCAAAGCCGGGTAAAGACCCGACCCTTTGTGGCAATTTCCGTCCCATTTCACTTATTAATGTAGACACAAAATTATACTCTAAAATTCTCGCGGAGAGGCTGTCTCCCCTGCTGCCGGGATTAATCAATACAGACCAGGTCGGATTCGTGAATGGCCGGCAGGGCCCGGACAATACGAGACGACTGATTTCCGTCTTTTCTGAGGCAAAGAGATGAGCTGTCCCCCTTCTGGCCCTGTCACTAGACGCTGAAAAAGCGTTTGACAGGGTCAGATGGGAGTATATGTGGAGAGTCTTAGACACGTTTGACTTCCCACCCGAAGCCATAACCATGATTAAAGTCTTGTACTCTAATCCAAGTGCCAGAGTAAGAGGGTTGGGCTTCTGCTCTCCTCCCTTCAATATTTCTAATGGTACCAGGCAAGGCTGTCCATTATCCCCCTTGCTATTTGCCCTGGTCATGGAACCATTGGCGGAACTGATTCGGATGTCGCCTGTTATTGAGGGATTACCAGTAAGCACTAGTCAGGAAAAGATTGCTCTGTATGCGGACGACGTTACTCTCTTTCTCACAAACCCCCAAAGTTCAGTCCCGGCAGTTTTCACTGCCCTGGAACAGTTTAGCCTTCTGAGTTACTACAAGATAAACGTCTCAAAAACAGAGGCATACAGTATCAACTTGCCCGAAGACCAACTCCTGAGCCTACGCGAAACGTATGACTTTCATTGGTCTACAACGTCCCTCAAACATCTAGGTGTTCACTTAAGTGCAGACTTAGACGTCATCCTCTCTTTAAACTTTGACGCCCTCATCATTGAGTTACGATCTTTAACACACAGATGGGATTTCAGAGAAATCTCTTGGATGGGTCGTATCGCCACAGTGAAAATGTCACTGCTTCCTAAAGCGCTGTACCTATTCCGATATCTCCCATTGAACATCCCGCATGGCACATTACAACAAATTCACCGAATTTTCTCTAAGTACGTATGGGGGAAAAAGATGCCTAGGATTGGCTACAAAACCATGCAGAGAGAGTTCTCTAAAGGTGGAGTAGCTTTTCCAAATATATTCCTTTACTATGAAGCCGCTAGACTATCACAGATCACGGCCTGGGGCCCGACTAGAGAGAAACCGAAATGGTTCAAAATAGAGGAACTACACCTACCGGAAGACCTAGACTTACCAAGTATTCTCTGGGTTCATAAACACAAGCAGCTGGTAGATAGGGTTCCTAACCCCATAGTACAACAAAATGTTAAAATGTGGCATGAACTTAGACATCATAAGGAGATTGCCCCACACCCCTCACCGATTCACCAGATAAGGGGTCTTCTCTGGGATCTACCGAATATCCATCTTGAGTTTTGGATACAACACAACTTGGACAACTTGGACATGGTGGAACACCTGTTTTCAAACGGTAAGCTTATGACAGTCCATCAAGTACTCGACTTACTAAGCGGTTCTCCTTTATGGCTCTACTTTGAGTGCTGCAGGGTACTTAGCTTACTTCGCTCCTGGAAATTTGGCACTCAGACGTGGAAGCCCCTCACATTCCACTACAAAGCCATGCTGCAAGACCACTCAGAGGGCCTCCCAAGTCAAATCAAAATGTGGTGCAAGGAGTTGGCTTTAAACATATCAGATATGGAGCTGAAAGCAGCGATCGAATTGACAAAAAAAACGATCCATTGTATAACGATCTTCGAAAGTTACATGAAACTAATGCTACAATGGTACAGAGTGCCCACCAAACTGTCGAGAATGTTTCCTAATGTATCTCCAGGTTGCTGGAGATTGTGCGGAAGGGTAGGCTCCAATTCTCATGTGTGGTGGTCATGCCCTAAAATAAAAGACCTATGGAAAGATGTTGAGACACTCTTGCATTCTATGAATCTGACTATACAGCTAACACCAAGGGTGGCCCTCTTCCACATCATGGATAAAACTCTCCCCAAATGTAGCAAGCAACTGGTGATCTATGTGATGGCAGCTACCAAACTTTGCATTGCTAGAGCCTGGAAACAGGTTACCTCACCCACGATTTCGGAAGTCTGTGAGGTAATACAATACTTAGCCAACATGGAAAAATTTGCATATAGCTCGCTAGAGCGAATGGAAGTTTACTGGGCAATTTGGGGTGACTGGATTCAGATTCAGTAGACCCATATGGACTCCCGTACCGCTTTCCCTCTTCCTAGGCAGTTGGGCCAGGAGATATCGCGCACAAGTAGTTTAGCCCCCCCCTTTTTTTTTTTTTTTTCTCTTTCTCCCCTCTCTCCCCCACTCCCTTTCTTCATGTCTCCATCTCCACTAACGCGTTCTTTACCCTAACCCCTTCCCCTCTCCTCACCTCTTCTCACCTGAACTTCCCCACCCCCTCCCATGTGATGACTCCCTTCCTACTTACCCTATAACCTACCCCTTACTCACAACACCACTGAATGACCATGTTAAAATAGAGACCGACAAGCTAACTGAGAAACGTGGTTATAACTGTCACTTCAAAATTATCATTACGACACTGGAGTTATACTCCGCTATCCGTGACTTCTAGGTACATTGTAGACACTCCGCATTGACTGAATAGAAGCACAAATATTGCTTACAATATATATGGATGTATATAACTCTGCAATACGCCTAATTGTTATATGTTAAAGCTATGTAATTGTTTTGATGTACTTGTGGAAAGTAATTTCTTTCTTTGGTTATCTAATTGTTTGCACTTTTTGTTCTTAATAAAGAAAAAATTTAAAATTTAAAAAAAAAAAAAAAAAAATAGTTAATAACTATTTAATAGCTACCTAGTTAAAATAATTACAAAATTACCTGTAAAATAAATCCTAACCTAAGTTACAATTAAACCTAACACTACACTATCAATAAATTACTTAAATAAAATACCTACAATTATCTACAATTAAACCTAACACTAGACTATCAATAAATTAATTAAATACAATACCTACAAATAAATACAATTAAATAAATTAACTAAAGTACAAAAAATAAAAAAGAACTAAGTTACAAAAAATAAAAAAACATTTACAAACATTAGAAAAATATTACAACAATTTTAAACTAATTACACCTACTCTAAGCCCCCTAATAAAATAACAAAGCCCCCCAAAATAAAAAAAATGCCCTACCCTATTCTAAAATTAAAATAGAAAAGCTCTTTTACCTTACCAGCCCTTAAAAGGGCCATTTGCGGGGCATGCCCCAAAGAATTCAGCTCTTTTGCCTGTAAAAAAAACATACAATACTCCCCCCCAACAGCCTGATCGGAACAGCCAATAGAATGTGAGCTCAATCTGATTGGCTGATTGGATCAGCCAATCGGAATTTTCCTACCTTAATTCCGATTGGCTGATAGAATCCTATCAGCCAATCGGAATTCGAGGGACGCCATCTTGGATGACGTCCCTTAAAGGAACCTTCATTCTTCAGTTGGACGTCGAACGAAGAGGATGGATCCGCGCTGGAGGTCTTCAAGATCAGCCGCTCGTCATCGGATGGAAGAACATAGAAGATGCCGCCTGGATGAAGATGTTTGCCGGTCCGGATGTCCTCTTCTGCCCGGATAGGATGAAGATTTCTGCCCGAAGATGGACTTCTTCATTTGCCGCTTGGATCAAGACTTCAGCCGGAGGATGGACGTCACTCTTCAGCCCCCGCTTGGGCTTGGATGAAGACATCGGAGGCTCTTCTGGACCGATCGGTGAACCCGGTGTGGTGAAGATAAGGTAGGAAGATCTTCAGGGGCTTAGTGTTAGGTTTATTTAAGGGGGGTTTGGGTTAGATTAGGGGTATGTGGGTGGTGGGTTGTAATGTTGGGGGGGTATTGTATGTTTTTTTTTACAGGCAAAAGAGCTGAATTCTTTGGGGCATGCCCCGCAAATGGCCCTTTTAAGGGCTGGTAAGGTAAAAGAGCTTTTCTATTTTAATTTTAGAATAGGGTAGGGCATTTTTTTATTTTGGGGGGCTTTGTTATTTTATTAGGGGGGTTAGAGTAGGTGTAATTAGTTTAAAATTGTTGTAATATTTTTCTAATGTTTGTAAATATTTTTTTATTTTTTGTACTTTAGTTAGTTTATTTCATTGTATTTATTTGTATTTAATTAATTTATTGATAGTGTAGTGTTAGGTTTAATTGTAGATAATTGTAGGTATTTTATTTAAGTAATTTATTGATAGTGTAGTGTTAGGTTTAATTGTAACTTAGGTTAGGATTTATTTTACAGGTAATTTTGTAATTATTTTAACTAGGTAGCTATTATTTAGTTATTAACTATTTAATAGCTATTGTACCTGGTTAAAATAATTACAAAGTTGCATGTAAAATAAATATTAATCCTAAAATAGCTACAATATAATTATTCGTTATATTGTAGCTATATTAGGGTTTATTTTACAGGTAAGAATTTATCTTTAAATAGGAATAATTTATTTAATAAGAGTTAATTTATTTCGTTAGATTTAAATTATATTTAACTTAGGGGGGTGCTAGTGTTAGGGTTAGACTTAGCTTTAGGGGTTAATACATTTATTAGAGTAGCGGTGAGGTCCGGTCGGCAGATTAGGGGTTAATAATTGAAGTTAGGTGTCGGCGATGTTAGGGAGGGCAGATTAGGGGTTAATACTATTTCTTATAGGGTTATTGAGGCGGGAGTGAGGCGGATTAGGTGTAAATAACTTTATTATAGTAGCGGTGAGGTCCGGTCGGCAGATTAGGGGTTAATTATTGTAGGTAGCTGGCGGTGACGTTGTGGGGGGCAGATTAGGGGTTAATAAATATAATATAGGGGTCGGCGGTGTTAGGGGCAGCAGATTAGGGGTACATAAGTATAACGTAGTTTGCGGCGGTGTGCGGTCGGCAGATTAGGGGTTAAAAAAATGTAATCTAGTGGCGGCGATGTGGGGGGACCTTGGTTTAGGGGTACATAGGTAGTTTATGGGTGTTAGTGTACTTTAGAGCACAGTAGTTAAGAGCTTTATGAACCGGCGTTAGCCCAGAAAGCTCTTAACTACTGACTTTTTTCTGCGGCTGGAGTTTTGCCGTTAGATTTCTAACGCTCACTTCAGCCAAGACTCTAAATACCGGCGTTAGGAAGATCCCATTGAAAAGATAGGATACGCAAATGGCGTAGGGGGATCTGCGGTATGGAAAAGTCGCGGCTGCAAAGTGAGCGTTAGACCCTTTCCTGACTGACTCCAAATACCAGTGGTAGCCCAAAACCAGCGTTAGGAGCCTCTAACGCTGGTTTTAACGGCTAACGCCAAACTCCAAATCTAGGCGTAAGTGTCTACTCTAAGATAGTACATGTGGTGTTCCCAGTTCTTTAGTGGAGACTTGCTGCTACCAGCTGCAACTAAAGTTTAGATTGGTGTGGCAGCACTGATCATATATGCCAGGCTTGGGCAAAGGGTTTTGACATTGTATCACAAGGCATTGCTCACACAACAGCTAGTGACATGGAGGATTATCTTGGTGTACAGCCACCTTGATTTGCAACCCTTCCAGTTCTACACCTCCTTTAACCACTACTACCCAGGAAGTTGCTTTACAAAGGTTTCCAGAATGGAGTATACCAGTGCTATCTTTCTGCAGTTGGGAGGAACATCATGTAAGTGTTGCATAATTATTGGTTGATGCTCCGTTCAAAGTGAAGGACAACATTTTGCATCCCCATTTTGTCTGGAGCATCAAGCAAGAATTATGCAACACTTACATGCTGCTCATCACTGCTAGCTGCTGCAGAGAGGCAGGACTGGTATACTTAATTCCCAGAGCCTTCCTATTATTGCGGACTAGCTTATGGGGTAGGGGTGGCAATTGGATGGGTTGAAATAGGGCCGGTGGAGGTTTGTGTGCACCCTTCCAGGAGGTGCTGTTATTAGGATACTTTCAACTGTACAGAGAGAGTGAAGGGAAGACAACTGGAAATCTTAGAGCTGGGCTGCACTGTATTTCTTTCTTGGATGTAACACTGGCCCCTTATTCTACATATAGAGTTTGACGCAGAGGTAGTGCCACATACGTTTATGAAGTCTGCTTGGGCATACTGGTGGGACAAGGAGAGCTTATAAAAGTGCTGAAAACACAATGAAATATTTCCGTGGAATCATCTGCTGTGGAGCGAGAGAATGCAAGGGAGAAATGTGAGTTTCTGCAAGTATCTCTGTTTTCACAGCCTCAGTTAAATCTGCTTTTCTTTGAGACTGGAAACCTTCCAATGAGAGTCAGTGTCAAGGAGTCAGACCTTTGCCAGCTTTACAATCTAGAGCTGTACATGTCACTATGCTAGATAGGGTCGTTATATTGTTGTTTTCAAACAGTTCCTTGACATTTCAATGCCTTTCCTTCTCTGATAGCCCTTGCCCTCTGATAGAGATGAGGATCTGATAGTCAATAGTATATAGACATTGTTTTGCCAATTGTCTCAGCTCAAACATTTATATATACAGTATGTATATATATATATATATATATATATATATATATATATATATATATATATATATACACACACAGTATATAGTGGTGAAATGGCAGTGACCAAAGTATGTAAGTCAAATCTATCTTCTCAAATTTTGCAACTACTAAATAAATACTAAATAAATAGTAGGGAGTGTCATACAAGGGATCAGTGCTCGATATTTCAAGATTTGTGGGCAGGCTCATACATTTTTAACTTATTTGTCTAGCACTGATGTGTTATTGTATATTTACCATCTTTAGTGTCCAAAAAAATACTGCCCAATTGTTCGGCAGTTTAATAAAAATGTTAAAATTGTGGCTCAGTCAGCTCTGGCTCATTCAATCAGTGAATCCCTCTAATGAAGAAGAGCCACCACTTTAATTTTATATAACTCAACTGCATTTTTTTATATTAAAATGTGTATATACTGTATATATATATATATATATATATATATATATATATCACACGTGTGTGTATATGTATGTATGTTTGTGTGGGTCTAACACCCCACCCTCTTCAAAAATCAGCAGACGCCCATGGCCACTTGTGGCTTTCGACTCTTTTTGGAGCTAGATTTCTGCTTGAGAAAGTGCAAAATACTAAGATCTGGATTTTTACAGATCTTAGCATGTTGCACTTTCACAGGAAGAAATTTGGCTCAGAAAAGAGTGAAAGGCAGCGAGTGCCCACCTTCTTCCATATTAGGCAGCTAACAAAGCAGGCAAAAACAAAAGCCTAGTTTAAAAGTGTTGTTCAAGACATATATTTATTTTATTTAACTCCAACATTTTTTTTTTTATTAAAACATTAATATTTTAAACTATAAAACATATACAAGTAAATACGTTATAAGTGTATAAGTATTTGTTTAACAGTTTAAACTATATTTTGGTCTTCCTAGAACAACTTTTACCAAGTGAGTAACCCCTCCCCAGATGTGAAAAAACAATGTCTATACACTATTGACAATCAGATCCTTGTCTCTCTCAGAGGGCAAGGGCTATCAGAGAAGGAAAGGCATTGAAATGTCGAGGAACTGTTTGAAAACAACAATATAATGACCCTCTCTAGCATAGTGACACGTACAGTTCTAGATTGTAAAGCTGGCAAAGGTCTGACTCCTTGACACTGACTTTCATTGGAATGTTTCCAGTCACAAAGAACAACAGATTTAACTGAGCTTGGGAAAACAGAGATACTTGCAGAAATGTTACTCACATTTTTCCCCTGCATTCTCTCGCTCCACAGCAGATGATTCCATAGAAATATTTAAAGGAAAAGTAAACTGTCATGTACACGTAAGCAGAATCGCAAAGAATATTGAACAATAGTTTAACTTTAATTCATCAATTTTTAAAATATTTATTAATTCTCTTCATAATGTACCTTTGAAAAAGTTATGGTTTTTCGACATCTCTCTGCCCGGATAAAAAAAAAATTTGGATATCAAAATGACATATATAACTTTATCCTTATTATTGGTCCCCCACTAGCATTCCAACAGCTTCACTATATGCCCACATTATCAAATACGCATGCATGTCTCATTGAATTCTCTGCCTCTATATCAGAGTGCGTTCATGAGACACGCATGCGTATTGTCTTCCCACACGCAAATCTCCAGATTCAATATGTATCACAATAACGATCATCTTTGTTACGCATGCGCAATATACGAGGCTTCACAGGAACGCGCATGGAGGTACACGTAAGACCAGGTGGGACCGATTTTACGTGTAAGGGAGAAGAAGCAGGAAATGAGCTGGTGGGCGGAGGATGTACAGAAAACAGTATGAGATTTGAAATATAAAAATATACAAAAGACAAATTATTTTTAAAATAAAATGTTAGCAATTGTAATACTATATATAAGATTAATGAATAGCATTAATATTTAAGGGCAACATTTACTTTCACTTTAATTGTGTTTTCAGCACTTTTATAAGCCCTCCTTGTCCAACCACTATGCCCAAGCAGACTTCATAAACGTATGTGGCACTACCTCCATGTCAAACTCTATATGTAGAATAAGGGGCCAGTGTTACACCCAAGAGAGAAATACAGTGCAGCCGAGCTGTAAGATTTCTAGCTGTCTCCCCTGTCTGATCTTAATAACAGCACCTCCTGGAAGGTTGCACACAAACCTCAACTCGGCCCTATTTCAACACATCCAATTGCCACCCCTACCCCTAGTGCACAATAGTAGGAAGGCTCTGGGAATTAATAATACCAGTCATGCCTCTCTGCAGCAGCTAGCAGTGATAAACAGCATGTAAGTGCTGCATAATTCTTGCTTGATGCACCAGACAAAATGGGGATGCAAAAGGAGGTCCTTCATTTTGACTGGAGCATCAACCAATAATTATGCAACACTTACTTGATATTCCTCCCAACTGCAGAAAGATAGAACTGATATACTGCATTCTGGAAACCTTCGTACAGCACCTTCCTGGGTAGTAGCAGTTATAGGAAGTGTAGAACTGGAATGGTTGCAAATCAAGGTGGCTGTACACAAAGATAATCCGCCCTGTCTCTAGCTGCTGTGTGTGAGCAATGCCTTGTGAGACAATGTCAAAACCCTTTGCCCCAGCCTGGCCTATATGATCAGTGCTGCCACACCAAGCTAAACTTTAGTTGCAGCTGGTAGCAGCAAGTCTCCACTAAAGAACTGGGAACATAACATTTGCTATCTTAGAGTAGAAGCTTACTTTCTTGGCAATAACTCCCCAACTGGTCTGGACCCCTGCACGTTGCTGCATATAGCTGGCTGCAGTTCTAATTGCACCCGGCCCCCATTCCCTTGATCTTCCTTCTTTTTTATTCACTTGTCACTCCACTTTGCACTTTGATTGCCTTCTCAGTGGATGCTTTATATAATGTCTTCTGCTGTAACCCAGCCCCCCGAGCTGTAGCCAATGTGAGGTTTAAAGGATGTCTAGGCTTAAACGTCCTTTATAGAAATAAAAAGGGTGATGTTCAAATATTAATAAAGGGACAAACTGGGCATGTGTAGAGATCTCTTAAATGGAGCACATTTTTTTTTAAATGCTCTTTTAATATTTCTTTTTATTATTATTAAATTGTCAAAGATTTTTTTTCAAATCCCCTCGCCCAAAAAAATTGTAACCCAACAGTACCTCCACAACAACTTATTACATTACAATTATTATTTTTTATAAGTTTTTAATACTTTTTCCCAAAATCCTGTGTGGCGTTGCCCCTACTGCTTCTATGGAGGAGCCTCCACTGTGAGTCGCCACCTTCTTTCACATTTGACAGCTAAAGAAGCTGACATATGCACATGCCTAGCTTAAAGGTGTTATTTAAGACATGTATTTATTTTATTTAATATTTAATAATATTTTTTTATTAACACATGAACTGAATATGTGCAAGAACTTAAAGAACAGCAAAGAAATTCCACTCAAAATAGGCAAAAAATTAGTCTACAAAATGTCAAAAATTACAGCATGAATGTGCTCATGTGAAAGGTGTATGGTATTCTGCCAAATATACTCAACAGATTCTTAAGATGTGCACATCTTTCATACAAAATGTGTATTTGTTATTAAACAATTTAGGTAGTTTCCTATGATACCTTCAATCAAAAGTAATAAAGCCTGTTGTTTTTATCATGACTTCTCTGTGCTGCTTCTTACACTGCTGTGTGTATTCTATACTGCCACCACCACCATGGACTTTTTAAACTGACAATAATACTGTGTGGGCCTGTTTTCATAAAGATAAATATATATATATATACTTCTAATTATTTTCTGGAGGATTTCTGAGACAGGGAGGTGAGGGGAATTACTGTTTTGTAGTCATGATAGTAGACAAGTTGACCAAAGGGTCAGCTGTAAGGAACTAAACCTAAGGTCTTGTGAATCCCTATATGACTCCTCACTGGATTATGACAGCTCCATTGCAAAATATCAGTGGCAGGAACTTCATTGTGTCTAGGAACAGATTGTTGGGTATCAGCAATCTAGATAATAATATACATACAGTATATCTTGATAATAGGTATGATGGATCCTGATTCCTGTTTCATTGGTTCATGTGGAAATTGTATTGATATATAATGTCATTTTTTTTTGGAGTTTTCAAATAAACTTTATTGAAGAAATAAGAGGTCTTACAAAGGTGTACATTCAGGAACATTGAGCTGTATACAATTGTAAATAAAAATTATAATTTTTGTTTTTTTTTACAGGTAAATATGTTTATAGAAGAACAACTTTCTCTTTGGCGCTTGTAACTTTTCTTGAGGAGTTCCATAGCTCATCTTCTTTGCCATGATAGTTCTTTGATGCAGGTTATTAATCTTCTAGTGTGTTTGTCTAGACCAATACTACATCTTGCTATCTAAAGCTGTTGACATTTAATGGCAATGTGAGGCCTCACAACAATAAGAGGAAAAAACAGAAAAGAAAACAAACGGCTAGATTAAGAGTTTTGCGGTATGTCTATACCGCTGAAAAATTGGCCTTCGT
The DNA here is from genome assembly GCF_027579735.1 of Bombina bombina. Lineage (NCBI taxonomy): Eukaryota > Metazoa > Chordata > Amphibia > Anura > Bombinatoridae > Bombina > Bombina bombina. The sequence continues at coordinate 250,065,991 of NC_069506.1, read as the reverse complement.
GCATGTTATGGCCGGGAACGCATATTATGAGTCGCAGCAGTACAGCTATACCGCAAGCATTTTAGCCTGTAACGCAACGTCCATTCCGCATTCAAAAAAATGACGTTTGACTGCGGGATTTTCCATAGCGCCATATTACAGGATGTGCGGTCCAGCTAAAATGCTTGTGTTACAGCCTATACCGACACTATACATTCCGCCATCTGAGAGCAGTAGTTATGGATTTTGGGAAACAAAGATATTTCACAAAACTCATAACTAAAATGTTACAAAGTACACTAACACCCATAAACTACCTATTAACCCCTAAACTTCCACCCTCCTGCATCACAATCACTATATTAAACCTATTAACCCCTAATCTGACATCCACCCACATCGCGACTATTAAATAAACCTATTAAACCCTAATCTGCCACCCCCGACATTGCCGACACTAAATAATCCTATTTACCCCTAAACCGCCACCCTCCTGCATTGCATATACTATATTAAATGTATTAACTCTTTATCTGTCTCCCACCCACATTGCAACTATTAATTAAACCCATTAACCCCTAATCCGCCACCCCCGACATTGTTGACACAAAATAAACATATTAACCCCTAAACTGCCACCCTCCCGCATCGCAAATGCTATGATACATTTATTAACCTTTATTCTGCCGCCCACCTACATCGCCACCCTAAAATAAATCTATTACCCCCTAAACCACCAGCCCCTCACATTGCCACCACTATATAAACCTATTAACCCCTAATCTGCTGCTCCCCAACATCGCTGGCACTAAATAAAACTATTAACCCCTAAACCACTGGCCCCCCACATCACAACTAATAAATAAAACCTATTAACCCCTAAACTGCCAGCCCCCCACATCATAACTAATAAACTAAACCTATTAACGCCTAAGCCACTGGCCCCCCACATTGAAAAACCCCCACTAAATTAAACTATTAACCCCTGAACCTAACACCCCCTAACTTTAAATTAAAAGTTACATTATAACTATCTTAAAATAAATAAAACTTACCTGTTAAATAAAAAAAATAACATTAAACTATAAATTAACCTAATATTACTATTCTAATAAAATAAAAAAACTACCAATTAAAAACCTAAATAAAAAATTTTAAAAAAAAACTAATACCACGAAAAAATTCAACATCTAACATTACAAAACATAATAAACACTAAATTACGAAAAATAAAAAACTCTAGGATTACAAAAAATAATAAACAAAATGATCAGCTAGACAGCCCTAGTTCATGTGTGTCATATAGACATAATATCTGTATGCTCACTACCATGGAGTTATTTAAGAGTCAGCACTGATTGACTAAAATGTAAATCTGCCAAAAGAACTAAGATAAATGGTCAGTCTGCAGAGGCTTAGGTACAAGGTAATCATAAAGCTAAAAAGTATATTAATATAACAATGTTGGTTATACAAAACTGGGGAATGGGTAATGATGGGATTATCTATATTTTTAAACAATAACAATTCTGGAGTAGACTGTCCCTTCAATGGCAGTTTAAAATGTCAATGTGGTGGTGACATTATAGAATGCCCACAGCAATGTAAAAAGCAGCACATGCTTAATTACTTTGCTTGAAGGAACTATAGGAAGCTACCAAAATTGCTTAATCGCAAATACTAAGTTTAATTTTGTTGTATAAAAGTAATTGGCCATCTTAGTAAATAGTCTGTTAAGTTAATATGGCAGAAATGTGATGCCCTCTCTACTTTCATGTGAATTATTTTGGAAAGTCATGAATTGTCAGCTATAAAAATATAGACATTTTATTTATTTTTTTTTTACTTGGCCCTGCAGCATTGTAACTGCATGTCACCCTTCAATGGACCTGAGTATAGAAAGGGAGACCATTAAAGGGTCAGTAAAGTAAAAAAAAACTCTATAAAATACTAGCACCTTAAATAACACATTTAACTTCACTTTTTAATGATCTTTATATTAAAGGCAATACGCCAACAACTGAGTTTGTTGCTCCATATACAGCTCTTATATTAAAACAAGGGAAGGATCCGACTAAAAAATAATCGTATAGACCTATCGCGCTCCTAAACACGGACTATAAACTTCTTACGGCCATTGGCACAAAGACTGCAATCTCTTCTTCCCAATATCATTCATAAGGAACAAGCTGTTTTTTTACTGAAACGTAATTCCTCAGCTAAAATAAGCGAAGTATTTCTTACAATAGATCACTTCAGAATGATGGAGGAAATGGGGAAGGCGGGGGGAGAGGATACCCCTGACATGGCAATTATCTCAATAGATGCTGAAAAAGCATTTGACTCAGTGCACTACGATCATATTTCATTCACTCTTCAGCAGTTTGGTCTTGGAGGTAACTTTCTTTGTTTCTTCAATAACCTATATGTAAATGCCTCTACGAAAATTTTAGTAAATGGTGATATGACTCAGGGTATAAAACTAGAGAGAGGAACGAGGCAGGGGTGTCCTCTCTCCCCACTTCTTTTTGACTTGGCCATCGAACCTCTTGCTATTCAAATTCGGCAACAACTCGAAGGAATTAAAATTAGGGATAAAGAAATGCGAATTGCACTATATGCTGATGACGTCTTAGTGTATATATCAAACACTTCTAGAAATATTCCAAAGCTTCTTGCAATTATAGAACAGTTTGGATCATTCTCTGGCTATAAGGTCAATGCTACAAAATTGGAATTACTGTGGATCAAACAGACTAAGGATACACCTACAGATATCCCTTTTAGCATAGTGCAATATGCATTTAAATACCTAGGTATTTGGATATCTGCTAATCCTGAGGACTGGTATAAACTGAATATACTCCCAGTACTTAACAAAATAAAAGAAACTTTTAAAGATTGGCAGAAGCTTCCCCTCTCATTATCAGGACGAATAGCCCTTTATAAGATGACTCTTCTGCCTAAAATCCTTTACATACTTCAGAACATTCCGCTGATCCTTAAAACAAAATATATCTTATCATTTAATGTGGCTTTACGATCCTTCATTTGGCAAAATAAAAAGGCTAGAATTTCAATTTCTAAGCTAACCTTACCTATGAACTATGGGGGACTTTCTCTCCCGGATCTCCGCTTATATAATCAAGTATTCTTGGCACAAATCATAGTAGATTGGTTGGCTAATAGCAACTTCGTAACAAATTTCGAACTTGAGAGCAGTATAACTTATCCGTTTTCTCTCATAGCCTTAATTCATTGTAATAATAACATAATCCCTTCGGAAATTAAAAAAATAAAATCTATTTACAATCCAATTTTGACTTGGAAAAGGATCTGCAAACTTTTGCACATTGAATTTAAGGATTCAAGGTATATCCCACTTTTGAACAATCCCCAATTCCAAGCAGGAATACAGTCAGTTATTTTCTTGAAATGGGAAACATTAGGCCTCGTAAAGACTCATCAATTATTAGATTTTGAGAGAAGATGTATTAAGTCTTTTAATACTCTCAAAGAGAATTTTCATCTCTCCAACAAAAGTTTTTTTGCTTATCTTCAAGCAAGACATTTTGCTCTTAAATTGGTAAGTGACTATGGATGGGACTGGTCACTAGGAATACTAGAGAACTTGCTGCTCTTAGTTAGAAATGGGTTAATGTCAATCTCATACATATATCAAGCTTTGACTTCATTTAATGCCCCGGATATATTGGAAAAAATGCATTCTAAATGGGTTATGATGCTAGCACAAGAGTCTCTGGATCTTAATGTGTTAACTTCTTCAATTCAAGTAGCTTCACGTGTTACTCTATCTGCTTCTTGGAGGGAGTCACATGTTAAGCTATTACACATGACTTATTTTACTCCAGAGAAAGGATCTAAATGTCGAAATATTAGTTTTAATAGATGCCCAAAATGTTCTTACCCAGCGGCTAACCTCCTGCATATGCTATGGGACTGCCTAAAAATTAGAAATTTCTGGCTGAAGCTACAATACTTGCTTGTGAATACGGTGGGTGCTCCGTCTTTAACATTATCGCCAGCAAAGATAGTCTTACTTGTTGAAGACACAGGCCTCTCGCAGGATAACATCAAAACCATAAATCTAGTGATTCTTGCCGTTAGGTACTTGATCCTAAAGAAGTGGAAAACAAGAGCAATTCCGGGGGCGGAGCCAACTGCCATCGAGGCAAGACGCACATATCAGGAGCTCTTACTACATATAATAATTATACAAGGCTATGCTGCATATTTCACCTATTTCTGACTTTAACCTAGAGATTCCTATTGAGAGTTATTTCTTGAATGCTGCTGGGGGACCTGTGCAGTGCTAAACACCTTGATTTTTGCAATTCCTGCTTTCTGCCTATCACTGTGACACCGAGTGCAGGAACAAATGGCCGCGCTTTTTCTATCTCAGCTAAAAGAATTATTAGACTGCCACAACAGCTCTCTTTTAGATGCAGTGACTGAGGCTTTTAAACCTCTTTTGGCTCACCCTTATGTTCCGACTGCCTTAACTGCCGGCGAAGATAAACAAGGAGAGGATACAACAGGCCTGAGACAGTCGCCATCTTTAATCCTATCACCAGGGCATTCCTCATTGCGCAATCACGAAAAGGAGTTAGAGAGGCGAGAAGACAATGAGGAGTTGGGCTCCGCTATTAAACTGCAGGACACTCAAGCGGATGCGCTACATAGCGGCTTAAAAGAACTATCAATGACACGCACTCTACAATGTGTTAAGGGACTGATCAGGGCGCGAGACTGGCGCGTGACTGCCGTATGTAAACTAACCTGCCGACACCTATTCGAGGTGCAAGAAACAGGTCATACCATCAACCCATGGCTTCTGCAGCTTCCAGCACAAGCACTCAAAGTAGGAGTCGGCTAAGACAACTATCTTTACTGCTAAGCTACTAATGTTTTCACTGTGGCTTTCTGATATATATAGCAATTTTCTCCATTACATATGTGTGACTTGGTGTAGATGGACTTTCTTGCTTCTACCTTCCCTACAGAGTTAATCCTAAACTTCATTTTTATCATCATCTGTTCAGTCTGACATTGGTTACAGCCTGCAAATTGAGAGACACTGTCGATTTATATGCCATGTGTGGTTTGCCTATGCTTTGGGTTGGTGTGGGTTAGTGGACATAGCTGTAATCTATAATGAAAGCACTGCTTACAACTGTTGGAACTGACTTGCTGTACAAGTGCTGCAGCTGCTGCCTTTGTTGCTTTCCCATGCCTTATCTGCAGGACTTAGCATATGTTTATTGGGTCTACTAGTGGGGTTAAATGAGAAAGTCATGAATTGTCAGCTATAAAAATAGACATTTTATTTTATTTTTTTTACTTGGCCCTGCAGCATTGTAACTGTATGTCACCCTTCAATGGACCTGAGTATAGAAAGGGAGACCATTAAAGGGTCAGTAAAGTAAAAAAAAAAAAAACTTTCATGATTTAAATAGGGCATGTAATTTTAAACACCTTTCCAAATTACTTTTATTACCATTTTTGCTTTGTTCTATTGGTATTCTTAGTTGAAAGCTAAATCTAGGCGGTTCATGTGCTAATTGCTTAGAACTTGAAGACTGCATCTAATCTGAAAGCATTTTGACAGTTTTTCACCACTAGAGGGCGTTAGTTCATGTGTTTCATATAGATAACATAGAGCTCAGGCACGTGAAGCTCCTAGGAGTCAGCAATGATTGGCTAAAAATGCAAGTCTGTCAAAAGAACTGAAATAAGAGGGCAGTTTGCAGAGGCATAGAGACAAGGTTATCACAGAGGTAAAAAGTATTTTATTATAACTGTGTTGGTTATGCAAAATTGGGGAATGGGTAATAAAGGGATTATCTACATTTTTAAACAACAAAAATTCTGGTGTTTACTGTCCCTTTAATAGATGTTATATTGAAACCTGAAACATTTTTTTTTCATATATGTTACCTGAAGTTATTTGTGAAGTTAATCTACAGAGAAAAAAAAAATCTTCACCTGTTGCAAAACTATTGAGACACAGGACAACTGTACTTGATGTATAAGATGTTCTTCATGATGTGCTTTTTATGTATTTTAATTCAAAAGAACAACTGATGCAAAATCCTTAAGGGCAAGATTACATATACGGCATAAGTTTCAGTGCAACTGCTGAAACCCACGTCAACCGTAAGTTCACCTCGCACATCGGGTGAATCACATAAACCGTGCCGGCAGATGATATACTGCCGTAAGTTGGATAAACTGGCAAGGTTCAGAAATGTGCACAAATACACATTTCTGCCATCGTCAGTGACTTACATCAGTATATCATATTGCGGCATGTAGTTTTTAAAAAAAAAAGTTTAAAACACACATAAAAATCTAACCAGGCTAACAAAAATTAAACCAACATGTCAAAACCCCTATATCCGCCATCTCCCTACATCGCAATAAATAATAAAAGTATTAACCCCCTAATCTGCCAACCCCCCACATTGCAAAATACCTTATGAAAGTATTAACCCCTAATCCTCCAACCCACCACATCGCAAAATACTGAATAAAAGTATTAACCCCTAATCCACCAACCCCACACATCACAAAGTATCTAATTAACCTAACACCGCCAACCCCCCCCCCCCACAATGCAAACAAATAATTAACCTATTAACCTCTAAATCGTCAACCCCCCACATTGCAATCTACCTTTGGCCACCGGAAAGAAGATGGATTGCCGGACATCATCAATGGTGAGTACCTATTTTGGGGTTAGTTTAAGTTTTTTTTATTTTTGGCGGGGGGGTTTGTTTTTAGATTAGGGCTTTTTTATTTTTATGGGCAATTAAAGATCTTTTTGCCCTTTTAAAGGTAATGCCTATACAAATACCTTTTTAGGGGCAATGGGTAGATTAGGGTTTATTTAGTTATTTGTTTTTTATTTTGGGGGTTGGGTGGAATGGGGATTGTAATGTTAGGGGGTACTTTGTATTTTTTTTTTTGCAAAAGAGCTGTTAAATTTAGGACAATGCCTTACAAAAGGCCCCTTTAAGGGCTATTGGTAGTTCATTGTTAGATTAGTTTATTTTTTATTTTACTATAATGTTAGGATTTTTTATTTTAATGTAAAGTTATGATTTATTTTTTTGGGTAATGTCAGTTTTTAAAAAAAACATTATTTATGTTTTTTATTTTTGATAATTTTTAATTAATTTTAATGGTAGATAGTATTATGTTATTGTATTTTAGTGTATTTTTATTGGGGTTAACAAAGGGGGTATTAGGTTAGGGGGCTTAGTTATTAGATTAATACTTTGCAATGTGGGTGGTTGGCGATTTAGGGGTTAATAGTTTAATTAGATACTTTGCGTTATTGGGGTTGGTGGTTTAGGGTTTAATAGTTTTATTATATAATTTGTGTTGTGGGGGTTGGCGGATTAGGGGTTAATACTTTTATTAGTGATTGGGGGGATGGCTGTTTAGAGGTTGATATTACGCATGTGTCAGGTGTTTGTTAAGGCTTCCAGGGAGTTATGGAACTTTCATTGTCAGCGCAAGGTTTGCTGCGCCTGTTTATGTGTGGCGAGGTGGAATTGGAGTAAAATGTTTGCATTCATACAGCTAGATTTAGAGTTTTGTCGGAAATGACCCGCGTAGCTAACGCTCCTTTTTTTTCTCCCACACCTTTTAAATAACCCTGGTATTTAGAGTTCACTGAAGGGCTGTGTTAGGCTCCAAAAAGGGAGCGTAGAGCATAATTTACCGCCACTTCAACTCTCAATACCAGCGTTGCTTACGGACGCGGCTAGCTTGAAAAACGTGCTCGTGCATGATTCCCCCATAGGAAACAATGGGGCAGTATGAGCTAAAAAAAAACCTAACACCTGCAAAAAAGCAGCGTTAAGCTCCTAACGCAGCCCTATTGTTTCCTATGGGGAAACACTTCCTAAGTCTTCACCTAACACTCTAACATGAACCCCGAGTCTAAACACCCCTAACCTTACACTTATTAACCTCTAATCTGCCGCCCCCGCTATCGTTGACCCCTGCATTACACTATTAACCCCTAATCTTCCGCTCCGTACACCGCCGCTACCTACATTATAGCTATGTACCCCTAATCTGCTGCCCCTAACATCACCGACACCTACATTATATTTATTAACCCCTAATCTGGCCCCCCCCCCACGTCGCCGCTACCTTACCTTCACTTATTAACCCCTAATCTGCTGACCGGACCTCTCCGCCACTATAATAAATGTATTAACCCCTAAACCGCCGCACTCCAGCCTCAAAAAACCTAAAATAAATAGTATTAACCCCTAATCTGCCCTCCCTAACAACGGCGACAACTAACTTCAAGTATTAACCCCTAATCTACCAACCTGACCTCGCCGCTACTCTAATAAAGTTATTAACCCCTAAAGCTAAGTCTAACCCTAACCCTAACACCCCCCTAAATTAAATATAATTTTAATCTAACAAAATAAATTAACTCTTATTAACTAAACTATTCCTATTTAAATCTAAATACTTACCTGTAAAATAAACCCTAATATAGCTACAATATAACAAATAATTATATTGTAGCTATTTTAGGATTTATATTTATTTTACAGGCAACTTTGTATTTATTTTAACTAGGTACAATAGCTATTAAATAGTTATTTACTATTTAATAGCTACCTAGTTAAAATAATTACAAAATTACCTGTAAAATAAATCCTAACCTAAGTTACAATTAAACCTAACACTACACTATCAATAAATTAATTAACTAAACTACCTACAATTATCTACAATTAAATCAACTAAACTAAATTACAAAAAAAACAAAACACTAAATTACAAAAAATAAAAAATAATTACAAGAATTTTAAACTAATTACACCTACTCTAAGCCCCCTAAAAAAATAACAAAGCACCCAAAATAAAAAAAATGCCCTACCCTATTCTAAAATAAAAAGTTAACAGCTCTATTACCTTGCCAGCTCTTAAAAGTGCTTTTTGCGGGGCATGCCCCAAAGAAAGTAGCTCTTTTGCCTGTAAAAAAACCATACAATACCCCCCCAACATTACAACCCACCACCCACATACCCCTAATCTAACCCACCAAAACCCCCCTTAAAAAACCTAACACTAAGCCCCTGAAGATCTTCCTAGCTTATCTTCACCCAGCCGGGTATCACCGATCCGTCCAGAAGAGGATCCGAAGTCTTCATCCTATCCGGGCAATAGAGCTCCTCCAGAGGGTCCGAAGTCTTCATCCTATCCGGGCAGAAGAGGACATCCGGACCGGCAGACATCTTCATCCAGGCGGCATCTTCTATCTTCTTCCATCCGGTGCGGAGCGGGACCATCTTGAAGCAGCCGACGTGGAGCCATCCTTCTTCACCGACGGACTAACGACGAATGAAGGTTCATTTAAATGATGTCATCCAAGATTCTATCAGCCAATCGGAAATTAAGGTAGGAAAAATCTGATTGGCTGATTGAATCAGCCAATCAGATTCAAGTTCAATCCGATTGGCTGATTGGATCAGACAATCAGATTGAGCTCGCATTCTATTGGCTGTTCCGATCAGCCAATAGAATGCAAGCTCCATCTGATTGGCTGATCCAATCAGCCAATCAGATTGAACTTGAATCTGATTGGCTGATTCAATCAGCCAATCAGATTTTTCCTACCTTAATTCCGATTGGCTGATAGAATCCTATCAGCCAATCGGAATTCGAGGGACGCCATCTTGGATGACGTCATTTAAAGGAACCTTCATTCGTCGTTAGTCCGTCGGTGAAGAAGTATGACTCAGTGTAGGCTGCTTCAAGATGATCCCGCTCCGCGCTGGATGGAAGAAGATAGAAGATGCCGCCTGGATGAAGATGTCTGCCGGTCCGGATGTCCTCTTCTGCCCAGATTGGATGAAGACTTCGGACCCTCTGGAGGAGCTCTTCTGCCCGGATAGGATGAAGACTTCGAACCCTCTTCTGGACGGATCGGTGATACCCGGCTGGGTGAAGATAAGGTAGGAAGATCTTCAGGGGCTTAGTATTAGGTTTTTTAAGGGGGGTTTGGGTGGGTTAGATTAGGGGTATGTGGGTGGTGGGTTGTAATGTTGGGATGGTATTGTATGCTTTTTTTACAGGCAAAAGAGCTGATTTCTTTGGGGCATGCCCCGCAAAAAGCCATTTTAAGGGCTGGTAAGGTAATAGAGCTGTTAACTTTTTATTTTAGAATAGGGTAGGGCATTTTTTTATTTTGGGGGGCTTTGTTATTTTTTTAGGGGGCTTAGAGTAGGTGTAATTAGTTTAAAATTCTTGTAATCTTTTTTTATTTTTTGTAATTTAGTGTTTTTTTTTTTGTAATTTAGTTTAGTTGATTTAATTGTAGATAATTGTAGGTAGTTTAGTTAATTAATTTATTGATGATGTAGTGTTAGGTTTAATTGTAACTTAGGTTAGGATTTATTTTACAGGTCATTTTGTAATTATTTTAACTAGGTAGCTATTAAATAGTAAATAACTATTTAATAGCTATTGTACCTAGTTAAAATAAATACAAAGTTGCCTGCAAAATAAATATAAATCCTAAAATAGCTACAATATAATTATTCGTTATATTGTAGCTATATTAGGGTTTATTTTACAGGTAAGTATTTAGATTTAAATAGGAATACTTTAGTTAATAAGAGTTAATTTATTTCGTTAGATTAAAATTATATTTAACTTAGGGGGGTGTTAGGATTAGGGTTAGACTTAGCTTTAGGGGTAAATAACTTTATTAGAGTAGCGGCGAGGTCCGGTAGGCAGATTAGGGGTTAATACTTGAAGTTAGGTGTCGCTGATGTTAGTGAGGGCAGATTAGGGGTTAATACTATTTATTATAGGGTTTGCGAGGCGGGAGTGCGGCGGTTTAGGGGTTAATACATTTATTATAGTGGCGGCGAGGTCCGGTCAGCAGATTAGGGGTTAATAAGTGTAGGTAAGGTACCGGTGATGTTGGGGGGGGGAGATTAGGGGTTAATAAATATAATATAGGGGTCGGCGATGTTAGGGGCAGCAGATTAGGGGTTCATAGCTATAATGTAAGTTGCGGCGATGTGTGGTCGGCAGATTAGGGGTTAAAAAAATGTATTAGAGTGGCGGCGATGTGGGGGGACCTCGGTTTAGGGGTACATAGGTAGTTTATGGGTGTTAGTGTACTTTAGAGCACAGTAGTTAAGAGCTTTATAAACCGGTGTTAGCCCAGAAAGCTCTTAACTTCAGCCTTTCCATGGGCGGTAGGAGTTTTGTCGTTAGAGTTCTACCGCTCACTTCAGCCAAGACTCTAAATACCAGCGTTAGGAAGATCCCATTGAAAAGTATAGGATACGCAATTGGCGTAAAGGGATCTGCGGTGTGGAAAAGTTACGGCTTGGAAGTGAGCGGTAGGCCTCTAAAAACATAACTCTAAATACCAGCGGGCGGCCAAAAGCAGTGTTAGGACCCCTTAACGCTGCTTTTGACTGCTACCGCCAAACTCTAAATCTAGGCGTTAATGTGTAAGTCCTTGTGCTGAATATGTGATACTGACTCACAACGCCAGTTCTATGTTAGTTTATTGGAGTAAAAATTTGCAGGTGATGGGTAAAATATACGCGTATGCGGCGTATGCGGCGCCGTATATGTGAATGCTTGTTTCGGCTAAAAATTATTGATTCCGGGTTTTGCACCCAATGCCCCATATTATTATAATTATTATTCTTTATTTATAAAGCGCCAACAGATTCCGCAGCACTGCCCATGGGTACAAGGATAAAAGTACAATGGAGAAACAATACAATAAAAGACAACATTTTACAGACAAATACAGGGGGAATTGAGGGCCCTATTCCAGTGGGAACTTACAATCTAGATGGGTAGGAGGATGGGAAACAGGAGGTGCCAAGAATTAGCCATCACCAAAATACTGGAAGATTTCTGAATGATATACAGGCAACTTTTTTCAGGTTTAGATTTTAGTTTGATGGTCATTTTAATTATATTATCTATTAGACTTGATAATTGATTATGTTATTTCAATGCTTTAAATCTGTTCTTCTAGTATTTCATAGATGACTTTATCTGTTCCATTATCAGGGTATTTCACAGGTAGTTGGAGAATATTTGTTTGCTGAAAAATAAGAGGCAATCAAATTAATATTGAGCTTGTTTAAGCACAAAAAATAATACAATATTTTACAATATATAGATCATTCAAAGTATTATGCAAGATAACACAAAAGAGAAGTAACATTTTTAAAAATCCAATTCTTTCATAAACTGTTGTTACTATGTAATAAAATGTTCGAGTTGCAGCCATGTGAATGAGAAAAATCTATATTAAAGTGATGGTAGATTTCAGACTTGTTGAATGTTGCAAGGAAAAATATATTATTGTACAAGCAAAACCGCATACTTATTTTTAAAAAAAAGTGTATATATATATAATAAAAGATTTGTAATCCTACTTGGTATCTGTTCTTCCGCCCCTCCCCCCTTAATTTCCTCTTTTGACTAGGCTGTGGCATAGAGAGCAGTCCCATGTGTGTAGCAGTTATATTTGATAACCTTCAACAGGAGAGCGATATGGGAGTATTGTGAGTTCCAGACAGTACTTGGATGTGCATTCAGTCTTGATTTGTGTTTAAGTCGACTGCTGGGTATTTGACCACTGTGACCATTACATGCTGCTTTGCACTGTACACTCTGCTCCTTCCACTCTTAACTCTCTGCTTCATGGAAATGCTGTGTGCATGCGTTAAACCTATGTGATTTACTTTGCTTGCTTTAGCCTGTTAGCCTGTTGCAGCTGCACACTCAAAATCTTCCTAAACCATTATCGCTTTCCCAAAGCTGCTGCCTTGCATGATGGGACATAAACGCTGGCACTTATTTCTATGCACTACTATGATTTTTGACTAAATCATCTGGGTAATTCCGGATTTGATAAAGACTCATAAGTCCTTGTTAACACTTTTAAATGTGCCCTGTTTTTCTTCTAGCGTGGCCATGCTTGTGACAGATCTTATTGCTGGTTTTTACTCTTTTTTTTCTGCTTATACCGTACATCCCTATCCGTCTCTCATCCCAGGCTATACCTCCATGTCTTTTCTTTGGGGTTCTGAGCACTGAGTGTGTGTAGTTGGTATGCCCATAGCCTTAACACTGCTATTTCACTTTACCATCATTTGCTGTGTCTCTGTTGTTTAGTTTTAGACACAGGGGCCCCTATTTAAGAAAGTCTGGCGGACCTGATCCGACAGTGCGGATCAGGTCTGCCACACCTTGGTGAAGAAGGCGAGCAATACGCTCGCTGTATTCAGCATTGCACCAGCAGCTCACAAGAGCTGCTGGTGCAATGCCGCCCCCTGCAGACTCGCGGCCAATGGGCTGCCAGCAGGTGGATGTCAATCAACCCGATCGAGTACGATCGGGTTGATTTCTGGCGATGTCTGTGCACCTGCTCAAAACAGGCGGACAGGTTATGGAGCAGCGGTCTTTGTGACCGCTGCTTCATAACTGCTGTTTCTGGTGAGCCTGCAGGCTCGCCAGAAACACGGAGCATCAAGCTCCATTCAGAGCTTGATAGATAGGCCCCAGGGTATCTCTGTCTTCACAGGACTGGTCTTTAGTATAAATGATGTTATATTTTTATTGTATTGGAATGTATTGTGTGATTTTTCGTATGTGACTTGTTTACATGCCAGGGCAAATGTTTCATCTTGTTTCTCCCAACACTTATATACATTTTTTAATCGAATAAGTATTGATTTTTTTTTTTCTATATGAGACTGTTGGTATATTTTTTTTAAATAGTGCTGAATTCCCTGTCTTTATTAAGGTAATAACATTTGTACTACTTGTTCTCTCTTTTTGTTTAAACATTTTTCATTCATTTTTCATGGGTCTGCACCGCTGACCTTATATACGGCTAGATTACGAGTTCGGCGATAGCTTTAAAAAGCAGAGTTATGGGGTCCTAACGCTGCTTTTTAATGCCCGCTGGTATTACAAGTCTGGCAGGTACAGGTGTACTGCTCACTTTTTTTTCTGCAACTTTTCCATACCGCAAATCGCCTTACATCAATTGCGTATCCTATCTTTTTAATGGGATTTTCCTAACTCTGGTATTACAAGTCTTGGAAGAAGTGAGTGGTACAGCCTCTACCTCCAAGACTCCTACCGCATACAAAAGTCAGTAGTTAAGAGTTTTATGGGCTAACGCTGGAACATAAAACTCCTAACTAAAGTGCTACAAAGTACACTAACACCCATAAACTACCTATTAACCCCTAAACCGAGCCCCCCCCCCCCACATCGCAAATAACTAAAATTAAAATTTTTAACCCCTAATCTGCTGACCGGACATCGCCACCACTATAATAAATGTATTAACCCCATAAACTGCCGCACTTCCGCCTCGCAAACACTATAATACATTTTATTAACAACTAATCTGCCGTCCCTAACATCGCCGCCACCTACCTACAATTATTAACCCCTAATCTCCCACCCCCAACATCGCCGCTACTATAATAAAGTTATTAACCCCTAGACCTAAGTCTAACCCTAACCCAAACACCCCCTAACTTAAATCTATTTTTAATAAATCTAAATAAAATTTCTATAATTAAATAAATTATTCATATTTAAAACTAAATACTTACCTATAAAATAAACCCTAAAATAACTACAATATAACTAATAGTTACATTGTAGCTATTATAGGATTTATATTTATTTTACAGGCAACTTTGTATTTATTTTAACTAGGTACAATAGCTATTAAATAGTTAATAACTATTTAATAGCTACCTAGTTAAAATAATTACAAAATTACCTGTAAAATAAATCCTAACCTAAGTTACAAATACACCCAACACTACACTATCAATAAATTAATTAAATAAATTAACTACAATTATCTAAAATAAAATACAATTAAATAAACTAAACTATATTACAAAAAAAACAAACACTAAATTACAAAAAATAAAAAAAATTTACAAGACGTTTAATCTAATTACACCTAATCTAAGACCCCTAATAAAATGAAAAAGCCCCCCAAAATAATAAAATTCCCTATCTTAAACTGAATTACAAAGTAATCAGCTCTTTTACCAGCCCTTAAAATGGCTTTTTGCAGGGCATTGCCCCAAAGTAATCAGCTCTTTTACCTGTAAAAAAAAAGAAATACAATACCCCCACCAACATTACAACCCACTACCCACACACCCCTATTTTAAAACCCACCAATCCCCCCTTAAAAAAACCTAACACTATGTTATGTTAGGTGCAAGTATTTGATATCCTTAACTGCAGGACCACTCAGTCTCACACCAAACCTTTAGGTTCATTAGATGTAATCAAGAACCTAGTTTTTGCTCATAGATCTGAGGGTCACTGCTGCATGGATGCAGAGTGAAAGAAATGAGATTTAAAGATATATTATCCCGATTGCAATAGCAGTTTGCAATATGCAGATAATTATACAGAGAGGAGGAAATGAGATTTAAAGGTATATTATCCCGATTGCAATAGCAGTTTGCAATATGCAGATAATTATAGAGATAGTAGATAAAAGAAAGGTAAATATAGATTAGTGTTAGTATGTGAATGTCAGCCTCAAATAACACAGGTTGCAACCAGGAGGTGTTTCTATATAAATTAAGCAGGAGAGCTCTATAACGTTTATATTGTTTTTAGTTAACAGGCAATCCTTAGTTAGTCTATAACGTTGTTAGTATTCATGTAAACAGCAGGCAGTCCTTCACAATCAACAGTATGATATTTGATAATGCACATAGAATATTAAAGCACAGTTCGTCAAGCTGAAGCGATAGATATTACAAGCAATCAGATTGTTAAAGGTAGCTGAATTTGCATAAGCGTCACACTGTATAACATGCAGGAAAGTCCTTTAAAGTAGTAAGTGAATTAAGGTATATACGTTACCACCTTCAGAGAGTAAGAAATAGTAACGGTTACCGCAGCTTCAAGGTGAGTTACTATTAAGCACAGGAGTTGGTTGTTTGCAGCCAGAGTGAGAGAGAGCTCCTGAGACTTACGGTGACGTCAGACGCCGATACACGGCTTCAATGTATAAGCCGGGAGAAACAGATTTAACAAGTGTAAGATACTTTGAGGATTCCAGTCAAAATAAGGAAACCTGAAATATGACGATCCAAAGTTGAAAAGCACACAGCAATTGAAGTTACTAATAGTAAATTCCTTGGTTAGGAATATCAGCAAGGTGTCTTCGTTGTTGCTCAGCTTATAGCTAAGTGAATACAAATTACCAAGCATAGGTAGACTGGAGGAGGGGCCTTATATAGGAATGTGAATACCTGAACATCCTGACTTAAAGGGACAGGAACATAACAGGACGCCCCCCTAAAAAGAGCCGCTCCGCGGATCAAGGCTTGGGTCGGTCGGGATATCTTCGATGGAAAATTGAAAGAAGACGGGGTGCCGACAAATTAGAGTATGGTTCCCAGGAGTCCTCATCAGCCCCAAAACCTTTCCATCGTACCAGGTACTGGAGTTGATTGCGGTATAAACGAGAGTCCAAAATAGAATCCACTTCATACTCAACATCATCCACAACTGGAGGGTTAGTCAATGACGGATGAGGGGGATCCCTTGTCGGAGAGAAAGGTTTCAGGAGGGACACATGGAATGTAGGATGTATCCTGAGAGAGGGAGGTAGCTGAAGAGTCACAGCATTTGGATTAACAACCTTAACTATGTCATAGGGACCTATAAAGAGACTTCCAAGCTTTTTACTTGGAATACAGAGTTTCAAGTGTTTGGTACTTAACCAAACCTTATCCCCAGGTTTATAAGGAGGGGGTTTCGAGCGTCTCAAATCATAATGATGTTTCTGTGAAGCTTGAGCTTCTTGTAAGGTTGTTTTGAGAACAGAAAAACCCTCAGCAATAGTATTAACTGTCTGATCAACCGTAGGTAGCAAGGAATCGGTTCTGTGGAAAAGATGGTATGAAGGGTGAAAACCATAATTAATATAGAATGGCGAAGTCTTTGTGGATGCGTTGGTCATGTTATTATGTGCAAATTCTGCAGTAGGTAGCAGAGCGAACCAGTTATCCTGTTGGTTGGTACAATAGCATCTCAGATACTGTTCAAGAGACTGGTTAGTCCTTTCGCACTGACCATTAGTCTGGGGATGATAAGCAGTACTTAATCTCCTAGTAATCTTGAGTATAGAACATAACTGAGTCCAGAACTTAGAGGTGAATTGAGATCCTCTATCAGACGTGATGGAGTCAGGTAGTCCATGTAACTTTACAACATGATTCAAGAACAGTATGGCTGTTTCGGATGCGGTTGGTAAACCCATATGTGGGATAAAGTGTGCCATTTTAGAAAACAAATCAACAATGACTAGAATTGTGTTATGGTTAGAGGATGGAGGTAACTCCACTATATAGTCCATTGCTATGTCCTTCCAGGGTCTTTCAGGAACTGGTAATGAAAGTAGAAGTCCATAAGGACGAGTTCTAGTATGTTTGCAAGTTGCGCAGACAGAACAGGATCGAATGTAAGAAGAGACAGAACTTTTCATATTGGGCCACCAATAGTCTCTTTGTAGTATGCGTAGTGTTTTATGAAGTCCAGGATGTCCTGAAAGGAGAGAATCATGTGCAGAATGCATCAATTCATTTCGTAGAGGTTCTGGAATGTATATCTGGTTTCCATGGTAATACAGATTACTACTGTGTTTTTGTAGATCTGCTAATGGGAGTTTTGGATCTGCTCTCTGATACTCTTTTATAGAGGTTTCAGTGATTGAAGTCAATCCAATGAACTTATTTTGTGGAATGATAGAATCTGGAGGTATATAATGTTGAGGTTTTGGATCCTTCCTTGAAAGCGCATCTGCTTTTGTATTTTTAGAACCTGGGCGGTAAGTGATGGTGAAATCAAATCTTGAAAAGAAGAGGCTCCATCTAACTTGTCTAGATGTTAATGTTTTGCTGGTTTTTAAATATTCAAGGTTTCTATGATCCGTAAATATAAGAATAGTATGTTTAGTACCCTCAAGGAGGTGTCTCCAAAACTCTAGTGCTGATTTTATAGCGAGAAGCTCTTTTTCACCAATAGCATAATTTAGCTCGGCTGAGCTCATTACCCTAGAGTAATATGATATTGGATGTAGTGCTTCCTTGGGTGAAACTTTTTGTGAGAGTACAGCTCCAAGAGCGTACTCAGAAGCATCAACCTCAAGCGTGTACTGTAAACTGGGATCTGGGAATTTGAGTATCGGTGCTGTTACAAACCTCTCCTTTAATACTTTAAATGCGTTCTCAGCATGTATATTCCAAGAGAAACCAGGTTTTTTCTGAGTTAATTTAGTCAAGGGTCTAGCAATCTCAGAAAAGCCCTTGATAAACTTCCTATAGAAGTTTGCAAACCCAAGAAATCTCTGAACATCTTTTTTTGTACGGGGGGTGCTCCAGTTAGTAATAGCTTCCACTTTGTTTGCTTCCATAGCGATACCAGAAGGGGAAATCTGGTATCCTAAGAAGGAGATAGTAGTGGTATTAAAAATGCATTTCTCTAGCTTGGCATAGAGATGGTGTGTACGAAGTCTGGACAAAACAAGCTTGACATGGGTGTGATGGTTTGTTATATTGTCAGAATAGATTAAAATGTCATCTAAATAAATGACCATACAGACATCAAGTAAGTCATGAAATACGTCATTTATAAAACACTGGAACGTTGCAGGAGCGTTGCACAGCCCAAAAGGCATTACTGTATATTCATACAGTCCATAACGTGTGCGGAAAGCTGTTAGCCACTCATCGCCTTTCCTCATTCTTATCAAGTTATAAGCTCCTCTAAGATCTAATTTTGTGTAAATTTTAGCTCCTTGCAACCGTTCTATAAGTTCAGGGATAAGTGGGAGTGGGTACCTGTTTTTCTTGGTACATTTATTAAGTTGTCTGTAGTCAATAATAGGACGAAGTGATCCGTCCTTATTTTTAACAAAAAACATTGCAGCACCTGCTGGAGAGGTGGAAGGTCTTATAAAACCTTTCTTAAGGTTATCCTCTAAGTACTGTTTCAAATGAACCAATTCAGGTTCTGACATAGGGTATATATGACCAAAGGGAATGGAACTGCCCGGTAGTAAGTCTATAGGACAGTCATATGACCTGTGGGGGGGTAAGTTCTGAGCTTCTACTTTGTCAAACACATCAGAATATTCTTTATAACATTCAGGTAAAACATGATCAGTCATACAACACACAGAAGCTTTGGGAAAACAGACTTCCTTACAGTAAGTGGAATTGAAATTCACAACACCTTGCTTCCAAGAAATATCAGGATCATGTTTTATCAACCAATTGATACCAAAAATTAATGGGTATAAACTAGAGGGCAAAATGTCAAATGTACATGTCTCAGTATGGCCCTTCTGTGTGATAACTTGTAAGGGTGTGGTATGATGGGTAATAGGCCCTGTATTCATAAGAAAACCATCAACCAATCTTATGGCTTGTGCACTATCTTTTTTTATTGTGGGTATTTTATGTTTTGTTACAAATGCTTGGTCAATGAAATTCCCAGATGCACCAGAGTCAATAACGGCCTGGGTTTTTGTCTTCTGTAGACGCCACTGCAAAAGAACAGAAATTGGTAAATGAGTGGTAAGCGCAGACAATTTATTAAGACAATTTTGGTGTTGAAGATTCTTACCCCTCTTCTGTCTGATAAGCACAGGACAGTCTCTAACAGCATGGTCCTTTGCTGCGCAATATAAACACAAGTTATGTGGCTTCCTTCTGGCTTTTTCCTCTGGTTTTAGAGGACCCCTCATGACAGCAACTTCCATAGGTTCATCGTTTGATTTAGATGGTGCAGTGACCACAGGATGGTATGCTGGGATTTTCTTGACAACAGGATCAGATAGTGCCCTTTCAGATCTACGTTCTCTTATCCTTCTATCAACAGTGATACATAAAGTCATAAGATTCTCTAAATCCACAGGAACTGCACCACGGGCTAATTCATCTTTTAATGTTTCAGAAAGACCTGTTCTGAACTGATTTCTCAGAGCAGGTTCATTCCATTGGGTGTCTGGTGCCCATCTTTTAAAGTCCGTGATATATTCTTCTACTGCTCTTTTACCTTGTCGTAGGTTCCTAAGAGCTGTCTCAGCAGTATTCTGCTTATAATGGTCTTCATATAATAGGGACATGGCAGAGAAAAAGGCATCTAAGGAGTCCAATATGGGGTCATTGTTCTCATAGAAGGCGTTAGCCCATGATTTAGCCTCTCCTCTGAGATATGAGATGACCGTTAGAACTTTGACTCGGTCAGATGCATAGGTTCGGGGTTTTAAAGAGAAATACAAAGTACAGGAGTTTTTAAATTCTCTAAACTGAGTCCTGTCACCAAAGAATTTTTCAGGTGGAGATACAATTGGTTCAGGTGTTAAATCAATAGGAGCAGGTTTATCAGATAAATGCACATTAATAAACTTCCTAATGTGATCATTTTCAATTTTAATTTCTCTGAGGCCTTGTAGCATATGGTCCATGCTTTGTGCAAGGGAACCAACACGGTTTGTAAGTTCACTGATATCCATGCTATAGGATATATGTTAGGCTTGGTAATATGTTATGTTAGGTGCAAGTATTTGATATCCTTAACTGCAGGACCACTCAGTCTCACACCAAACCTTTAGGTTCATTAGATGTAATCAAGAACCTAGTTTTTGCTCATAGATCTGAGGGTCACTGCTGCATGGATGCAGAGTGAAAGAAATGAGATTTAAAGATATATTATCCCGATTGCAATAGCAGTTTGCAATATGCAGATAATTATACAGAGAGGAGGAAATGAGATTTAAAGGTATATTATCCCGATTGCAATAGCAGTTTGCAATATGCAGATAATTATAGAGATAGTAGATAAAAGAAAGGTAAATATAGATTAGTGTTAGTATGTGAATGTCAGCCTCAAATAACACAGGTTGCAACCAGGAGGTGTTTCTATATAAATTAAGCAGGAGAGCTCTATAACGGTTATATTGTTTTTAGTTAACAGGCAATCCTTAGTTAGTCTATAACGTTGTTAGTATTCATGTAAACAGCAGGCAGTCCTTCACAATCAACAGTATGATATTTGATAATGCACATAGAATATTAAAGCACAGTTCGTCAAGCTGAAGCGATAGATATTACAAGCAATCAGATTGTTAAAGGTAGCTGAATTTGCATAAGCGTCACACTGTATAACATGCAGGAAAGTCCTTTAAAGTAGTAAGTGAATTAAGGTATATACGTTACCACCTTCAGAGAGTAAGAAATAGTAACGGTTACCGCAGCTTCAAGGTGAGTTACTATTAAGCACAGGAGTTGGTTGTTTGCAGCCAGAGTGAGAGAGAGCTCCTGAGACTTACGGTGACGTCAGACGCCGATACACGGCTTCAATGTATAAGCCGGGAGAAACAGATTTAACAAGTGTAAGATACTTTGAGGATTCCGGTCAAAATAAGGAAACCTGAAATATGACGATCCAAAGTTGAAAAGCACACAGCAATTGAAGTTACTAATAGTAAATTCCTTGGTTAGGAATATCAGCAAGGTGTCTTCGTTGTTGCTCAGCTTATAGCTAAGTGAATACAAATTACCAAGCATAGGTAGACTGGAGGAGGGGCCTTATATAGGAATGTGAATACCTGAACATCCTGACTTAAAGGGACAGGAACATAACACACTACCCCATTGAAGATCACCCTACCTTGAGCCGTGTTCACCCAGCCGGGCACCGATGGGGCAGAAGAGGACATCTGGACCGGCAGACATCTTCATCCAGGCGGCATCTTCTATCTTCATCCTTCCGGAGCGGAGCAGAGCCATCTTCTATCCAGCCAATGCGGAGCCATCCTCTTCAATCGAAGTCCTAATGAAGAATGAAGGTTCCTTTAAATGACGTCATCCAAGATGGCGTCCCTTGAATTCCGATTGGCTGATAGAATTCTATCAGCCAATCAGAATTAAGGTAGGAAAAATCTGATTGGTTGATTTAATCAGCCAATCGGATTGAAGTTCAATCCGATTGGCTGATTAAATCAGCCAATCGTATTTTTCCTACCTTAATTCCGATTGGCTGATAGAATCCTATCAGCCAATCAGAATTAAGGTAGGAAAAATCTGATTGGTTGATTTAATCAGCCAATCGGATTGAAGTTCAATCCGATTGGCTGATTGAATCAGCCAATAGAATGCAAGGTCAATTATATTGGCTGATCCAATCAGCCAATCGGATTGAACTTCAATCTGAATGGCTGATTAAATCAGCCAATCGTATTTTTCCTACCTTAATTCCGATTGGCTAATAGAATCCTATCAGCCAATCGGAATTTGAGGGACGTCATCTTGGATGACATCATTTAAAGGAACCTTCATTCTTTGTTAGGACTTCGATTGAAGAGGATGGCTCCGCGTCGGCTGGATAGAAGATGGCTCCGCTCCTCTCCGGAAGGATGAAGATAGAAGATCCCGCCTGGATGAAGATGTCTGCCGGTCCGGATGTACTTTTCTGCCCCATCGGTGCCCGGCTGGGTGAACACGGCTCAAGGTAGGGTGATCTTCAATGGGTTAGTGTTAGGATTTTTTAAGGGGGGATCGGGTGGGTTTTAGAGTAGGGGTGTGTGGGTGGTGGGTTGTAATGTTGGGGGGGTATTGTATTTCTTTTTTTACAGGTAAAAGAGCTGATTACTTTGGGGCAATGCCCCGCAAAAAGCCCTTTTAAGGGCTGGTAAAAGAGCTGATTACTTTGTAATTTAGTTTAGGATAGGGAATTTTATTATTTTGGGGGTTTTTTTTATTTTATTAGGGGTGTAATTAGATTAAACTTCTTGTAATATTTTTTTATTTTTTGTAATTTAGTGTTTTTTTTAATATAGTTTAGTTTATTTAATTGTATTTTATTTTAGATAATTGTAGTTAATTTATTTAATTAATTTATTGATAGTGTAGTTTTAGGTGTATTTGTAACTTAGGTTAGGATTTATTTTACAGGTAATTTTGTAATTATTTTAACTAGGTAGCTATTAAATAGTTATTCATTATTTAATAGCTATTGTACCTAGTTAAAATAAATACAAAGTTGCCTGTAAAATAAATATAAATCCTAAAATAGCTACAATGTAACTATTAGTTATATTGTAGCTATATTAGGGTTTATTTTATAGGTAAGTATTTAGTTTTAAATAGGAATAATTTATTTAATTATAGAAATTTTATTTAGATTTATTAAAAATAGATTTAAGTTAGGGGGTGTTAGGGTTAGGGTTAGACTTAGGTTTAGGGGTTAATAAATTTATTATAGTAGCAGCGACGTTGGGTGCGGCAGATTAGGGGTTAATAATTGTAGGTAGGTGGCGGCGACATTGGGGGCAGCAGATTTGGGGTTAATAAATATAATGTAGGTGTTGGTGATGTTAGGGGCAGCAGATTAGGGGTTCATAGGGATAGTGGAGGTGGCGGCGGTGTCCGGAGCGGCAGATTAGGGGTTAATAGTATAATGCAGGTGGCAAACATGTTGAGGGCGGCAGATTAGAGATTAATAAGTGTAAGATTAGGGGTGTTTAGACTCGGGGTTCATGTTAGGGTGTTAGGTTTAGACATTAAAAGTATTTTCCCATAGGAAACAATGGGGCTGTGTTAAGAGCTGAACGCTGCTTTTTTGCAGGTGTAAAGTTTTTTTTCAGCCGATTCTGCCCCATTGTTTCCTATGGGGAAATCGTGCACAAGCACGTTTTGCCAGCTTACCGCTACCGTAAGCAACGCTGGTATTACAGGTAGAAGTGGCGCTAAATTTGCTCAACACTCACTTTTCTGAGGCTAATGCAGCCATTCAGAAAACTTGTAATACCAGCGTGGTTTAAAGTGAGCACTGGAAAAAAAAGTCTCGTTAGCAACGCAAGTTTTTACCGACAAAACTTGTAATCTAGCCGATAGGTTTTTGAGGTATGTGTACATATATGTTATGTTTGTCCAAATAGACACAACGGCTCATATTAGCTGCAATTTCTTCATCCACCAAATTTCCCTACACACACACACACACACACACACATATATATATATATATATATATATGTATATATATATATCAACATGTATATGTATGTATCTCTATATTAAAGCACTTTGCAGTCCTTTTTTTCAAACATCTGAGACCTCACATCTTTAAACTTTCTTTCTTTTTTTGTACATTTTTAAAAAAAAACAAATTTTTTATTAGATAGTGTTTTTATGAGTTTAAATGTATTTTGGATGTGTTTTGTGACACTTTTTGCACTTGTGCAACAGTTAACCAGAACTCTGAAGTTGCGCTCTTCATTCTAGTGTAAATTGCAATTGCATATCCTTTCAACTTTTAATATGAGTGGAATTTAACTTGCGTACAAACAGCCACAAAAACATGATATTGCAAGCAAATAATAGCGCTCCACTCGGAATCTAGCCCTTACTATCCAAAGTGGATTTAAATTTCAACCAAGGCTTCTCTTATAGATTGTAGATGTTTAGAAAGTAGAATTCTGATGGGTTAGAATGGGGAGCCTAAAAACCAATATAGATTACATCAAATTTCTGAATGCATTGATTAAACAGATGCTGTGCTTTAAAATATGCTTCCCCTTAATGTGTTCCAACCTAGGACATGCCCATACTAATGGGCTGAGTCTCCAAGTATTAATGTTATGTGTTGGAATACTAATTATGGCTGGGGTGAATAAACACAAGCAGCTATTTCACATACAAAATATCTTCCCCTCATACCCTGGGATATTAATCAGTACTAGAAGTGTGAGTGAGCGCTAAAAGCTGAATAGGCTGGGACCACTGTTTCTAATGGGAAATGGTTATGCAAGCATTTATTAAAACAATATATTAAAACAATATATTAAAAACAACAGAACATATGTAGCTGAAAATGTGATCAGTAAAATCTACATGGATCCATGGATATACAACGAATACTAAGTCTAAAAGCTATATTGAGTATACAAGCAAGGGTGATGTATGAATATGATAAACGATAATCTAATTACAATAAATATTGATATAATAAAATATAAAGATCAGATTATAAAAATATATAAAAAAATATAAATAATATAAAATATAAAAATATGCGTGGATATGTGTGAAGACTGCACACGTTAGTGTGTGTAGGATAACTAATGTGTCCAAAAATGAAATCCAATTGTAGTGAATGTAAAGATCAAAAGGTCCAGAAAAAAATTAAACAAAATAACAATAATATAATAAAAATCAAAATAGCATTTGAATGAATGAAAATATGCTCACCAGTATGTCGACGCGTTTTGGTCCTTAACAGACCTTTTTCAGGACTAGTCTAACAGACCTTTTTCAAGGTAGTCTTGAAAAAGGTCTGTTAAGGACCAAAACATTAGAACATCCTTATGGCCAAATAGTGGTATTACAAAATTATTCAGAAAAGACATGTCAAAGAAGTCATTCAACCATAGCATACTGAAAGGACAGTAAAGTCAAAATTAAACTCAGATAGAGCATGTAATTTTAAACTACTATTTTTTTTATTATTATGTAGTTTGCTTTGTTCACTTGGTATCCTTTGTTAAAAAAGCATATCTAAGTAGGCTCAGGAGCAGCAATGTACTATTGGGACCTGGAAAGCAAAGTGGAAATAAAGGGAAGCGCTAAAAAGCAAATCCTACATACTATATGTGCAATGATAAGGACATTTAACAGTTTAAAACTTCCAAATAATTTATTAGACAAAGGGGCATATGTATCAAGCTCCGTATGGAGCTTGATGCCCCGTGTTTCTGACGAGCCTGCAGGCTCGCCAGAAACAGCAGTTATGAAGCAGCGGCCACAAAGACCGCTGCTCCATAACCTGTCCACCTGCTCTGAGCCAGAGACAGACAACGCCACAATACAACCCGATTGAGTACGATCGGGTTGATTGACACCCCCTGCTGGCGGCCTATTGGCCACGAGTCTGCAGGGGGCGGCGTTGCACCAGCAGCTCTTGTGAGCTGCTGGTGCAATACTGAATACGGCAAGCGTATTGCTCGCCGTATTCAGAGAGGTCTGTCGGACCTGATCCGCACTGTCGGATCAGGTCCAACAGACCTTGATAAATAGAGGCCAATGTGTGAAAGGAAATATATATATATATATATATATATATATATATATATATATATATATATATATATATTTTTTCCACAGGTTAAAATATATGTACACACATAAGATTGGCCAATCTCAAATTAAAAACTTCAATAACACCTAAAATTGTGGCACATAATAAAACCGGTTACTGGGTTACTTCCAAAATAATTAGGCTAAAAGCGTGATATCCACCAAAAACTGAAAAAAACAAACAAAAAGACTGAAAAAAACTACTTAAATCTCTTGCACCCAATTTTAGTGTAGAGCTGTAGTATTATAATCCAAAATATGAGCAGTAAAGAACTTGAAACTGTCACTGCTATACAAGTACAACATTGTGTACCCAAAATTCTAAAAGGAGATATCTTCAGAGTATACCTATAGAAAATACTCACATTTTGAACTCTCACAAATGGGTATAATTGGTCTGCTTGTGGTGAGTGGATTGCTCTGTTCCAGTATTCTGATGTGAGCAGAAAAGAGAAGCCCGGTTGGGCCAAATATGACCCTTTTCTCCAATTGCATGTATCGCAATTTGTGCAGGTGGGGAACTGTTTCTTGCTGGAGAGCACATAGCTCTATCTGCAATCCTTCTATTTAAATGTGTTAGATGAAGAAAGGCACAGCTGTTTCTCTTTTACTTCAAGCACAACAGCTTTATGAGCGGTAACAGTAGGGCTCAAATAAAAGCCCAAACAAATAGATGAATTGTCCAAATCATCAGTCATTTGCAGGCTTGTCCAAATCACCAGTAGTTTGCAGGCAGGTATGAATCTGTCTCTAGTTGGATAGCACACAGCTCTATCTGCTTCTACGTTTTTAAATGTAAAAAGGCAGAGCTTATTTTCTTTTCCTTGCGAGCACACAGCTCTATTTGTGGTAACGGTGGGACTCAAATGAAAGCCCTAAAACAGTGGAAAACGTGTCCAAAAGGTTAGTAGTTTTCAACGCATTTCAGCTGGCTTCCTCCAGCCTTTTTCAAGCTTACTACTGTTCTAGGATATTCTAGATCTTTATATAGCCACTCCTGTGCATGTGTAGTAGATACTTAATTAAATTGACTGATTGATAAATTGTAACATCTGTTTTCAGTCCAGGCTGCAAGGTGTTTTCTACCTTTTATGCAGGTGATTTAAACAGGTAGTGGATACTTAGTTAAAATTTGCAAATTGATCAATTGTAACACGTGTTTCCAGTCCAGGGTGCAAGGTGTTTTTTACCTTTTATGCAGGTGATTTAAACAGGTGATTTAAACAGGTGTTCAAAAAACTCTGTGTTATACTTTCAAGCAATTTTATAAAAAAAACTAATTAACAAAATACAAACAGTGTGAATCCAGAAACGGTGTGTATGTTGCATGTACACAGTTGAAAGGAGGTGGTTATTTAAAGAAACAGTTTAATGAGAATTCTATATTAAGTCATTTTGGCTGTAAAGTTTGCAGTTAAAATATCCACTTAGCTTCTCTTTGAAGTAATCTGTTTATCATGCCCCCCCCCCCCCCCACTCTTTTGTTCTTCCTTATTTTATCTATAACTATAAAGGTGAATAATATCAAATTACTGTTATTACGCAACCTAAATGTTTGGCTTCAGGGAGATCTAAATTTCTTTCCTCTGAGAAATTCTCAATAGATAAGATATGTTCTCTTAAACGCTCTCTGACTGTCCTTTCGGACTCGCCTACATATTGTTTGCCACATTTTTTGCACGTGATGAGATATATTAGTCTTCCATGCAAAAATATAAGCGCTCATAGTAGGTCCTTGTACGCTCTTTAATGGATTAAGCCTAGCCACCCTAAATTTCTATATCAAAAGAGTGAGAAGGTATAAAGAGCGCCTAGTAAAAGAGGCCAGGGATAGGGGTACATTTAATAACACATAAAAAATTCAATGGTTATACTTAATTTAAAACACAATATAGCAGTTAAATGCATGGATCCATGCAAAACAATATGTAACATAGTTAAAAACACTATGAAGGGGCGGAGCTTGGCCACATAGAGAGATGGCCTCACATTAATATAGCTCCTAGGCCCATACCTCCAGTCCAGACAAATGCGTCTGCTTAAATAGTCAAAAAGCAGCAAGTCACAAGACCAAGGACACCCGGTGCACCAGCACAAACCCCAGAGAAGCTGCCACTTGACCTGCTGAGCACTGCGAGACACAAGAAGGGACCGCAGGGACTTTGCACCAAATCAACGCTGCGCAGTTAACTGTGGACTGACCACAATACTCGCAGAGATCTCTCGGCTCCTGGAGGTAACAAAAAGCATCTGCTTACAGGCAAGTCCTCAGAGCTCTGACAGACACAGGAATCAACAAGAGAGACAAGATCGATAAGCGCTAATGTCCAATACAACCTCAAGTTCACAGAGGAAGCACTGATACCACGTAAGCACTTAACATATTGGGGGCAAAAACTAAACAGAAATAAAACGAAAATAGCGACAGCAAGAACTAAAAAGACCACACAGATTATTAATATTGGCCCTACAGACAAGCCCTGATTATAGTAGCAGGAGGCACAGGGATATAGAACTTGGGAGCAAGGATACACTGCTAAAAGGGTGAGCCCATATAAACAGCACTACTTACAGAGGGCACTGTCATTTCTAGGCCACAATAATAGGCACTGAGTGGTTAGTGCACATTTGCTGCACGCAAATTACATAACATTGCTCTGCCAGACGGGCTGAATTACCTGTAGTATATTTGGTAGTACACAAAAGCAGCCATTTGGTGTTGAGGGACAGACAATACAGTTATTGCAGATACCGGCCACAGAGGGGGCCATCTATAAGTTACACCCAGAGTGGGTAACTACACTGAATATACCTCCTCTCCTATATAGAGGAACCACACAAGTATGCCAGGGTGCATTGAGGGCACACTAATACCAAAACTATGCAACAATATCTGAAGCATGCAGACACCCCCATTCCATCCCATAGTTCAGGTGCAGCGGATAATCACCACATTAGGGAGAACCCGCAGGACCACCTACCTGCACAGGCTAATCCCACAAACCTTATTAAAGATGATCTCAAGTCGCTGTGCACTAAAGAGGACATTAAGGAAATGATGACAGAGGTGAAAGGCTGGTACAGTGATGTGAAGAAGGAAATAACGAAAATATCCAAAAGAGTCTCCACACTGGAAGAGTATCATAATACCACTTGCAACGATGTGCAACATTTGTCCAGACTGGTTTATGACCATGATGAGACAATACACCATCTCCTAGAAAAAGTGGAAGATCTGGATAACAGGGGGAGATGCAACAATTTACGCATAAGGGGGATCCCAGAATCTATACTACCCGCAGCCTTATAGGGGTGCATTCAGGACCTTTTCCGGATGGTGAAGGGTGATGGCAATGCTCCAGCACTACTCATAGAAAGAGCTCATAGAGCTCTAAGAGCAAGACCACCACCTAAAGCACCGCCGAGGGTTGTCATCATCAAGCTGTTCCACTTCAAGGACAAAGAGGAAATACTGAAGTTCTCCAGACAAAAACAAAACTTAACACATGCAGGTAACCAAATACAGATCTTTGCGGATCTTAGCCCAGCAACGCTACAAAAGAGGAGGGCGCTACATCATATCACTTCTACCTTACGAGATCATAACATAACATATAGATGGGGGTTCCCTGTAAGCATCATTGCGACAAAGGGGGACAGCACCATTGTCTACAAATCTGCAGATGATCTTGCGCACTTTTGCAAAGCCCTGAGTTTGACCATCAACCCACCAAGATCAATATTACCACCTCAGAGGGGACTCCCCTCAATGCCGAGCAGACAGGATGCAGGTGCCACAGAATCCACTGGAGATGGAACATCTAGTCCATCGGGGCCGGGGATTTCTCCCTCTGATACCAGGGAACTCACATAATAGACTGAACATTTCATGCTGTTGAGATATCCATTACCCATTACGGATTAAGGTTGTATGTTACCCTTATATAAAGTTTATAGATATGGACTGCAGGGATGGGATATTTCCCTTGAAACTACTATATTTTCTTGATTTGGCAATTTGGCTAAATGTATTTGAATAACAAAGTATTTCATAGTCTAGATAGGACCTTTTGTTACATTTATCTGTAATTCTGTACTTAATATAGTGTTTGTTTTCCTTAGCATAGTACTAGGGTTATACAGTTGTATGATTAAGCCTATTTGTTATTGCTTTTGAACAACTGTATACTGTATACCACACCCAACACTTATTTGTCTGCTGCATCACTGCGGAGAACAAGCACCTACATAAGCATTAATAGAATACAACACCATAGGAAAGTGCGCTTTCCCTCACGACACTAAACCCATAAATCATAGAAAACTATTATCCTGCATACTAGTGACCCAGGTGACCTAACACACAACATAACTAACATCCTACAGAGATCTATATTTCTAGGGTACAGCCTCAATTACCACAGTGCAATAACACACAGTCCGTGGTTTAGTGCCAAAAATTAAAATCCAATTATGCAACCAAGGCCAATAAAATTACTGACCATAAACTCGAAAGGGCTTAATAGCCCGGAGAAGTGCTCAATAGCCTTCAGCCAGATGTATAAAGATCTTGGGGACATATTGTATGTACAGGCAACACACTTTAAAAAGAGAAAAGAACCTAAGTTTATCGGCAACAGATACAAAACTGCATTTCTGGCTTCAGGCAATACAAAAAAAGGGGGGGTATATTCATGAGAAATAACATACATTTCTGTCCATCACACATTATTAGTTACCCTAATGGTTCCTACTTTTTAGTGACTGGCCTACTTTTTAACACCCAAGTTACACTGGCGAATATCGATTTACAGAATGAAGGGCAGCAAATACTAGTTAAGCAGATTACCCAAATGATACTGGAGCATTCAAAAGGTATTGTCTTACTTTGGGGAGATTTTAATCTGCCACTGGAACCGATACAAGATACGTCACTAGGTAGAACTAGTACACCTAAAAAGGTGATAAAGGCCAAACTCACTCAGATGCACCAACTCTGACTACATGATGTCTGGAGGACAATGCATCCATATACAAGGGATTATACATTTTACTCCCACCCGCATCACATATACACAAAAATCGACTATATTATCACAGACCAAATAGGGTTAGCATTGGTGGAAGACTCCGCCATAATGCCGACCACATGGTCGGATCATGCCCCTGTGCAGTGTACAATCAGATGGCCGAGCGTGCCAGTAAAACCGTTCCTGTGGAGGTTGGAAGAACACATGTTAGATAATCTCCTAACTCTAATGGAGATTGATTCTGCTATAGGACATTACTTTTATATATTTTACAAACAATACCTATGCCCCTACCACCTAGATACTTAAACAGAATTTAAAAACATAATAGAACAATTTATCTGGGGAGGTATCAGACCTAGAATAAATAAGAAAACACTCTACTTGCCAAGGGACAGAGGAGGGTTAGGAATGCCCAACATAGAGATATACAAACAAGCTATAACATTACACACATTGCTTGACTGGTGCTGTAACGACAATGACAAACTATGGATACAATTGAACCGCTCCATACTGGGTACTGGGAATGCAGGAGGTACAGCATGGTTGTTAAAAAAAGGACAGTCATGTTAAGTCATGTTAAATGGGGCAAAGATGTTGATCCCAAAACATTGGAAAAACAAGACAGCATCAACAGTTTAGGAGTGGAAACGACAGGTAGACACTTTGTTACACCTGGAAAGGTACCACCACCTGCAGAATGGTACATTAGGTAGTGATGAGATTATGTTGATGCAATGGAGGGAATGCCAATTAAATGACAGATCAAGGGATTAATAACACCAAACCATAACACAATAAAGGCTGGAATACAGGGTCTACTGATGAGATGAAAGTAAAAGAGGGAAGGGCACATTAAGTACACTTAGTTAAGATTAAGGTTAACCAGCAGAAGGTGACTGCACTGACTTTGCGCAGGTTCTTTTCTTGTGTTAATATTTATTTGTTGTTTATACAATTGAGTATTATGATGATTGCCTTAAAACAAGCCAGATGAGCACGGACTGTTCTGTATCGGCTGATAGACAAAGAGGAAAACAGGCAATAAAGGACGGATGTTCGGAGATAGTTTTATAAGGCATAATAAGAAATAAGGTTAAAAAGTAATGATACAGATCTGTGAAGCACAATGTGACGTTAATTTGAATGATTTCTTTGAAAAGGGAGGGAGGAGAGGCCTTGTCTTTCTTCTTTCTCGAAAAACATTCTGTATACTTGAATAATTTTTAATAAAGCTTTTTGAAAACTTAAAGAAAAAAAACAACAACAAAAAACAATATGAAACACAGATTAAAAACAATCTGTAACAGTTAAAAACAATAATATGAAACACAGATTAAGAACAATGTGCTGAAATCAATTGAAAGACAGTAAGCAATGGAGTACTCCAATGTAATACTCATGAATAGGTCACCTATATAAGGTCAGAAACCTTGCAGGGGAAAAAATATATAGATTCAAAGTTCAAATGTTGTGTCTAATTCAATATATAAGAAGGAAAAAGGTGAGTCAGTAAGTATCCAAAATGGTGCTACAAAATATGTTGAAATCATAAAAATATAATGCAAAATAAGTGAAAAAATAAATGAAAAAATATAACGTGAGTGGCTCTATAGAAAAATAGACAAAATATATAAACAATCCCAAAAAAGGAAAAATTAGCTCCTTGAAAGCTTCAAAAGCAAGTGATGTTACCCAATTGCAAAAGGGATATCCAATCAGAAATCTCTCTGTGGGTGTGGATAGGAGAACCTTCTGGACCTCCTTTAAATGACAAATCCTGATGTTTCCAAAGTGAACACAATGTATAATAGTGCAAAACAGCTTGTGTACTTGTAATAATATAGGACTTAGGCTTACCAGTCAACACTGGGGATTCTGAATGAGAAGGAATTCAGATACATTGTAGTGAAACACCCAATAACCCCAGTGTTCTACTATTTGCCTAAAATACATAAATCGCTAGAAAATCCACCAGGCAGACCAATACTCTCTGGCATAGGGTCAATATCTAGTAACTTATCCGAGTACGTAGATAAAAACCTACAAAAATATGTAACAAGTCTCCCTTCATACTTAAAAGAGTCTACATAAATTTTAAGAAGATATAACTTGGGATGTAAATGTTATAATAGCTACATGTGACGTCACGTCGCTGTACACTAGCATCCCACACAAGGAAGGGATAGATGCTGTAAGATATTTCTTACAAAAAGATCAGAATGTACCCAAAGCACAATTTGATTTTATTCTTGATAGTATAAACTATATTCTTACACACAATTATTTCAATAATGATGGTAAATTTTACAAACAAATATGTGGGACAGCAATGGGTAACAGGTTTGCGCCAAGCTATGCAAATTTGTATATGGACAGATGGGAACATATATATTCTGGGATTCCTGCCCAACTAGCGTGGACATCATCATATGGAGAGGCACGCTGGAAGATCTTGAACATATCATAAACATTATGAATAAAAATTAAGTGAACTTAAGATTCACCCATGAGTACAGTTATACCAAAATAAATTTCCTAGATTTGAAAATTGAAATAAAGAATGGGATATTTCTTTAAGGAAGTTGATTGTAACAATTACATCCATAAATTAAGCTGCCACCATGAGAATTGGAAATCCAATATTCTCAAAGGACAACTGCTCTAATTCGGAAACATGGGAAGTACAAGCTTTAATTTTAAAACATATTCAAAAAAATTCACTGAAAGGGGATACAATGAAGACACAATTAATAAGAGGATCGATGAAGTGAGGCAAATATATCTGCAAGATCCCCAAAGAATCGGATGTTAAAATGATTGTAGTCCCTTTTATAACTGAATATAGTGAGAACAAGTACATAATGGAAAAAATATTCAAAAAACATTGGCCACTACTTAAAAATGATGATATCATTGGAGAAAAAATGACAGCTCAACTGAGGTTCATATACAAGTAGACAAATAACCTGAAAAACACTATAGCACCCAGTATACCAAAAGAAAAGAGAGCTGTTATATATGACTTTCAAGGCAAGAATGTAAAAGGGTTATTTCCCTGTCCAAGTTGCAAAACATCCAAACATGGCACTAAGACTGATCAGTTCCTTTCCCATAACACAAAAGAAAAATACAAAATACATGATCTTATCAGATGTCACGACAAAGGGATAGTCTATCTTATACAATGACCATGAGGACTACAATACATAGGGCAGACATCAAGGCCACTCATGGATAGGATCAGGGAACATCTATTATGTATTGAGAGAAACAACGTTGATACCCCATTATATAGACATTTCATACTGAAACATCAATGGAATATAAAGAACCTTAGTTTTCTCGGTATTCAAAAAGTTTGAAATAATTGGAGAAGTGGTGATTATGAAAAAAGATTGCTCATTACAGAATCACAATTAATATTTAACTTAGATTGTATTTACCCCAAGGGCATTAATAATAAAGAAGATCTTGAACACCTGTATAACATGAAAGTTTAAAGATCCAATACAATTGGAACTATCAAATACTGAAGATAAATACATGTTTAATCCTACTAGTTCTTAGTTACAGACATTTGTGACCAATTGCCCATCTAACATAGGTGATGCAATATAAGGTGCCTATAAAATATAAGTTAGCTATCTATCCTCTGACAGGTCTTAAATTATAGAAAACAATACTATTCTTTACACTCTTTTATCAGTTTGTAGTGAGGGATATCACAAATTCACAAGTTTAATGTGTGCACTTGAGCAGATCCTAACAATCACCTAGATTACAAGTTTTGCTTTCTGGTTTTAACGCTGAAAAAATGGCAATTTCAGCGTAAAAACTGGATCGCAGCTATTACGAGTCTTGTCGGTATAACTGTACCGCAAGCATTTTAGCTTGTAACGCAACTTAAGTCCCGCACTCAAAAAATTTAAATTTTTGCGTGGGATTTGCATAGCGCTGCCATTACAAGTTTTGCCGTGAGTCTAAAATGCTTGCGTTCCTATACCAACACGATCCGTTCTGCAATCTGAGACCAGTAGTTATGAGTATTGTGCCACAAAACTGTTACATAAAACTCATAACTAAAGTGTTGCAAAGTACACTAACACCCATAAACTACCTATTAACCCCTAAACCGAGGCCCTCCCGCATCGCAAATACTAAAAATTAAACTTATTAACCCATAATCTGCCGCTCCCGACATCACCGCCACTAATAAAATGTATTAACCCCTATTCCGCCACTCCCCGACATCGTCATCACTATAATAAAGTTATTAACCCCTATTCCCCGCACCCCAACATTGCCCACACTATAATAAAGATATTAACCCCTATTTCGCCTCTCACCGATATCGCTGCCACTAAATAAAGTTATTAACCACTAAACCTCCAGCCTCCCACATCACTGCCACTAAATAAACCTATTAACCCCTAAACCATCAGCCCCCCACATCGCAAAAAACTTTAAATTAAAATTACAAGATCCCTATCTTAAAATAAATAAAAACTTACCTGGGGAATTAAAAAAACCTAAGTTTAAACTATAAATTAAACTAACATTACTATTATTTTAAAATGTAAAAAGCTATCAATTAAATAAATTAAATTACACATAAAAAACACTACTAAAAAATGAAATCTACAATTACAAAAAATAAAAAATACTAAATTACAAAAAATAACAAACACTAAATTACGAAAAATAACAAACAAAACTATCCAAAATAAAAACAATTACACCTAATCTCATAGCCCTATCAAAATAAAAAAGCCCCCCAATAAAAAAACTAACCTACAATAAACTACCAATAGACATTAAAAGGGCCTTTTGTAGGGCATTGCCCTAAGTTTAACAGCTCTTTTACCTGTAAAAAATACAAAGACCCCCCCCCCCAACAGTAAGACCCACCACCCAACCAACCCTCAAAAATAAAAAAAAATAAAAATTCTATTGGTTGTTCAAATCAGCCAATTACATTTCAGTAGCTCTCATCCTATTGGCTGATTTGAACAGCCAATAGGATTTCAGAAGCTCTCATCCCATTGGCTGATTTGAATTTCAAAAATCAAATCAGCCAAAAGGAATGCAAGAGATGCCATTTTGAATCGCGTACCGTATGAAGAGGATGCTCCATGACAGATGTCTTCAGGATGGCCCCACTCCACCTGGATGAAGATAGAAGATGCCGATTGGATTAAGATAGATGACGCCGCCTGGATGGATGAAAACCTCACCGCCTGGATGATGACTTCGCCGCCTGGATGAAGACTTTGCCGTCTGGATGTCTGGACTTCAGAAATTGTAAGTGGATTGTTGGGGTTAGTGTTAGTTTTTTTTTACCTTTTTTGAGTGGGCTATTTTAGATTAGGGTTTGGGCATTCTTAAAAGAGCTAAATGCCCCTTTCAGGGCAAAGCAAATGATCTAAATGCCCTTTTAAGGGCAATGCCCATACAAATGCCCTTTTCAGGGCAATGGGTAGCTTAGGTTTTGGTTAGAGTTATTTTTTTATTTTGGGGGCTTGGTTGGGTGGTGGGTTTTACTGTTGGGGGGTCTTTGTATTTTTTACAGGTAAAATAGCTGTTAAACTTAGGGCAATGCCCTACAAAAGACCCTTTTAAGGGCTATTGGTAGTTTATTGTAGGCTAGGGTTTTTTATTTGGGTGGGGGCTTTTTACTTTGATAGGGCTATTGGATTAGGTATAATTGTTTTTATTTTGGATAATTTTGTTTGTTATTTTTTGTTATTTATTGTTTGTTATTTTTTTTTAATTTAGTATTTTTTGTGATTTAGTATTTTTTATTTTTGTGATTTAGTATTTTTATTTATTTTTAATGTGTAATTTAATTTATTTAATTGATAGTTATTTTAATTTTAGTATAATAGTAATGTTAGGTTAATTGTTAGTTTAAATTTAGTTTTTTTAATTTCCCAGGGAAGTTTTTATTTATTTTAAGATAGGGATCTTGTAATTGTAATTTAAAGTTAGGGGGTTGTTTGGTTTAGGGGTTAATAGTTTAATTTAGTTTTTTGCGATGTGGGGGCTGTCTGTTTAGGGGTTAATAGGTTTATTTAGTGGCAGTGATGTGGGAGGCCGGAGGTTTAGGGGTTAATAACTTTATTTAGTGGCGGCGATGTCGGGAGCGGCAGCTTAAGGGTTAATAGCTTTATGTAGGTGTCGGTGATGTCTGGAGTGGCAGATTAGGGGTTAAAAACTTTATTATAGTGGTGGCGATGTCGGGGAGCGGCGGAATAGGGGTTAATAACTTTTATTAGTGTCCGCAATGTTGGGGCGGCAGATTAGGGGTTAATAACTTTATTTAGGTGTTTGCGATATTGGGGGCGGCAGATTAGAGGTGTTGAGACTTGGGGTTTATGTCAGGGTGTTAGGTTTAAATGTAACTTTTTTTCCCCATAGATATCAATGGGGTTGCGTTACGGCGATCGCCATTCCACGCTTCAGGTTTTTTCTAACGCTCTCTCCCCATTGATGTCTGTGGGGAAAGCGCGCACGAGCACGTCAAAGCAGCACTTTGATTTTGTGCGGTATGGAGCTAAACACAACCATATTGCATGCACAAGGCGGCTTTTCAAAAACTTGTAATGGCAGCGCTATGGGGGGTGAAATAACGCAACTTTTGTTGCATTAGTTTTGCACCCTCTATAGCGCAAAACTTGTAATCTAGGTGTAAGATAACTATCCATCCTTTGTTGGTCCATATTTTTTACATGTTAAAATATGGGATCTTTTCATAAATATCAGTTTAGACATAAACTCTTGCTAATCACATAACGGATGCCCAACCACTGTTCCCTCACCTTTGTTTACCATCTTCCTAACCAATATATCAGTCCCAATAGTCCATAAATATTAATTATATATCATGTTATTTATATTACCTTAATATTAAACACACTTCATAGGCTTCTTGAGGATATATTTTGTATATATTTATATATATATATATTTTTACATATTTTTTAATATACTATTTCACACATTACCTAACGCAACAATATCTAGGCAACAGTCCGCCACATTGTTATTATTACTTTTATCTCTAGAAGACCACCATTTAGATTACCTTTTGGTATTACACAGATATTTAATATAGGGTTGGTTATAGACCTCATGTTTAAATACAAGCACCAAAACCGGATATGACATCGTAACGATAACAAAACTAACTAAAAAAATCTGAGTTGAAAATCTAACAACTAATTAACAGTTCATAACATTGAAATTGCAAATAACTCAGAAGGTTTAGAAGGCACATTACTGTAGTAATATTTCCAAAACTTGACGGACACGTCACTTCCGGTAAAGGACGCAACTTCCGGTTTGACATTGCAATGATGACACAGAAGTAGGGGGCATAACTTGACTCGTTTGGCACCCAAACATTTTTTATACCACCAATTAGGATAACATTCCTCTCCTTATAAGGTTTACAAACACTACTGGTTTTCAGTCTTGAGAAGGCTCAATATTTGGGGCCAAAATGCATTGACTGGTAAGCCTAAGCCCTATATTATTACAAATACACTAGTTGTTTTGCACTATTATACATTGTGTTCACAGGTACACTTTGGAAACATCGGATTGGTCACTTAAAGGAGGTCCAGAAGGCTCTCCTATCCACACCCACAGAGGGATTTCTGATTGGATATCACTTTTAAAATTGGGTAACATCACTTGCTTTTAAAGCTTTCAAGGAGCTATTTTTTTCCTGTTTTGGGATTGTTTTTATATTTTGTCTATTTTTCTACGGAGCCACTCACGTTATATTTTTTCACTTATTTTTTCACTTATTTTGCATTATATTTTTATGACTTCAACATATTTTGTAGCACCATTTTGGACACTTACTGACCTCTTGCCTTCTAATATATTGAATTAGACACATCATTTGAACTTTGGATCTATATATTTTTTCCCTGCAAGGTTTCTGACCTTATATAGGCGACCTATTCACAAGTATTACATTGGAGTACTCCATTGCTTACTGTCTTTCAATTGCTTTCAGCACATTTTTCTTAATCAGTGTTTCATATTATTGTTTTTAACTGTGTTACATAGTGTTCTTAATCTGTGTTTCATATTGTGCTTAACTATGTTACATATTGTTTTCCATGGATCCATGTACTTGTTAACTTCTATATTTTGTTTTTAATTAAGTATACCCATTGAGGTTTTTATGTGTTATTAAATTTACCCCTATCCCTAGCCTCTTTTACTAGGTGCTCTTTATACCTTCTCACTCCTTTTGATATTATATTGTTGTTCATACACCTAATCATGTCCTTGATCTTATACTCTCTTTCGTTTTGGTTTGATTTAAACAGTGTTTTTCTCAGCAAACTACACAATTTGCATACTCTACATGGAAAAAACAGCTCAGCACCAAAAACATAAACATATTTTTGTTTTTTGATGTTATTCTTTAGTAGTGTGGGAGCCAGTATATTTTTAGGTTATTGGTTTTTCTGTGGGTGTTCTTCTAAATGTGGTCCCAAGATAGAGTCAGCTTTCAGTATGTCCCAGTGTTTCCTGATAATGTTCTCGGTGATGCGTTTATTCTCACTGAATTGAGTAATAAATGGAAATTTTATTAGACCTGGTGTGTTTGAATTTGCCTCTATTCTTTCTCTGTCCTTGTATTGGAGCAATTCTTTCCTATTCATGTGGCCTATTTTGTTTCTGACCTCCTCTATTTTACTTCATAACCCCTTTCTAGAAATTTCAATTTTTAGATTTTATTGTTTCAAATAGTCCTCATCTAGTTTACAATTCTTCCTAACTCTTAAAAATTGTCCCTTCAGAATATTTTTCTTCCATAAATAATGGTGACAACTGGTTGAATGTACTGTATATAGTTGTTTGCGTCAACTGATTTGAAGTAGGTTCTAGAGACTATATTTTGCCCTACGATTTCCAATTCTAAATCAAGATAGTGGACTTTGGTTTTACTGAATTTTACAGTTAGGATAATGTTTTTATTATTCCTATTCATTTCTTGGATGCATTCAAGTAGTAGGTTCTCCTCTCCCTTACAAATAATAAACAGGTAATTTATATACCGTTTATATAATATAAGATGTTCTTTATAGTGAGATTCCCCCCCAGAAATTCAGACTCCCAGTGCCCCATAAGCAAGTTTGCATAACTAGGGGCAAAGTGAGTACACATTGCGGTCCTGAATAGTTGTTTATAATACTTATCTTTATATAAGAGATAGTTATGCTCCAATATAAACTTAATACCGTCTACTAAAATTATGGCTTGCTCTGAATTCATGCTAGTGTCTAATTTAAATAAAGTTTGAATTCCTCTAAACCATGATGGTGATTTATTGATGTATATAGTGATGTGACATCACACGTTACTAGTATGTAGTCTAGTTGCCATTCTATAAGTTCTAAAATATTTAATAGATTAGTAGATTCCTTTAGGTAGGAAGGGAGGGCACATCTTTTTGCAGGTATCTATCTATATATAAAGAGTGGTTTGTCGTTAGGGATTTGATTCCTGAAATTATTGGTCTTCCTGGTGGTTCCAATATAGATTTATGGATTTTGGGAAAGGCATATAATACTGGGATTCTAGGATGTGAAGGAAATATAATTTTATATTCTTTATCATCAATAATACCTGTATTCAAGGCCTTTTCCAGTTGAAGTCTCAAAAATACCTGATAGGCATGGGTAGGGTTACATCTATTTTTATGGTATGTTTTCTCATCAAAGAAGTGTTTGTTAATAATCATTTCTTCATAGTCCACTGTATTTCGAATGACAATCCCTCCTCCCTTGTCAGCAGGTTGTATAGTCAGATCGTTATTGTTTTATAATTATTTTTTCTTTTAAGTTTTTTTGTTTTATAGTTAAATTATGAGTGATACATTTCTTTAGTTGTACATCACTCACTTCTGTTATATCTTTCATAATGAGTTTTTCAAATGTTTCTAAGCAAGGGCCTTTGTCATTTTTAGGGTAGTAAGTTGATTTGTCTTTTAAACGCAAATGCATATAACCTTAATCATCTATATTTGTTGGTGCTTTGTGTGCACCATCTCTTTGAAATGGGGATTTAAAAAAATATATTTTTAAAGTCAGGCTTTGAGCATCTATATATGTATTAAATCTATTCATTTTATTTGTTGGGGCAAAAGAAAGGTCCTTACTTAAAGGGACACTAAACCCAATTTTTTTCTTTCATGATTCAGATAGAGCACGCAATTTTAAGCAACTTTCTAATTTACTCCTATTATCAAATTTTCTTCATTCTCTTGGTATCTTTATTTGAAATGCTAGAATGTAAGTTTAGATGCCGGCCCATTTTTGGTGAATAACCTGGATTATTCTTGCTGATTGGTGGATAAATTCATCCACCAATAAAAAATGCTGTCCAGAGTTCTGAACCAAAAAAAGAAGCTTAGATGCTTGCTTTTTCAAATAAAGATAGCAAGTGAACGAATAAAAATTGATAATAGGAGTAAATAAGAAAGTTGCTTAAAATTGCATGCGCTATCTGAATCACGAAATAAAAAATTTGGGTTCAGTGTCCCTTTAATATCTCTATTTGTGAATTATGGTAAATTCCATTATTTTGTTTTAAATATTTGTTGTTAGTGGCAATGTCCTCATTGTTACATATAACTGTGTTCTTGAGTGTTTATAGTCTTTTACATTTCTTATTTGATCCCCCACTACACCCCCTTGTTCTGAAAATATTCTATTGTTCTTGATTTTTTTCTTCCTCTTTGAGAAAGACCCTGACCTAAAAAGAAGAGTCACGTGTGTATATATTTGAGTGTGTGTCTAGAGGTGTATTCAATTACAGAGTATTTTGTAGTGTTATCTTCTAAAATGGAGTATTTGTTTGGAGACCGATATCTCTGTGAATTTTCTCTCTCTCTCATATTTTCCCCTCTATTAGATTGGTTAATATAAATTCTATTTGTCTGACCTGGTTGTCTGTTCTGATTAAAGTTTCTTCTCTTTGGGTATTCTGCTTAATGCCAGGATGGTCTAAGGTTGAAATCTTCCCTATTAGTATATGTGTTTTCTTTCTCATTGTGTTGTTTATCTCCTTTGTATTGCCTGTCTGTATGGTGATATTGTGGGGCCTCTTTTATGACTCTATCTCCGGTGTGGTACCAATCTCTATATTTGTATCTAGGGACTTCTTTTGGCAGTCCTCTCCATTCACTTATTCTATTATGACGGTAATAGGTATTTCCTCTTAGAATTTTAGGTACATTTTGTTGCACTAGATTCTTAGTACTGCTGGTTAAAGTTAGTTCAGCATTACCCGTATTTTACTATAGAGACGACAACAGTTTGTAATTATTAGAGCTAAGATTAGTAACAAAAGCTACTGCTTGTGCCTGTTAAGAGCCTTAACCGCTAAGTGCTGATTTAGAGAAAATTATATGCTGAAGTTATTATAACCTGAAACGCTGCGTCAGGGGTCCTCTCTTTTAATTGCCTCTCTTGTTGTAAACATAATGAAGATAACTTCAGCATATAATTTTCTCTAAATTGTTGGCGTCTCTTTAGTAAAATACGGGTAATGCTGAACTAACTTTAACCAGCAGTACTAAGAATCTAGTTAAACTTTTGTGAGTAACTCTTGATATCAGCACACAGTAGTTAGATGACCTGCTTAGTATAGCAGCAGTAAGCAC
The DNA here is from genome assembly GCF_027579735.1 of Bombina bombina. Lineage (NCBI taxonomy): Eukaryota > Metazoa > Chordata > Amphibia > Anura > Bombinatoridae > Bombina > Bombina bombina. Next base: position 250,023,038 of record NC_069506.1, on the reverse strand, counting down.
AAGCTAACTTATCAGCTCAAAGGGTGAATAATACAGGGTTTACAATAACTAAGATATAAGGGATCTATGTTAAAGAAATGTGTTAATTATACTACTACAGAGTGGATAGACCATAAATGCACATTAACTTACCAGTTATCCTGCACTAATATATACTTTAATATACTTGATACATTATGTCAGCTATCATAAGTTGACACTTGGTAACATTGGAGCACCATTTAATCATTGGCAATGAGACATAATATAAATACTCACACTGCATAAGGGAGGTATCAGCTAAGCTTAATAGAAGTATCTATTTGATACACATATTACAAGTTTGTGAAATCTCATTGCCCATTATGATGTTCAATGGAAATTGCTGGATATAAGTATGTGCAGTATTCATAAGTGCAGTCAATCAAAATTTAATATCAGCACATGTTCGGTAACCCACCTGCAGTTTTTAGACATTCAATTACCTAGAATTAGGTCTAACAAGTCAGATTGATATGCCAAATAATATCAAAGTATCAGCCCTGTACTGTAAGTTACTTACAATCAAATAATCTATAATACCTAGAGTGATATATATATATATATATACTATCAGTATTATTTTAATGTCTTCAGTTTTCCTGTGTAGATATGTAAAGAGAGAATCAATATTTACGCAGCAGATACTAAAATAAAGAGCTGTGCTATATATTCCTGTTTAAGTGTCGCCTAAGTTATGAGCTATAACCCAAGTAAACTCACAACAATAGACTACAGAGGTATATTATTATAGGCAATAACGTACAAATATTCCTTAGTGGTAATCTATGAAATTGGCCAGCTATAAGGCCACATAGACCCACAGTAGATCAATAGATATATATACCTATAATATAATCTGTGTCTCATCACTTCATTACTAAGTGCTCCATATACTTAGTATTGTCAATGCTGAATATTGAATAACTAACAGAGAGAGTGTTTTTAACATTTTCAAGGGCAGCATACACACATATTTCATGCTGTCTTTTTAATTTAATCAATAAAGGTTATATTTTAATTTTTGTCATCTTTGTGCTCCAAGCTCCAGTAATCAACAGAACTAATCTACATAATAGAGTAACAGTGCATAAAAGCATTCCCTTTTTTTTGGAACTGACTTGCTCACACAGCAGGTACAGTCCAATTTTGTAAAACTAAATAAAGTTATTAACCCCTAACCCACCGCTCCCGGACCCCGCCGCAATGAAATAAACATATTAACCCCTAAACCGCTGCTCCTGGACCCCGGCGCAACTAAATGAACTTATTAACCCCTAAACCGCCACTCCCAGAGCCAACTGCCACCTACATAATGTTATTAACCCCTAATATGCCGCCCCCTACACTGCCGCCACCTACATTACATTTATTAACCCCTAATCTGCTGCCCCCAACATCGCCACCACTATTCTAAATGTATTAACCCCTAAACCTAAGTCTAACCCTAACCCTAACAACCCCTAACTTAAATATTATTTAAATAAAATCTAAATTAAAATTAATATTATTAACTAAATTATTCCTATTTAAAACTAAATACCTGTAAAATAAACCATAAGCTAGCTACAATATAACTAATAGTTACATTGTAGCTATCTTAGGGTTTATTTTTATTTCACAGGCAAGTTTGTATTTATTTTAACTAGGTAGAATAGTTACTAAATAGTTTTTAACTATTTAATAACTACCTAGCTAAAATAAATACAAATTTACCTGTAAAATAAAACCTAACCTAAGTTACAATAACACCTAACACTACACTATAATTAAATAAATTAACTAAATTAACAACAATTAAATACATTTAATTAAATTAGCTAAAGTACAAAAAACAAACACTAAATTACAGAAAATAAAAAACAGATCTTTGAACTAATTACACCTAATCTAATAGCCCTATAAAAATAAAAAAGTCCCCCCCAATATAAAAAAACCCTAGCCTAAACTAAACTATCAATAGCCCTTAAAAGGGCCTTTTGCGGGGCATTGCCCCAAAGTAATCAGCTCTTTTACCTGGAAAACAAAATACAAACAACCCCCCCAACAGTAAAACCCACCACCCACAAAACCAACCCCCCAAATAAATTACTAACTAAAAAAAATTAAGCTCCCCATTGCCCTGAAAAGGGCATTTGGATGGGCATTGCCCTTAAAAGGGCATTAAGCTCTATTGCTGCCCAAAGTCCCTAACCTAAAAAATAAACCCACCCAATACACCCTTAAACAATTCATCCTCTTCCAACAATGTCTTCTTGCTGAATGAATATCACTTTAAGCACGTCATCCAAGATGGCGTTCCTTCAATTACGATCGGCTGATAGAATTCTATCAGCCAATCGGAATTAAGGTAGAAAAAATCCTATTGGCTGATGCAATCAGCCAATAGGATACAACTTCAATCCTATTGGCTGATCCAATCAGCCAATAGGATTGAGCTTACATTCTACTGGCTGATTGGAACAGCCAATAGAACGCCAGCTTAATCCAACTGGCTGATTGCATCAGCCAAAAGGGTTTTTTCTACCTTTATTCCGATTGGCTGATAGAATTCTATCAGCCAATCGGAATCAAAGGGACGCTATCTTGGATGACATCACTTAAAGTGATATTCATTCAGCAAGAAGGCATTGTTGGAAGAGGATGCTCCACGCCGGATGTCTTGAAGATGGAGCCGCTCCGCGTCAGAAGGATGAAGATAGAAGATGCCATCTGGATGAAGACTTCTGCCCGTCTGAAGGACCACTTCTGCCCATCTGGAGGACCACTTCTGCCGGATTCGTTGAAGACATCTTGCCGCTTCGATGAAGACGTCTCCCGGTAAGTGAATCTTCATTGGGTTAGTGTTAGGATTTTTTTAAGGGTGTATTGGGTGGGTATATTTTTTAGGTTAGGGCTTTGGGCCTGCAAAATAACTAACTGCCCCTTTAAGGGCAATGCCCTTTTCAGGGCAATGGGGAGCTAAGGTTTTTTTAGTTAGTAATTTATTTGAGGGGTTGGTTGTGTGGGTGGTGGGTTTTACTGTTGAGGGGTTGTTTGTATTTTTTTTACAGGTAAAAGAGCTGATTACTTTGGGGCAATGCCCCGCAAAAGGCCCTTTTAAGGACTATTGGTAGTTTAGTTTAGGCTAGGGTTTTTTTTATTTTTGGGGGGCTTTTTTATTTTGATAGGGCTATTAGATTATGTGTAATTAGTTTAAATATCTGTAATTTGTTTTTTATTTTCTGTAATTTACACCAAGATTACGAGTTTTGCGGTAATTGGGGTGCGTTGCTAATGAGCATTTTTTTTTCAACGCTCCCTTAAGACAACGCTGGTATTACGGGTTTTATTTAAACCCAGTGTTAGCCGCAAAAAGGTGAGCGTAGAGTAAAGTTTAGCTCTACATCTCACCTCAATACCAGCATTGCTTATGATAGTGGTGAGCTGGCAAAACGTGCTCATGCACGATTTCCCCATAGGAATAAATGGGGCGGATTGGGCTGAAAAAAAAACTAACACCTGCAAAGAAGCAGCGTTCAGCTTCTAACGCACCCCCATTGATTCCTATGGGGATACAAAAGTTATGTCTACACCTAACACCCTAACATGAATCCTGAGTCTAAACACCCCTAAACTTACACTTATTAACCACTAATCTGCCGCCCCCGCTATCGCCGACACCTGCATTATATTATTAACCCCTAATCTGCCGCTCCGGAAACCGCCGCCACCTACATTATACTTATAAACCCCTAATCTGCTGCCCCCAACATCGCCAACACCTACATTGTATTTATTAACCCCTATTATGCCCTCCAATGTCGCCACAACCTACCTACAATTATTAACCCCTAATCTGCCGCCCCCATTGTTGCCGCTACTATATTAAATTTATTAACCCCTAAACTTAAGTCTAACCCTAACACCCCCTAACTTAAATATAATTTAAATAAATCTAAAGAAAATAACTACAATTAAATAAATTAATCCTATTTAAAACTAAATACTTACCGATAAAATAAACCCTAAGCTTGCTACAATATAACTAATAGTTACATTGTAGCTATCTTAGGATTTATTTTTATTTTACAGGCAACTTTGTATTTATTTTAACTAGGTACAATAGTTATTAAATAGCTATTAACTATTTAATAACTTCCTAGTTAAAATAAAGACAAATATACCTGTAAAATAAATCCTAACCTAAATTACAATTACACCTAACACTACACTATCATTAAATTAATTACCTAAATTAACTACAATTAAATACAATTAAATGAAATAAACTAAAGTACAAAAAAACAAACAAACAAACAATAAATTACAGAAAATAAAAAATAATTACAAGAATTTTAAACTAATTACACCTAATCTAATCCCCCCTAATAAAATAAAAAAGCCCCCCAAAATAATAAAATTCCCTACCATATACTAAATTACAAATAGCCCTTAAAAGGGCTTTTTGCGGGGCATTGCCCCAAAGTAATCAGCTCTTATACCTGTAAAAAAAAAATACAATACCCCCCAACATTAAAACCCACCACCCACACACCCAACTCTACTCTAAAACCAACCCAATCCCCCCTTAATAAAACCTAACACTACCCCCTTGAAGATCACCCTACCGTGAGACGTCTTCACCCAGCCGAGCACAAGTGGACCTCCAGAGGGGCAGAAGTCTTCATCCGATCCGGGCAGAAGAGGACCTCCAGACGGGCAGAAGTCTTCATCCAGGCGGCATCTTCTATCTTCATCCATCCGGAGTAGAGCGGGTCCATCTTGAAGCCAGCCGACGCAGAGCATCCTCTTCTTCCGACGACTCCAGAAAAATGAAGGTTCCTTTAAATGACGTCATCCAAGATGGCGTCCCATGAATTCCAATTGGCTGATAGGATTCTATCAGCCAATCGGAATTAAGGTAGAAAAAATCATATTGGCTGATCCAATCAGCAAATCGGAATTCAAGGGACGCCATCTTGAATGATGTAATTTAAAGGAGCCTTCATTCATTGGGAGTCGTCGGAAGAAGGGGATGCTCCGCGATGAACCCGCTCCGGATGGATGAAGATAGAATATGCCGTCTGGATGAAGACTTCTGCTCGTCTGGAGGTCCCCTTCTGCCCGGATCAGATGATGACTTCTGCCCCTCTGAAGGTCCACTTGTGCCCGGCAGGGTGAAGACATCTCACGGTAGGGTGCTATTCAAGGGGGTAGTGTTAGGTTTTATTAAGGGGGATTGGGTGGGTTTTAGAGTAGGGTTGGGTGTGTGGGTGGTGGGTTTTAATGTTGGGGGGGTAATTAGTTTTAAATTCTTGTAATTATTTTTTTATTTTCTGTAATTTAGTGGGGGTTTTTTTGTAGTTTAGTTTATTTAATTGTATTTAATTGTAGTTAGTTTAGGTAATTAATTTAATGATAGTGTAGTGTTAGGTGTAATTGTAACTTAGGTTAGGATTTATTTTACAGGTATATTTGTATTTATTTTAACTAGGAAGTTATTAAATAGTTAATAACTATTTAATAACTATTGTACCTAGTTAAAATAAATAAAAAGTTGCCTGTAAAATAAAAATAAATCCTAAGATAGCTACAATATAACTATTAGTTATATTGTAGCAAGCTTAGGGTTTATTTTATCGGTAAGTATTTAGTTTTAAATAAGATTAATTTATTTAATTGTAGTTATTTTCTTTAGATTTATTTAAATTATATTTGTTAGGGGAGTGTTAGACTTAGGTTTAGACTTGGGTTTAGGGGTAAATAAATTTAAGATAGTAGCGGCAACGTTGTGGGCGGCAGATTAGGGGTTAATAAATGTAGGTAGGTTTTGGAAATGTTAGGGATGGCAGATTAGGGGTTAATAAAATTTAACTAGTGTTTGCGAGGCAGGAGCGCGGCGGTTTAGGGGTTAATATATTTATTAAAGTGGTGGCGATGTCCGGTCGGCAGATTAGGGGTTACAAACTTTATTTAAGTGTTTCCGATGTGGGGGGGACTCGGTTTAGGGGTTAATAGGTACTTTATGGGTGTTAGTGTACTTTTTAGCACTTTAGTTAAGATATTTATGTTACGACGTTAGCCCATAAAACTCTTAACTACTGACTTTTAAATGCGGTAGGAGTCTTGACAGGAGAGGGTCTACTGCTCACTTCTTCCAAGACTCGTAATACCGGCGTTAGGGAAAACAAATTAAAAAGATAGGATACACAATTTACGTAAGGGGATTTGCGGTAAGCTCAAGTTGCGGAAGAAAAGTGTGCGGTACACCTGTACCTGCCAGACTCATAATACCAGCGGGCGTTAAAAAGCAGCGTTGGGACCTCTCAACACTGCTTTTTAAGGCTAACGCAAGACTCGTAATCTAGCATTTAGTGTTTGGTTTTTTTTGTACTTAAGCTAATTTAATTGATTTAATTGTTGTTAATTTAGTTAATTTATTTAATTGTAGCGTAGTGTTAGGTGTTATTGTAACTTAGTTTAGGTTTTATTTTACAAGTAAATTTGTATTTATTTTAGCTAGGTAGTTATTAAATAGTTAATAACTATTTAATAACTATTCTACCTAGTTAAGATAAATACACTTGCCTGTAAAATAAAAATAAACCCTAAGCTAGCTACAATGTAACTATTAGTTATATTGTAGCTAGCTTAGGGTTTATTTTACAGGTAAGTATTTAGTTTTAAATAGGAATAATTTAGTTAATGATAGTAATTTTTATTTAGATTTATTTAAATAATATTTAAGTTAGGGGGTGTGAGGGTTAGACTTAGGTTTAGGGGTTAATAACTTTAATATAGTTGTGGCGACATTGGGGCCGACAGATTAAGGGTTAATAAGTATAAAGTAGGTGGCGGCAGTGTTGGGGCAGCAGATAAGGGGTGTTTAGACTCGGGGTCTATGTTAGGGTGTTAGGTGTAAACATAACTTTTAAACTCCCATAGGAATCAATGGGATATCGGGCAGCAGCGAACATAAGCTTTGCTGCTTTCAGACTCCCATTGATTCCTATGGCATCCACCACCTCCAGGGTGGCGGATTGAAAAGCAGGTACACTGGGCCGGAATAGTGTCGAGCGTACCTGGTAGAAATGTGATCATTTGCAAAAGTAGTCGGATAGTGCTGAACTTTAATTCGGAACATCTGTATTGACGTAAGCATCGATCTGTGTCAGACTGAGACCGGCGGATCGTATGTTATCTAACAAAATTCTACTTTTGCCGGTCTGTAGACTTTGATAAATAAGGCAAATCAAGCTCTCCACAATTACGCTGCGGAATTCCAGCGTATTTGCGGTTGATGGCTTGATAAATAGGCCCCTATGTCTAAATATCCAGTATATCTCTTGCCTGTGAAGCATAGGAACCTTGTCTCCCCCTGTGTGGTCTTCTGATCTGTTCAATGACTCTAAACTTGAAATTACTAACATCCTGCCTATGAACCTCTTAGAAATGTCTAGAAAGCGCAGAGCAGGGCCTTTCACCTGATCTATAAGACAAGTGTTCCCTAATGCGGGTCCCCACTTATCTGGTAGTTCTACCTACATAGTACTTATGACACTAGGTACACTTGACCAAATAGATGGCAAATGTGCTTTTACAGTTAACACATCATTTACTGTTAAAGTCTTCACCTGTTTGAAAGGAAGTGAATGTTTTGCAGACTTGGACATGATCACAAGAGATACATGTCCTCCCCCCACACCTGTATGTTCAATTACAATGTTGCCATGAACTCCAAGATTCACTATCTCTGAGGAGGCTTGTAGACAGTATGTTGCACAGAGTGGCACTTCTTTTAGGAACAACAATGCAACCTCTTTTCACAGTATGCCTTAATTTTGTATCTCCCATTAATATGGGTACATTTTTGTTAGAAATATTACAGATTTGGTTGTACTGATTTAAGAAAGAGGTGACACATTTGGGCTTAACTTGGTTCAGAGATACATTCAACCTATGATTACTAGGATCCCTTGTCAAAAGGGAATCTCTCTCCATTTTCATAACCTCAAAGAAGACTTTATCCACAATATTGTTAGAGTATCCTCTCTCCCGAAGCCTCTTGTTTAGGTCTCTACTATCTTCAAGAAAAGAAACATCCAGAGTACAGTTATGACGCTCTCTCATAAATTTTCCTTTGGCTATGACCTTAAAGACATGCCTGGGGTGACTGCTGCGAGCATGTAGCAAACTGTTTCCTGCAATGTGTTTCCTAAAGAGAGTAGAGACCACTCTTCTCGCTGATGCTATACCCTTCAAGGATATATCCAAAAAGACAATGCTGTCCTTTTGCAATTCGTAGGTGAACTGAATACCCACATCGTTAGTATTCAAATTACTCACAAACTCCTCTGTCCTAGTTGAATCTGCAGACCACACTATAAGCAGATCATCAATATATTGTATGTATTTAGTGATACACAGATGGTGGGACACCACTACCTCCATAAATATGGGACCTCCCCCACCACCCTATAAAGAGGTTGGTGTAGGAGGGAGCAAACATTGCGGTAGGTATCTGTGTCATTCAATTGATGTTGGGCTTCTGACACATAACTGACCTTGTCCATGACCACCACACTACCACCCTTGATGACAACACTGTCATTGTTCTGTAAACCAGTCAGTGCCTCCTTTTCTTTCACAGTCAAATTGTGTGGTCCACGTTGTGTGGTCCTGGACAACTCTGTGAGATCCTCAACTACCCACTGATTGAAGACCACTAGTGATTTACCCCTAACATGTAGGGGAAAGAAAGTAGATTTAGATTTGAATGTGGGGCAGTTACACCTATAGCAATGTCATCATTATCTCTACCTTCATTGTGCAAACCCTCAAGGGACATAACAGTACAGGTATCCACAAAGTCCAATTAATTGTTGGGTCCAAAGTCAAATGGCAATCTATCTACGTAACATTTGCAGAGCATAAGGTCTCGTATTAGTTTGTTAACATTGAGGATCATCTGGAACAAGTCAAAACTCCTGAATGGAACAAACCCCAGACCATAATTAAGAACTCTGCGTTCACCATCTGACAATGGATAGGTAGATATATTGATCACCATGTCTACTGGTATTTCTTTTGTTTTTTTGTTGCTCTTGGTTCGCTGTCTGAGTATTTATGGTTCCTGTTTCCCTCTTCCCTGGAATTGTTTTTGGGCCCTGTGAAAAACCTGCATGTTAGAATGCTGTATGGCACTTACTGAGGCTGTAGGTTCAATGCAAGTCTTAGGTCTGGCTCCTTTATAAATGGAACCCTTTAGTATGCTTTTGTTAGTGCCCTATAGGGGGAGGGTGTTGACTAACTGTGATTGTTCATCCATCCCAGACGCTTGTTCATTACCTGAAGTCCCCTCAAAGCTTGAGGCAAATCTATCCTCATCAGAGGCATCCACATCTGAGTCAGAGAAGGTAACCTTCTTGGGGAGTTCATGTGCAGAGTTCTGCACCTGTTTTCTATTGCCCTATTGTTGTTTATTGTTGATGTCTCCTATTCTTATTTTTAACACCTGAGGAAGCCTCCTGGGTTCCTGTACTGAACCAAGACTTATTCCTCTGGCGGCCACACCGTACATACACTTCCGCTGTGAGTAGTCCTTCTGATCTCTCAGAAATTTGGTGTGCTTTGTCTGAATCACTAATTTCTTTGACTCTTCAATTGTTTTCTTGACAATAGCTTCAAATCTCTAACGCTCACTTCAGCCAAGACTCTAAATACTGGCATTAGAAAGATCCCATTGAAAAGATAGGATACGCAATTGGCGTAAGGGGATCTGCGGTATGGAAAAGTCGTGACTGGAAAGTGAGCATTAGACCCTTTCCTGACTGACTCTAAATACCAGCGGGCAGCCAAAACCAGCGTTAGGAGCCTAACGCTGGTTTTGACGGCTAACGCAGAACTCTAAATCTAGGCGTTAGACTCTTCAATTGTTTTCTTGACAATAGCTTCAAATCTCATATAAATATCACACTCTTTAAATCTATCCATATCAGACTGTATGCATGCAATCTTAGATTTAACCTCATGTAACAATACATCTTTATATACAATAAGAAGGGAAATTAGGGTAAGTGAGCAATCTATTAGGGCTTGGTTCCAGTGAATAACAAAAGTCTGATCCTTTATATTATAAATGGGAAATTTGTTCAACCCTAGTCCCCTAGGCACCGTTTTCAGATCTAAATATTTGGTTAGGATCCACTTGTCCCACTTTAATTTTTGTTCTTTTAGTTTTAGGTTATCATAGTCCTGAAACAGGTCCCCCAACTTGGTTCTAGGGGAGTCATGGCAAAAAACATCCTCCAAGTCCATCATACTTAGTCCTTCGTCAGCTTTACTATAAATGTATGATGAACTATCCTCTCACAATACTCAATCAGATCTTATATTATACATATTACTGATATTGATGTGCACCACTGTGAGGTACAGTACACTATAAATAAGCAATATAGAGGGCTAGATAAATATCTAGAGATATTAACCTAGTTTATCCTTTGCTTTTAGTAAAAGATTAAAACTTTGAAACTACATTATTAGCATTTATAGATCTTATGATTTTACCTTCAGTTCCTCATATTCATTAGCTCTGGCATTCACTGGCTGTACACTCTGGAAAAAAAAAGTGGTTATTATTTTTTACTTAAAACTTTTTTTTATATTATTTTTTAAGACATTTTTAGAGAGGCTAAAAACATCAACAAAAAAAGTAACCAAACATATAGTACTAACTTCTCATAGCATCTTTCTATCTAATGTATTATTTTAAAAGCTTTATTAACTAATCAATCAAGATTGAGATGAGAGCTCAGTTCTAGTGTTCCTGTGAACAGAGCAGGGTTAACACAGAATGCAAAATATTTAGGGCCAGATATTAGTGGAGCGCTAACAATTACATATGTTTATGTATATATATATATATATATATATATATATATATATATATATATATATATATATATATATATATATATATATATATATATGTATATATATATATATATATATATATATATATATATATATATATATATACAGGGAGTGCAGAATTATTAGGCAAATGAGTATTTTGACCACATCATCCTCTTTATGCATGTTGTCTTACTCCAAGCTGTATAGGCTCGAAAGCCTACTACCAATTAAGCATATTAGGTGATGTGCATCTCTGTAATGAGAAGGGGTGTGGTCTAATGACATCAACACCCTATATCAGGTGTGCATAATTATTAGGCAACTTCCTTTCCTTTGGCAAAATGGGTCAAAAGAAGGACTTGACAGGCTCAGAAAAGTCAAAAATAGTGAGATATCTTGCAGAGGGATGCAGCACTCTTAAAATTGCAAAGCTTCTGAAGCGTGATCATCGAACAATCAAGCGTTTCATTCAAAATAGTCAACAGGGTCGCAAGAAGCGTGTGGAAAAACCAAGGCGCAAAATAACTGCCCATGAACTGAGAAAAGTCAAGCGTGCAGCTGCCAAGATGCCACTTGCCACCAGTTTGGCCATATTTCAGAGCTGCAACATCACTGGAGTGCCCAAAAGCACAAGGTGTGCAATACTCAGAAACATGGCCAAGGTAAGAAAGGCTGAAAGACGACCACCACTGAACAAGACACACAAGCTGAAACGTCAAGACTGGGCCAAGAAATATCTCAAGACTGATTTTTCTAAGGTTTTATGGACTGATGAAATGAGAGTGAGTCTTGATGGGCCAGATGGATGGGCCTGTGGCTGGATTGGTAAAGGGCAGAGAGCTCCAGTCCGACTCAGACGCCAGCAAGGTGGAGATGGAGTACTGGTTTGGGCTGGTATCATCAAAGATGAGCTTGTGGGGCCTTTTCGGGTTGAGGATGGAGTCAAGCTCAACTCCCAGTCCTACTGCCAGTTTCTGGAAGACACCTTCTTCAAGCAGTGGTACAGGAAGAAGTCTGCATCCTTCAAGAAAAACATGATTTTCATGCAGGACAATGCTCCATCACACGCGTCCAAGTACTTCACAGCGTGGCTGGCAAGAAAGGGTATAAAAGAAGAAAATCTAATGACATGGCCTCCTTGTTCACCTGATCTGAACCCCATTGAGAACCTGTGGTCCATCAACAAATGTGAGATTTACAAGGAGGGAAAACAGTACACCTCTCTGAACAGTGTCTGGGAGGCTGTGGTTGCTGCTGCACGCAATGTTGATGGTGAACAGATCAAAACACTGACAGAATCCATGGATGGCAGGCTTTTGAGTGTCCTTGCAAAGAAAGGTGGCTATATTGGTCACTGATTTGTTTTTGTTTTGTTTTTGAATGTCAGAAATGTATATTTGTGAATGTTGAGATGTTATATTGGTTTCACTGGTAAAAATAAATAATTGAAATGAGTATATATTTGTTTTTTGTTAAGTTGCCTAATAATTATGCACAGTAATAGTCACCTGCACACACAGATATCCCCCTAAAATAGCTATAACTAAAAACAAACTAAAAACTATTCAGCTTTGATATTAATGAGTTTTTTGGGTTCATTGAGAACATGGTTGTTGTTATATAATAAAATTAATCCTCAAAAATACAACTTGCCTAATAATTCTACACTCCCTGTATATATATATATATATATATATATATATATATATATATATATATATATATATATATATATATTATATATATATATATATATATATATATATATGTGTGTGTTTTAATTTTATATTTACTGTAAATATTTCCCACTCCAATGCTCTGCACTTAGAATGTGTTCTATGTATTTCTATATAGATATTCCTTTATTTATCTGTATATACCTGTTCCCTAATGTGGGTCCCCACTTCTCTGGTAGTTCTACCTACATAGTACTTATGACACTGGGTACACTTGACCAAATAGATGACAAATGTGCTTTTTTTTTTTTTATTGGAACAGCCAATAGAATGCAAGCTCAATCTGATTGGCTGATTGGATCAGCCAATCGGATTGAACTTGAATCTGATTGGCTGATTCCATCAGCCAATCAGAATTTTCCTACCTTAATTCCGATTGGCTGATAGAATCCTATCAGCCAATCGGAATTCGAGGGACGCCATCTTGGATGACGTCCCTTAAAAGAACCGTCATTCGTCAGGAAGTCATCGGCCAGGATGGATGTTCCGCATCGGCGGGATGAAGATGGATCTGGAAGAAAGAAGATTGAAGATGCCGCTTGAAAGAAGACTTCAGCCGGATGATGGATCTCTTAAGCCCCCGCTTGGATCAAGACTTCAGCCGGATGATGGATCTCTTCAGCCCCCGCTTGGATCAAGACTTCAGCCGGATGATGGACCTCTTCAGCCCGATGATGGACCTCTTCAGCCCCCGCTTGGGCTTGGATGAAGATTTTGGAGCCTCTTCTGGACGGATCAGTGATACCCGGCGTGGTGAAGATAAGGTAGGGAGATCTTCAGGGGCTTAGTGTTAGGTTTATTTAAGGGGGGTTTGGGTTAGATTAGGGGTATGTGGGTGGTGGGTTGTAATGTTGGGGGGGGTATTATATATTTTTTTTTACAGGCAAAAGAGCAGAATTCTTTGGGGCATGTCCTGCAAAAGGCCCTTTTAAGGGATGGTAAGTTAAAAGAGCTTTTCTATTTTTATTTTAGAATAGGGTAGGGTATTTTTTTATTTTGGGGGGCTTTTTTATTTTATTAGGGGGCTTAGAGTAGGTGTAATTAGCTTAAAATTGTTGTAATATTTTTATAATGTTTGTAAATTATTTTTTTATTTTTTGTAACTTAGTTCTTTTTTATTTTTGGTACTTTAGTTAGTTTATTTAATTGTATTTATTAGTAGGTATTTGTATGTAATTAATTTATTGATAGTGTAGTGTTAGGTTCAATTGTAGATAATTGTAGGTATTTTATTTAATTAATTTATTGATAGTGTAGTGTTAGGTTTAATTGTAACTTAGGTTAGGATTTATTTTACAGGTAATTTTGTAATTATTTTAACTAGGTAGCTATTAAATAGTTATTAACTATTTAATAGCTATTGTACCTGGTTAAAATAAATACAAAGTTACCTGTAAAATAAATATTAATCTTAAAATAGCTACAATATAATTATAATTTATATTGTAGCTATATTAGAGTTTATTTTACAGGTAAGTATTTAGATTTAAATAGGAATAATTTATTTAATAAGAGTTAATTTATTTTGTTAGATAAAAAGTATATTTAACTTAGGGGGGTGTTAGTGTTAGGGTTAGACTTAGCTTTAGGGGTTAATAAATTTATTAGAGTAGCGGTGAGGTCCCGTCGGCAGATTAGGGGTTAATAATTGTAGGTAGTTGGGGGCGGCAGATTAAGGGTTAATAAATATAATATAGGGGTCGGCGGTGTTTGGGGCAGCAGATTAGGGGTACATAGGGATAATGTAGGTTGCGGCGGTTGCGGCGGTGTGCGGTCGGCAGATTAGGGGTTAAAAAAAGATTGGCGGCGATGTGAGGGGGCCTCGGTTTAGGGGTACATAGGTAGTTTATGGGTGTTAGTGTACTTTAGAGCACAGTAGTTAAGAGCTTTATGAACCGGCGTCAGCCCAGAAAGCTCTTAACTCCTGGCTTTTCTCTGCGGCTGGAGTCTTGTCATTAGATTTCTAATGCTCACTTCAGCCAAGACTCTAAATACCGGCATTAGAAAGATCCCATTGAAAAGATAGGATACGCAATTGGCGTAAGGGGATCTGCGGTATGGAAAAGTCACGACTGGAAAGTGAGCATTAGACCCTTTCCTGACTGACTCTAAAATACCAGCGGGCAGCCAAAACCAGCGTTAGGAGCCCCTAACGCTGGTTTTGACGGCTAACGCAGAACTCTAAATCTAGGCGTTAGACTCTTCAATTGTTTTATTGACAATAGCTTCAAATCTCATATAAATATCACACTCTTTAAATCTATCCATATCAGACTGTATGCATGCAATCTTAGATTTAACCTCATGCAACAATACATCTTTATATTAAATAAGGAATTAGGGTAAGTGAGCAATCTATTAGGGCTTGGTTCCAGCGAATAACAAAGCCTGATCCTTTAGGAACCGTTTTCAGATCTAAATATTTGGTTAGGATCCACTTGTCCCACTTTAATTTTTGTTCTTTTAGTTTTAGGTTTTCATAGTCCTGGAACAGGTCCACCAACTTGGTTTTAGGGGAGTCATGGCTAAAAACATCCTCCAAGTCCAGCATACTTAGTCATTTGTCAGCTTTACTATAAATGTATGATGAACTATCCTCTCACAATACTCAATCAGATCTTATATTACACATATTACAGATATAGATGTGCACCACTGTGAGGTACAGTACACTATAAATAAGCAATATAGAGAGCTAGATAAATATCTAGAGATATTAACCTGGTTTATCCTTTGCTTTTAGTAAAATATTAAAGCTTTCAAACTACATTATTAGCATTTATAGATCTTATGATTTTACCTTCAGTTCCTCATATTCATCAGCTCTGTCTCTCATCAAAAGTTCAGCATATGTGACATCCACTGGCTGTACACTCTGGAAGAAATAGTGGTTATTATTTTTTCCTGAAAACTTTTTTTATATTATTTTTTAAGACATTTTTAGAGAGGCTTAAAACTTCAACAAAAAAAGTAACCAAACATATAGTATTAACTTCTCATAGCATCTTTCTATCTAATGTATTATTTTAAATGCTTTATTAACTAATCAATCAAGATTGAGATGAGAGCTCAGTTCTAGTGTTCCTGTGAACAGAGCAGGATTAACACAGAATGCAAAATATTTAGGGCCAGATATTAGTGGAGCGCTAACAATTACATATGTATATATATATATATATATATATATATATATATATATATATATATATATATATGTGTGTGTGTGTGTTTTAATTTTATATTTACTGTAAATATTTCCCACTCCAATGCTCTGCACTTAGAATGTGTTCTATGTATCTCTAAATAGATATTCCTATATTTATCTGTATATACCCATACCTATATATAACCATGTATATATATATATATATATATATATATATATATATATATATATATATATATATAAATATATATTGTATATGTATAAATATATATTTATGCAAAACAAATCAGATATATATAGAGAAATATGTATTTATGAATAAATAGAACATATTCTGCTTTGCGTAAAACATGTCGGGCTAGTGCACATCAAAATATGGGATCAGGGTTTGTTTTTTTTCCACTTTTCTAACTCCATTGATTTCTATGGGGGAAAAGGTTATTGCACAAAATCATAAGGTTAGTGCACAAGATAAAACAAAATGTAAGCTAATAATACGAGCGCAACCCAATGTGTGCAAAGAGATTACTTCTGGCGCAGTTGACACTTGAGCGGGCATGTTAAATAACTCTCCATTTGTTATCTGACCCTTATTAGGGGTATTAGATTTGTTTATTTTCTCTCATAAGTACTGCAAGTTTCCTTGTGTTGTGCTGGAAGAATTATAGAAGGCTCTCTTTTGTGACAGTGGATTATTTTGAAGAATTATGTGGGGTTGTTTGGGAGATAGGGGTGTGTACTTGGACTGGTCATGTAAAGGGAGGGTTACTAAAGTAGGGAAATAGGCTTATTAACATTAAAGTTACTGGATCATTTAAGTTTCATAGTAGTAGGGGAGGCAGTATGGTAGGGGATTTTTACTAACTTTGAGTTTAATTGTTGAAGGGGTACAGTGCAGTTAATGTTAATTGCACTGTGAGCTTGCTATTATAATTCATAGGGGTTTGGGGATCTAGGTGGTAGAGAGTAAAATACCTTGAGACATCTGTTTTAGTTAGGATTAATTATACTGTCAGGAAGCTAAAATTTAGGGTTAATAGCAGTCAAGGAGTTTGGTAAATTGTGGTGTACATTTCTGCATCGGATAGGGTTAATTACAGAGAGTACAGGTTGCAGTGAAGGCTTACTACTGTCTTGGCATGTCTTGGGAGACTAGATAATTTAATCTAATGTTAAGTGTTACCTCAAAATGGCAAGTTTTTTTTATCTTTGATCTATCTAAACTAAGTAGACTTTATCTGTGCAGCTTATGAAATGACTTTACAGTAGGCAAAGTTTGAGAACAAAGTTTGGCACATAATAATACTAATATTAATTGTTGAATATGCACTGGCCAATGTAATATGGTACAAGCACTATAGACCTGTTTGAGGTATCTAAAACAGCTTTTCTGGCCGGTGGGATGCCCCAAAGACTTTAATATTCTTTACCCCAAAATATGATGTTTAGTGAGGTGCTGTAAAAAGCATTTGCATTTTGATATAGATGAATTTTGGGGAACTCTGCATTGATTTATTTTATTAAAGAGACAATACAGTCAAAATTAAACTTGAATGATTCAGATACTGCAATTTTAAAATAACTTTCCAATTTACTTGTTTGAAAGCTAAATAATGGTAGGCTCATATGCTAATTTCTAAGCCCTTGAAGGCCAACTCTTATCTCAGTGTATTTTGACAGCTAAACAGAGCTAGTTCGTGTGTATATAGATAACATTGTGCTCCCTCCCATGGAGTTACAATATTCCAAGCCAAGGGATCTGTCTTCCAGTGAGGCATTATTCACCAACTGCATTCATCATTACACAAGTGGCAAGCCTTCTTAATCATCCCAGATACAATCATTTTACTTAACCACCTGTGATACGATAGAAGTCTTCAGAAATGTACTAGTGCTTGTTGTTTATGTAGGCTCACACAAGCAGGCTTAGAAGCTGCTTTATAATTACGTTCCAATCTACACCAATGTACCCACTGGCATCCTACCTTCATTCTATTGGTCTCATTAGTAGACACTGCAGATTTTTTTTTCTTCCTAAAAATAAAAAATATAGCAAAAGAGATATTAGTTAAGAATTAATTAGTCCTAATAATATTAAAAGGACACAGAACTCAAAAATGTTCTTTCATGATTCTCATAGAACATACAATTTTAAACAACTTTCCAATTTCATTCAATTATCTTTTTTTTTTCAATGTACGTGTCTGTGGCACTATTTGGCAGCAGTTTTTCTAGAATGTTATGCATTTAACATTTAAGAGCACTAGATGGCAGAACCTTTCCCTTCCATGTTGTGCTCCAAACATGTGCATGCTACCAACCTAGGTATCTCTTCAACAAAGAATACCACAAGAAGGAAGCAAATTTAATTATAGAAGAAAATTAGATTTTTTTTAAAATGATTTGCTTTGCCACATCCCCATTACAACCTCTCCTCCACTTTTTAACCCCTAAGCCACCACAACCCCATCTCATTAAATCTCCCCTTCACTACTTAACCCCTAAACCATCACAAACCCACTGTGATAAAAGCCCCTACTCTATTGACCCCTAAACTGCCACAGCACCCATTGCAATACACCCCTTACAGCTAATTTCCCCATGACCTCTAACCTAAGACCCCTAAGTTAAAATAAACATAAACTAACAGTAAAAAAGCAACAAAAATTTAAAAAACCCTATAATAAAAATAAACTAAATTAGCCCCCCCAGAAATGCCCCCTAAAAACCCATTTGCTTAAACTAAACTAAACTAAAAAAACATATACCAAAATTAAGCCCCCGTCCAAAAAAAAACTGCACTGTCCTCTCCTCAGCGGAGGTCCTCATGTCGGTCTTCCTCTTCTTCCCCCCTGATGTGCCTTCATGATCTTCCCTCAGCACACTACATTTTGAATGCCAGTTCACCCTTTTAGAGGGGTGTCCTGGCTCCTTTTATTGAATGATTTCAAATTGAACATCAGGAAGAAGAAGAGGAGGAATGTCACTAAGGAGAGGACCGCTACCAAGGAGAAGACTGCAACTAAGGACCTCTGCTGTGGACCAGTCATCACAGAGGAACCGCCCCTGCCCTTGAGGAGCTTCATTCAAGGATTGTGAGTAACTACTACTTTAGGTTTGTTTGGGGGTTAATTTTAGTATAGGTTTTTTAGTTTAGGTTTAGGACAGGGATTTTAAGGGGGGCTTTTTTTGGGGGTACTTTAGTTCTATGAAAGGGTCTTTTAGGGGTGGAGTTTTTATTTTTATGGTACTTTAATTCTAGGGGGTTTATTGTGATGGGGTTGTGTTATTTTAGGGGTTAATAGTTTAGGAGGCTTTATTGCAATGGGGATTGTGGTGGTTCAGGGCTAAGTATTGTAGGGTGTTTATTGTGATGAAGGTTGTGGTGGTTTCAAAGTTAATAGTGTAGGGGTTTTTATTGTGATGGGAGTTGAGTCTTTTTACAGGTTAGGTAATGTAGGGGATTTTATTGCAATGTTGGTTGTGGCGGTTTAGGGGTTTATAGTGTAGATGGGGTTTTTTATTGTGTTCTAAGGGTTAAACCCCCAAAAATTATTTCATGATACAGAAAGATCATACAATTTTAAATACCTTTTTAGTTTACTTCTATTATGGTATTTTCTTCATTCTCTTGGTATATTTTGTTAAAAAGCAAGAACATAAGCTCAGGAGTCTTTTCCCCCAGACTATTAAAACAGGAATATTTCTCTTATTTCACTTTTGGTACAATAAATTGAACTTTAGTCACTCTTTGTGAATGTATTTAATGATCAGATTTTTACACTGCTGATTGTATTTGTTTGTACATTGTCATCTGATACCTTAACCAAAAGTGAAATGTGAAGATATTTCTATTGGAGTGCTGCTATTCACTTTTGGTTCTGGAATTCGATTGCTGGGCTGTGCAGTGCCTAGCGATAGCGTGCACCCATCTAATAACAGTGTGAGCTGGACTTTCATGATTGATTGATCTGATACCTTGGCACCATGAATAATTGTATCATTTTTTTTTTTATATATTTTTGGCGTGCAAGAGCCAGATTACGAGTGGAAAGCTATTGTTAGCTTGAGGAGCATAAACGCGATCGGGAGATTGTGGTGTATTTTACTCTAGAATCCATATTATTGGGGTGCACTGTTTAAATAACCACAAATTAATTTGTGCAAACTCACGGTAATTTACACTCCACATATTTTCTAAGGGCGACATTGAGCAGCAATATATATTACAAGTTGAAAGCAAATGCCATCGCTCGAATGAAATCGCATTTAACGCACAAACTTTATATGCGACTATAAAGATAAAAAGATGGATGAAGATAGAAGACCGCACCGGGATTAAGATAGAAGACTGCAGGCGGTAGGAAGATCGACTGCCACTGTGATGAAGATGGAGCGCCGGTATGAAGATGTTTTTTTCTAAAATAGGGGGATTTTTATTATTATTGTTGTTTAGGGGGCAGAAAAGGTGCTAAATGCCCCTCCAATGGGAATCTCCAGCCAAATGCCCCTTTCAAATTTTTTGTTTTTTTTTAGATAGCTTTTTTTTTGGGGGGGGGTTAGGGGGTTACTTGTAGAATGGTGTAGTGGTTTTATTTTTTTATTTTTAAGAGCTAAATCCCTTTAGGGCAATGCCCAACAAAAAGTCCTTTTAAGGTCTACTGCTATAGTTTAGTGCTATTAGAGGTTTTTTATTTTGTAGTGTTTTTTTCTTTAAGTGGGGCTTCAGTTTTAGAATAGGCATAACTGATTTTTATTTTTGGTAATTTTTTTCTATAGTGCTAGGATTTATTTTCTGTAATGGTAGTTTTTCATGTAATGTAAAACATTTTTTTTGGTACGGTTAGGTTTTTTTTTTTTTATATTCTATTCTATATCCTGTGATGGCTCATGAACTAGCTCAGAGAGCTGGTGGGGTGTGTATTGTGCCTGTGAAGACTTCATTTGTGTCATATAAGCCACTGCTGATTCTCTGAGAAGGTGGTGCGCAGGCCCTTATAGTAAATTTGTGTATTCTGCTGAGAAACAATAATCATTTTAACTACAAGCATTTTTGTTAACGATAGTATATTGCAAAATGCTTTTATTTTAAACTGAAATATACCCATTCACATTTCAATGTATTAATGCGTCAACCTGACTGCATTTGCTGTGGTAATATGCTCGCTATATATTGCTAATGCAAATCTCTATTCAACACCCTTATTTATCAAAAAACCTGTCAAACTCGCATGTGTCAAGTATGATGCAAAGAGCATCGTACCATTGATAAATATGATGCATCGATGTCACAGATTTCAATATTTATCAAATAATCTACCTGAATTCTGTAGGATCTCTATCACATATCCATCACATGCCTCGTATTTTCATACAGTTTTTATTCTGTACACCATTTTATTTACACCATTTCTTTGTTGTCCATGAATAAGAACAGCTCGCTAAAGGTAATATTTTATTGTTCATTTGTTGTGTCCTTGAAATAGCTATATTCATACCAACAAAAAAATCTTATATACATTTACCTTTGTATATATATATATATATATATATGCTTTTGTTTTACAATAACAAAATGTGTACTTGTATTGCTCTAATTTATTATATGATAATCTCTTGAACATTTGTGTAATGGAATGGTAAACTTATGTTATTTTAGTTTAGAATGGATAGAGCGCTGGAACTATAGAATCCCAAACTCCCTATCTATATAAGCTCCTTCCAACTTATATATATGTAAAATATTCAAAGGAATTTGTGTAGGTATAGGGGCGTGGTACACTTAAGGGATGTGATTCAATTTTTTCGGATTTTTAAATAATACTAAATGTTTTCCAATTGTTGCTTTATGATATAGATATTAATAGGTGAGTAAAACAAAGTTGATACACTAAGAACTGTGAGTAAAACAAAGTTGATACACTAAGAACTGTGAGTAAAACAAAGTTGATAACCACATTGGAAAGGTGAATGTAAAATAATCCTAACCTTTTTGAAGGATACAATAAGGCGCTGGAATTACCGCATGCACAGCACTAAGAGCGGTACATGAAAGCTTAACTGTCTTGGATTATACATTGAAAAAGCTCCAAGCAAGAGTGTTTGTAACAGCTAAAAAGTTTGGCCTTGCTTTTGGACATACATAGTTACTTCTCTGTTTTTCTTGCCGCGTGCATAGCACTAAGAGCGGTATTGAGTAAAGTATAAGAAGCAAATGATATAACAACCTGTTTTGAATTCATCAAATAATACAAATAGATATTTGGAACCCTATTTCAAGTTTTTTTAAAAAACGGACCCTTTTTTAATTTTGATTTTGTGTTTAACAATTTTTTATATTGCAATTTTGACACATATTGAGCTTTTTTATATGGTCATCTGAATATTCATATTGCATCTGGGAGACGTCCCAGAGAAATTTTGACATCTAGTGGTAATTACCAAATATAAGAGATTTTAATAATAATTTTTTTAAATAAATTTCATGTTGATTTAATTTTACCAGCTAAAGTCATTTATTATTTTTGTCACTGTTTCTTGATATAATCCTATCAACAAATCAGTCACCTAACACTATACCTACATTTACTCAAAAAGTTTTTTATAGGAAATTAGCACTATTATCACCAAACTTGTTTTCAGAAAAAATCTTTAAAATATAGAAGATTCACACAATTAGCGCACTCTTGGATTAGAAACACTACCACTTTAAATCACTGAGTTTCTTTATAAGGCTAAATACTGCTATAAACAATAAAATAAAATTATACACGTACTGTTAATATTACTATTTTTTCCACTTACACATTGAAAAGAAAAATCAGTATCACAAAAGGCACCACTTTTATATGGTTCAAATACCTTCTCCATACACAACTATTTTTTATTAATTTTTTTTCTCTACACCTGCAAACATTGGTTATATGGACCTATTGATATCTATATCATAAAGCAACAATTGGAAAACATTTAGTATTATTTAAAAATCCGAAAAAATTGAATCACATCCCTTAAGTGTACCACGCCCCTATACCTACACAAATTCCTTTGAAACTTATGTTATTTGATTAGTAATGCTTGTATAGCTATGTTTAATTTAAAAAATGTTGTGAAAATGTATATTTACATGTGTATTATTCTTTTATAAAAAAGAATCTAAACAATTTTTGCTTTCATTTTTCTTTATTTATACTACTAATTGTATATACAGTACATAGTGAATATATATCTTGAATCGGAGCAAGAATAATAACTAATTTTACATGTAATGTGAATCATTAGTAAGAAATAAGTGCAGTTCATAAAAATGTTAGTGCAGAGATTTAGATAATACTTAAAATAAGTCTGGTACAGTATTTGGTTAATAAAACTGATTTATTTTTTATAAATATATTAAAACTTTTTAAAATATTTTAAGAAAAACATCAATTTGTATGAGCATTAAAAACCTTTTTTACAACTTCAACAATTTTTTATGATTTAAAAAAGCTTGCAGTCCCTCTTCTAGATTTGTAATTGCACTGCCCACATTTAACCATGTGTGCCACAGTTCTGTAAACATATTATGGAGATTTTGCATTTTATGTTCGGTTTGTGTGCTTTTATTTTCATCTATAAAAAACAGAAAAGACAAATGAGTGTGATTAACATAATTATCAATATAAAATTGTTAAAGGGACATGAAACCCAAAATTTTTCTTTCATGATTTAGAAAGAACATGCAATTTTAAACAACTTTCTAATTTACTTCTATTATCTAATTTGCATCATTCTCTTGATATCCTTTGCTGAAAAGCATATCTAGATAGGCTTAGTAGCTGCTGATTGGTGGCTGCACATAGAAGCCTCATGTGATTGGCTCACCCATGTGCATCACTATTTCTTAAACAAATTATATCTAAAGAATGAAGCAAATTAGATAATAGAAGTAAATTGGAATGTTGTTTAAAATTGTATTCTCTACCTGAATCAGGAAAGAAAAAAATTGGGTTTAGTGTCCCTTTAAACTTTAAAATAATGTTATCTTACTTTCTATTTCACGCCCTTCTGCTTCTGTCATTTATGTATTTAAGGCTGCATTGTCTTAAAGGGATGACTTCTCAGCTAACACAGAAGAAGCACAAACATAGATCATTGTTATGATGATGATGATGAATATGTGACAAGGACAATATTATCAACATCATTGTTGTAGACTGTTATGACCACATGATACAAACTTTTACAAAAATTGGTGGAGGGCAGGTAAATAATTACAGTAGCCAAAAGCATGAATTAACTGTTTTAAAAGTAACAATGTAATGTGAAAGACTGCAATTATTGTGTTGGAATTGTTAATTACCTTTCATATTTTCATAGACCTCTGAATTGCTACTAACTGCATCATTGTTTGCTAAGTTCTTTAACACATCTCTTGGCCTTATACCAGCTGTTCCCACAAGTTCTGGTTCATCCATTAGACTAATCAGGAGAGGTGGTGATTCACAATGATTGATAGGTGTGGAATATGTAATTGGCTGAACATATCTTGAGACTTTTTCCCCTTGCCTTCTTCTTTTTGATAAATATGTGAATAAATATAAATGTATGTCAACATTAAAACCATGTGCTATGTTTTCTTGTATGTAATTAATCATCACCTTTAAGGCTGGGAGTTTTGATTATTTTGCTGAAAAGGGCACCTTTAATTAATTATTATTCTCAATAAAATCTTTTTGAACTTAGTAGACAAAATGTGGACTAACTTTATCATTAATGTATATGTTTAATAATACTTTTCTATTTACATACTATTAAATTTAATACACAATATTAAAAAATGGCATGTACAAGTTATAAAAAGTTATTGTATATCCTTATAATAGTGTTTTTTGCATCATTGAAGGTCATTATATCTTTTTAAACATTGCTTCTGCGTCCTTTTTATCCCGGTTAAGCGGTACATGCGTCTCATAATTTCATAAATGATGCAGTCCCATTGTTCTTGCTGGACCAATCAAACTCTGCCTATTCTTTTTGGAAAATATATGTCCATACCGTACACTAAAATAACAAGTTCTCCAGCCGTGAATGCAGGTGGCCATGCCATATTGATTGTTATGTTCTTTACAAATGTTTACTTCTGCGACACCAATGACACATCTATAGATAAATTCTATTTGTTATTGAGAGTAGAAAATGTATATTAAATTTTGATTTGCTGATTTAATTAATCACATGGCTATACATTTCCAATAAAACTGCTGGAAAATTAAATAGTTTGTTGGGCGTGATTAGGAGGAGAAGAATTTCGTAGAAAAGAGAGCAGAAATTTATCAAAGTTAACATGGCATCATCTCAGGAGAGTGGAAAAACCAAATCAGGTAGAAATATTCAATTTGCCCCTCAACAGAATGAAATTCTTGTCATGAAGGTGCTAAATAATTACGACTACCTATATGGCAGTAAGTCACAAAAAACGCCTGTGGCAATAAAAATTTGAATTTGGAGAACCATCAGTGACAACGTTTTTGCAGAGGGAAGGTCTTCCAAATCTGTTGAACATTGTAGGAAAAGGTTCTCTTATATCAACCCCTTGAGTGCTAGCAACGGCTCTGAGCAGTCATAGAGTTTTACACTCTGGTTCTAACTGGGGGCTCCCACCCACTCCTACCTCGGCGATCAAGCCTGCATAATGACAGTCATCGCCGGGGCTTCACGTTATGCGTGGTGACGTCACGTGCAATGACGTGATGACATCACTGCATATTTTACCAACATAGAAAATGCAAAAAATAAATGAGAGCTTAGAAAGTGATATAAGGATTTCTTACCGCTCACGGTGACACCCTCCTGTCAGCGGTCCTCTTCCTCTCAGAGTAGTCACTCCACTTGCTCCGGATTGTTAGGCTAAACTGCTGTGAACTTTAGGCAGCTTTAGGCGGCTCACCTATTCAGGTTAAACGGCTCCCAACCGTCGATTGCCGCTCTGCTCCAGCTCCTCTCTCTCTCCTCTCACCAGTTTCAGCATCTGATGTCACTCGGCCCTCCGGTCTTGTGACTGTCGCTTGCCTCTGGTATCAGGTATCAGGTATCCGGTAGCAGCAGTAGCCTTCACTCGCTGTGAGACATGTCTATCTGTCTGTGCCATGTTTTTCTGTATTTTTAAGCTATTATTTTTTAAATGGAAGAAATAAAGAACTTTTAGTTTTTAACCAGTTGCCAAATTTCTATTTTGGTCTGAGCGACATCACTGCATAGCTTTATTTAACATTAACAATGTTAAATATAGGAGCAGGGGGCATGCTGTTTAGAAGTCTGTATCTCAGGCATCTAAGCAACTACAGAGATCCAAGACCCACCATTGGAAAAATAATCGCCTTTTAACCCTTTGGCTGCAAAGGCATTTCCCACCTGGGTGCTAATATTTTTTTTATTATTATTATTATTATTATTTTTGCAATTTTTGAAAACTTTTTTTTAACTTTTTTAGTTTTTTTACAGACCCCCAAGACTTACACTGTTGGAAAGGTTAGGTGATTACCTTTCCAACAATGGGTCTTGGGGGTCTGTAGCTGCTTAGATGCCTGAGATACATGCTTCTAAGCAGCATGCCCCCTCCTCCTATACTTAACATTGTTAAGTATAAATAAAGTTGTGCGGTGACGTCATCACGTAATTGCGCGAAGCACGTGAAGCCCCGGCAATGCCCGTCACTCTACAGGCACGATCGCCGGGGTAGGAGCAGCAAGGAGCCCCCAGATCTCCCTCAAGGTGGGAGAGTGCACATGACGGCTCTGAGCCGTCATTAGCACCAAAGTGAGAAACTCTGTGATGGCTCAGAGCCATCATTAGCACTCAAAGGGTTAAAAAATATAAAATAAAGTAAAAAACTTAAAAATCCTTAGTACCTAGGTGAGAAAGTGATTAGCACTCAAAGAGTTAAAGGGGCAGTAAACCTAGCAAATAATGTTATATAATTCTGCACATAGTGCAGAATTACATATTATTAGATTTGCGCCAGCTTTCTAAAGCAAAGGATTTAAAATAAATTTTACAACGAAAATTAAATTTTACAGAACGCCACTCCTCGCTCTACTGAGCGGGTCTTTTTATTACTCCTAAGCTATTAAACTCAATGCAGCTTACTCCCACTTCCAAACCAGAGCGGTAGCGAGCTAGATTGAGTTTAATAGTGTGATCGGGCGTGCAGTGACTAGACAGCGTGCCCGCAATGTGCTTAGGAGAAAAAAATAGACCCGCTCAGTAGAGCCAGGAGCAGCATTCTGTAAAATAAAATTTTTGTTACAAAAAATCTCTCTAGGTGAATGTTATATAATTCTGCACATAGTACAGAATTATATAACATTAGCTTAGCGCCAGCTTTCTAAAACAAGGGATTAGAGAGATATTTGATAACGAAAATTTAATTTTACAGAATGCCACTCCTGACTCTACTGAGCGGGTCTGTTTTTTTCTCCTAAGCACATCACGGGCACGCAGTCACTGCACGCCTGATCATGCTATTAAACTCCATTTAGTTCACTCTAGCTCTGGTCTGGAAGCGGGAGTGAGCTACATTGAGTTTAATAGCACGATCGGGCGTGCTGTGACTAGACAACTTGCATGCAATGCGCATAGCAGTAATAAAGAGACCCACTCAGTAGATCCAGGAGTGTTGTTCTGTAAAGTTTAATTTTCACTGTAAAATATCTCTCTAATCCTTTGCTTTAGAAAGCTGGCGCTAAGCTAATGTTATATAATTCTGTACTATGTGCAGAATTATATAACATTCCCCTAGATTACGAGTTTTACACTAAACAGGGTGCGAAACTAATGCCAAAAAATGTGCATTATTGCACTCTTCATAGCGCTGCCATTACGAGTTACTGAAAAGTCTCCTTGTGCTGTGCGGTATAGTGCATTAAGCTCCATACCGCACAAAAGCCAAGGGCTGAGTTGACGTGCTCATGTACTCTTCCCCCCATAGACATCAATAATCAGTATTAGAAAAAAAAACTGAAATGCGGAATGAAAAATCTCTGTAACACAACCCCATTGATGTCTATGGTGGAAAAAAAGTTACATTTAAACCTAAAACCCTAACATAAACCCCAAGTCTAAACATGCTCCCGACATCGCCAACAGTATAATAAAGTTATTAACCCCTAAACCTCTGCTCCCCAACATCGCCGGCACTAAACAAAAAAAATTAACCCCTAAGCCGCCGCTCCCCAACATCGACACCACTAAATAAAACGATTAACCCCTAAACCTCCAGCCCCCCACATCGCTGCCACTAAATAAACCTATTAACCCCTAAAGCATCAGCCCCCACATCACAAAACACTAAAATAAACTATTAACCCCTAAACCTAACACCACCCTAATTTTAAATTAATATTACAATATAACTATCTTAAAATAAATAAAAACTTACCTGTAAAATAAAAAAAAAAAAAAAAAGTTTAAACTATAAAATAACCTTACATAACTATTCTAATAAAATAAAAAAACTACCAATTAACAAAAATCTAAATTACAAATTATAAACTTAATTATCAAAAATAAAAACAATTATACCTAATCTAATAGCCCTATAAAAATAAAAAGCCCCCCAAAATAAAAACACCCCCTGGCCTACAATAAACTACCAATAGCCCTTAAAAGGGCCTTGTGTAGTGCATTACTCTTAGTTAAACAGCTCTTTTACATCAAAAAGTCCCCCTAAAAGTAAACCCTCCCACCCAACCAACCCCAAAAAATAAAAAAAAACTAACTCAAGTGCCCAAAAAACCCTAATCTAAATAAAAAATCCACCCAAAAAAAAAAAACTAACACTAATCCCATAAAATCTACTTACAGTTCCTGAAGTTCGGACATCCATTTCCTTCTAGGCAGCGAGAAGTCTTCATCCAGATGGTGACATCTTCTCCATTGCAGAGGCGTCTTCTATCATCTTCCCGGCGGCGCAGAGCGGAGCCATCCTGGTCGGTGAAGACATCCTGCGCAGAGCGTCCTCTTCATACGCTAACATCCATACACTGAAGTTGAATGCAAGGTAGCCGTTTCAAAATGGCGTACTGTGCATTCCTATTGGCTGATTTGATTCTTCAAATTCAAATCAGCAAATAGGATGACAGCTACTGAAATCCTATTGACTGATTTGAACAACTAGTAATATGAGTTACTGGCCATTCAAGCGTAATGGCCAATTTTTTTACTTAAAAGCCGTACCGCAACACTTGTAATCTATCTGATTATTTGCTAGGTTTACTGCCTCTTTAAGAGAATATTAAAAGCTAAACTAGCATGTGAAAAAAGATCTGCTCATGCAACAGGTGGTGGCTTACCATATGTCGCAGAGCTTTCGAATTATGAGAATTTGCTTATGCAAAAATTGTGGCCTGCTATGAAGCAAAGTTTAGACGACATTGATAATGACACAGACGAATTGGTAGGTAATGTGTATTATACATATATTTCATGCATATAAAATTGCATCAAACATGACGCAAATAAATGTTTTAAAATTGTAGTTAAAGCCTTTAATATTTTAACCAAATATAGTAAGATAATTGTTTTATTATGCATCAGACAAGATGTATTATTCCCTTTATCAGGACAACACACAATTATGATTAATTCATAGATTTACTTTTACCATTTAAATTTAAAAGTTTAACCCATCTCTTTCATAATGAAAGCAATTTAAAATAGAAACTCATTTTAGTGGTATTTGAACATGCTGGATATATAATCGTGCACATATTTTAATGTTTGCTCTGTTTACATGTGATCGTATAAGCATACATTTCGCAGTTACATTTAGTTTGAAGAGATAGGGCTCCATGTACTAAGCCGTCAATTCATCCGTCATTGTAGACGCGGATAAACTCGCCGTTACTCGCCGCGGGCGAAATGGTGTCCGCTGTCGCTATGTACTAATATTCCCCCAATAAATAGACAAGTCTAGCCCGCAGCGAGCAGTTGCGGATTGTTGATAAATTTGACGCCTCGCTCGCCGCGACTAAGCTGATGTACTTAACTTTCAGTTGAATTGTCTGGCCAATTATTAACACGTGACATGCAAGGTGTCACGAACATCATAGTAGTCGCGGGAATAGAATTTTGCTCCTATAAAAGTTCAACTTATCTAAACAACTTTATTATTGTTCAAAATTTTTTGAAGAGTGATAACAGAGCGTTATTTTTGTAATATTTATTTACAATTTGGATATGGCTTCATCTGGATCTGATAATATATAAATATTAATATAAAAATAATTATAAAGATTGACAACTATACAATACAAATTTAAATAGATTACTCTTTAATTACAGTCGACAAATTGGGCGCAATTTATTTACATGGAAATGAGAGACAAATTAGACGCCAGTTATGCTGTAAGTACAATGCTGATATTACTGCCTTTTATATATGTCTAGACTGGCGTCTAGATTGACTTTCCTATTGTTTTGTACCTTGCCCGCAACCTAAAAGGTGGCGAGGCAAAAATAACGAGGTGGGAGCGGAAATTGTAGCGAGCGGACAAATAGATTTTTTAGTACATTCGTTTTTGGCGAGTTGGTGGTCAAATGTGTCTAATTACAGTGAAAAATGGAGCGGTAGCGAGGTTTGGCGGATAAGTACGCTCACAATTTTAAAGATGCGAGTTTTAACATAATTGACGGCTTTGTACATATCAGTTTGCGAATTTTGACGCGAGATTTGTTGCGGGTAGCTCGCTGACTGCTTAGTACATGGAGCCCTTAATCTTTTATCCATGTCTATGTTTTACAGCATGTACTAGTGCTGCTGCTTCAAACAAATGCTGAATCTGCAGAAGCAGAAATACAAAATCAAGCACCAGCATCTCTTGAATCTATTACAACTGAATCAGCTCACAGTTTTTCCTCTGCGCATACTTCGCTAGATATAGGGCTATATTAAAAGTGGAGCGCTATATATCAATTACATATTAGCACTTCAGTTTGTAATACCAGCACAGAAGACCCCTTGCCGGTGAGTCTCATAAGTAATGTATCAACATCAACACATATCACTCTGAATCGAACAGAGGACTTACCCTTTTTGCAAAGTCCGTAGTAAGCAGGTCTGCCGGGACCGAGTCTCTAACTCGTAGCTTGCCACTCTTGGATTTTGTGAATCGATCCATGCCGAATGATCTAACTTTCCTGAGGATGTCATCATATGCGGTATCCTGGAAAAGGTATTTCTATTGGGGACTCCGGTGAAGTAATGATCCAAATACAAAAAATATAAAAGTCCCCAAAAGTGAAGCTAGTAAAACCATCACATTTTATTCCAAATGTTATCTTTAAAAACAGCAATGGTGGTATATATATATATTAGTGTAGGTTCAGATAGGAATCATCTAACACATTTTAGCTGTATTAGCAATAATCATAGATGTGATTATCTGTCTTTGTGCAAGTCTTATATACCTGTATAATTAAAAACACCTGGAAATCCCCTATACTCTAACCCCTAATTATATTACTTTTTAAATATTTGAAATGCTTTCTCTTAGTGTTATCTCCTTGTAGTTTGGATAGGAAAAACCTAATCCAAGATAAGAAAATTAATGATAAATTAATGATAGGAATATCAGAGACAAAATAACATTTACTACACAATTTTCACCTCAATATAGGCAAATATGTAATATAGTTCGTAAGCATATCCCCGTGTAAGCAGCAGATGATAGGTTACAAAAACTAGTGAAAAAAGGTTGTAACTTCATATTCATAGAAGCAAAACAATAGGAAATATGATTTCCCCAATTGCACCAAAAAGAGATAAAATGTTATCTTCATGGTTGGAAACAAAAGGAACCTACAGATGTGGATACATTAATGGCAAATCCTGTAAATATGCAAAAAGAGGTAATAGCTTTGTATCCTGTGTTACTGGAGAGACATTTGAAACTGCTACATGTGTAAATTGCAGAACTTGGTGTGAACAGATTAGGGGAGCACTAATTGTGTTTCTAAAAAATATATAAAATAAAGTGACAAAAAATAAAGTGTCAAAAAATAATAATAATAATAATAATAAAAATATTATTATTATTATTTTTTGACACTTTAAAAAATATATAAAATAAAGTGACAAAAAATAAAGTGTCAAAAAATAATAATAATAATAATAATAACAATATTATTATTATTATTATTATTTTTGACACTTTAATTTTTGTCACTTTATTTTATATATTTTTAAGAAACACAATTAGTGCTCCCCTAATCTGTTCACACCATTTCGTACCTGACATTTGTTTGGAGGAACTTATGTCATTCCCGGGTTGAAGCAGTGTTTGGTAATAGAGTTATTACTTTTATAGGTGCACTCACTCATATTTGCTTTTTCCACTTTAAATTGCAGAACTTCAAATGTTGTATCTATTTTTGTGCAATAGGGTGTGCCGTGTCACTCAGGGAATAGAAAGCTGTCCAGGTGTCTTGTTTTACAATCTTTTCAACCGTGTGTACCTTCCAAAAGAAAAGGATCCACAATAGTGCAGTAAACTCACAACCAACGTAGTCACAAATAGTATACTCACAGGGTTTAAGTGAAGAATGCACGTTTAACCATGTGAGTATACTATTTGTGACTACGATGGTTGTGAATTTACTGCACTATTGAGGATCCTTTTCATTTGGGAGGTGCACACTGTTAAAAAGATTGAAAGCAAGACATCAGGACAACTTTCTATTCCCTGAGTGACACAGCGCCACCTATTGCACAAAGTCAGATTTCAGTATACGGCTTGGGAGAACCGGGGCTGACTGTGACCACTGAAAGGGAAGTGTTCTAACACTGTTTTTTTACTTTCTTTTTTTACTTTATTGCTATATATCTTTAAATGTTGAATATCTTATAACATTTTTAGAGTGCCATGTACAGTATGTAGAGAAAACTGCACGTAAGGCCAGAGTAAGAATCAGAGAACATTTGTCAAACATTACATTATCCTCTACAGAGAACAGGAAAAAGGAGGATAGTATTTTTACCTTTAGCAAGACATTTTATTGAACAACACAGTAGGAGAACTTATACCTTCTCTTGGAACGTAATAGAGAAAGTCACATTAAATCAGAGAGGAGGGAATTTAGAGAAATATCTAAATAAGCAGTAAATGTATTGGATCTTTAAACTGAATACGAGAATGCCCCAAGGTTTGAAATCCAGATATGATTTTATTAATCATTGGAAATAAACTTACGCCTAGATTTAGAGTTCTGCGTTAGCCGACCAAACCAGCGTTAAGGGGTCCTAATGCTGTTTTTGGCCGCCCGCTGGTATTTAGAGTCAGTCAGGAAAGGGTCTAACGCTCACTTTCCAGCCGCAACTTTTCCATACCACAGATCCCCTTACGCCAATTGTGTATCCTATCTTTTCAATGGGATCTTTCTAACGCTGGTATTTAGAGTCTTGGCTGAAGTGAACATTAGAACTCTAACGACAAGACTCCACTTTATGACTCCACTTTATTGGCTAACGCCGGTTCATAAAGCTCTTAACTACTGTGCTCTAAAGTACACTAACACCCATAAACTACCTATGCACCCCTAAACCGAGGTCCCCCCACATCGCCGCCACTCTAATAAAAATTTTTAACCCCTAATCTGCCGACCGCACACCGCTGCAACCTACATTATCCCTATGTACCCCTAATCTGCTGCCCCTAACATCGCCGACACCTACATAATATTTATTAACCCCTAATCTGCCCCCCCCCCCAACGTGGCCGCTACCTAACTACACTTATTAACCCCTAATCTGCCGACCGGACCTCGTCGCTACTCTAATAAATGTATTAACCCCTAAAGCTAAGTCTAACCCTAACACTAACACCCCCTAAATTAAATATAATTTAAATCTAACGAAATAAAATAAATCTTATTAAATAAATTAATCCTATTTAAAGCTAAATATTTACATGTAAAATAAACCCTAATATAGCTACAATATAACGAAAAATTATATTGTAGCTATTTTAGGATTTATATTTATTTTACAGGCAACTTTGTATTTATTTTAACTAGGTACAATAGCTATTAAATAGTTAATAACTATTTAATAGCTACCTAGTTAAAATAAGTACAAAATTACCTGTAAAATAAGTCCTAACCTAAGTTACAATTAAACCTAACACTCTACTATCAATAAATTAATTAACTAAACTATCTATAATTATCTACAATTAAATCAACTAAACTAGATTACAAAAAAAAAAACACAAAATTACAAAAAATAAAAAAGGATTACAAGAATTTTAAACTAATTACACCTACGCTAAGCCCCCTAAAAAAATAACAAAGCCCCCCAATATAAAAAAATGCCCTGCCCTATTCTAAAATAAAACGTTTACAGCTCTTTTACCTTACCAGCCCTTAAAAGGGCTTTTTGCGGGGCATGCCCCAAAGAAAACAGCTCTTTTGCATTTAAAAAAAACATACAATACTCCCCCCAACATTACAACCCACCACCCACATACCCCTAATGTAACCCAAACACCCTTAAAAAAAAACTAACACTAAGCCCCTGAAGATCTCCCTACCTTATCTTCACCACGCCGGGTATCACCGATCCGTCCAAGGTCTTCATCCTATCTGGCAAGAAGAGGTCCAGAAGAGGGTCCGAAGTCTTCATCCTATCCGGCAAGAAGAGGACATCCGGACCGGTAGACATGTTCATCCAGGTGGCGTCTTCTATCTTCATCCATCCGGCATGTAGCAGGACCATCTTGAAGCAGCCGACGCGGATCCATCCTCTTCTTCCGGCGACTCTCGACGAATGAAGGTTCCTTTAAGCGACAGCCAATAGAATGCAAGCTCAATCTGATTTGCTGATTGGATCAGCCAATCGGATTGAACTTCAATCTGATTGGCTGATTGAATCAGCCAATCAGATTTTTCCTACCTTAATTCCGATTGGCTGATAGAATCCTATCAGCCAATCAGAATTCGAGGGACGCCATCTTGGATGACGTCACTTAAAGAAACCTTCATTCGTCGGGAGTCGCCGGAACAAGAGGATGGATCCGCGTCGGTTGCTTCAAGATGGTCCCGCTCCGCGCCGGATGGTGTCTACCGGTCCAAATGTCCTCTTCTTTCCGGATAGGATGAAGACTTCGGACCCTCTTCTGGACGGATCGGTGATACCCGGCGTGGTGAAGATAAGGTAGGGAGATCTTCAGGGGCTTAGTGTTAGGTTTTTTAAGGGGTGTTTGGGTTAGATTAGGGGTATGTGGGTGGTGGGTTGTAATGTTGGGGGGGTATTGTATGTTTTTTTAAAATGCAAAAGAGTTGTTTTCTTTGGGGCATGCCCCACAAAAGGTCCTTTTAAGGGCTGGTAAGGTAAAAGCTTTAAACTTTTTATTTTATAATAGGGTAGGGCATTTTTTTATTTTGGGGGGCTTTGTTATTTTTTTAGGGGGCTTAGAGTATGTGTAATTAGTTTAAAATTATTGTTATCTTTTTTTATTATTTGTAATTTAGTGGGGTTTTTTTTGTAATTTAGTTTAGTTGATTTAATTGTAGATAAGTGTAGATAGCTTAGTTAATTAATTTATTGATAGTGTAGTGTTAGGTTTAATTGTAACTTAGGTTAGGATTTATTTTACAGGTAATTTTGTACTTATTTTAACTAGGTAGCTATTAAATAGTTATTAACTATTTAATAGCTATTGTACCGAGTTAAAATAAATACAAAGTTGCCTGTAAAATAAATATACGGTAAATCCTAAAATAGCTACAATATAATTATTTGTTATATTGTAGCTATATTAGGGTTTATTTTACAGGTAAGTATTTAGCTTTGAATAGGATTAATTTATTTAATAAGATTTATTTTATTTAGTTAGATTTAAATTAAATTTAATTTAGGGGGGTGTTAGTGTTAGGGTTAGACTTAGCTTTAGGGGTTAATACATTTATTATAGTGGCGGCGAGATCTGGTCAGCAGATTAGGGGTTAATAAGTGTAGTTGGGTAGCGGCGACGTGGGGGGGGCAGATTAGGGGTTAATAAATATAATATAGGGGTCTGCGATGTTAGGGGCAGCAGATTAGGGGTACATAGCTATAATGTAGGTTGCGGCGGTGTACAGAGCGGCAGATTAGTGGTTAATAATAAAATGCAGGGGTCAGCGATAGTGGGGGCTGCAGATTAGGGGTTAATAAGTGTAAGGTTAGGGGTGTTTAGACTCGGGGTTCATGTTAGGTGCAGACTTAGAAAGTGTTTCCCCATAGGAAACAATAGGACTGCGTTAGGAGCTGAACGCTGCTTTTTTTGCAGGTGTTAGGTTTTTTTTTCAGCTCAAACTGCCCCATTGTTTCCTATGGGGATATCATGCATGAGCACGTTTTTTGAAGCTGGCCGTGCCCGTAAGCAACGCTGGTATTTAGAGTTGAAGTGGCTGTAAATTATGCTCTACGCTCCCTTTTTGGAGCCTAACGCAGCCCTTCAGAGAACTCTAAATACCAGCGTTGTTTAAAAGGTGCAGGGGAAAAAAACACGCGTAGCTAACGCACCCCTTCTAATGCAAAACTCTAAATCTAGGTGTTAGAGTCAAAGCCATGCAAGAGGTCTGAAATAGTGTTCAATAATATATAGCATATTTGTTTGCCCAGAGCTGTGTACTTAATGAAGAAATCCTTTATTATGGAATAATATCATCAAGTATAAAAATAATAAAATAGAGAAATTAAATCTGTGACCTATTCATATTCTTAAAAAGAGTTTTCAAACTACAGGGAGATAACACTAAGAGAAACAATAGCATTTCAAAGAGCAAGTAATATAATTAATGATAAGTTAATGATAATAATATCAGAGACAAAATAACATTTACTACACAATGTTCACCTCAATATAGGCAAATATGTAATATAGTTCGTAAGCATATCCCCGTGTTAGCAGCAGATGATAGGTTACAAAACACAGTGAAAAAAAGGTTGTAACTTCATATTCATAGAAGCAAAACAATAGGAAATATGATTTCCCCAATTGTACCAAAAAAAGATAAAACTTTATCTTCATGGTTGGAAACAAAAGGAACCTACAGATGTGGATATATTAATTGCAAAGTCTGTAAATATGCAAAAAGAGGTAATAGCTTTGTATCCTGTGTTACTGGAGAGACGTTTGAAACTGCTACATGTGCAAATTGCAGAACTTCAAATGTTGTATCTGTCTTTGTGCAATAGGGTGTGCCGTGTCACTCAGGGAATAGAAAGCTGTCCAGGTGTCTTGTTTTACAATCTTTTCAACCGTGTGTACCTTCCAAAAGAAAAGGATCCACAATAGTGCAGTAAACTCACAACCAACATAGTCACAAATAGTATACTCACAGGGTTTAAGGGAAGAATGCACGTTTAACCCTGTGAGTATACTATTTGTGACTATGGTGGTTGTGAATTTACTGCACTATTGAGGATCCTTTTCATTTGGGACGTACACACGGTTAAAAAGTTTGAAAGCAAGACATCAGGACAACTTTCTATTCCCTGAGTGACACGGCGCCACCTATTGCACAAAGTCAGATTTCAGTATACGGCTTGGGAGAACCGGGGCTGGCTGTGACCACTGAAAGGGAAGTGTTCTAACACTGATTTTTTACTTTCTTTTTTTACTTTATTGCTATATATCTTTAAATGTTGAATATCTTATAACATGTTTAGAGTGCCATGTAAAGTTTGTAGAGAAAACTGCACGTAAGGCCAGAGTAAGAATCAGAGAACATTTGTCAAACATTACATTATCCTCTACAGAGAACAGGAAAAGGGAGGATAGTATTTTTACCTTTAGCAAGACATTTTATTGAACAACACAGTAGGAGAACTTATACCTTCTCTTGGAACATAATAGAGAAAGTCACATTAAATCAGAGAGGAGGGACTTTAGAGCAATATCTAAATAAGCAAGACATTTATTGGATCTTTTAACTGAATACAAGAATGCCACAAGGTTTGAAATCCAGATATGATTTTATTAATCATTGGAAATAAACTTAGAGTCAAAGCCATGCAAGAGGTCTGAAACAGTGTTTAATAATATATAGCATATTGGTTTGCCCAGAGCTGTGTACTTAATGAACAAATCATTTATTAAGGAATAATATCATCAAGTATAAAAATAAAAAAATAGAGAAATTAAATCTGTGACCTATTCATATCCTTAAAAAGAGTTTTAAAACTACAGGGAGATAACACTAAGAGAAACAGTAGCATTTCAAAGAGCAAGCAATATAATTAAGGGTTAAGGTATAGGTGATTTTAAGGTGTTTTTAATTATAAATATATAAGAATTGCACAAAGACAGAGAATCCAGCTAAAACGTGCTAGATGATTCCTATCTGAGCCTACACTAATGTATATACTGCCACTGCTGTTTTTAAAGATGTTGGAATAAAATTTGATGATTTCACAAGCGTCGCTTTTATATTTTTTGTATTTGGATGTCTATTAATGTAATCTTTATTTTGATTGAACTGCTAACAACTTAGATTATTACTTTACATACATTTTAAAAAGTTTATTTTTTTTCTTTTAGTGGAGGTTACTCTCCAACAACTTCAATATCCTCACAAGGTAACAATTTCAATAAAACATCTTTTTTTAAATATGCTTCCTTAAAGGGACACTCTAATCCAAAATATTTATCATCTAAAAATAAAGAAAATAATCTTATTAAAGTGAAAGTCAATCCTAGCGTACTGAGCATTGAAACAAATAAAGGGGATTTTTATTCATGAAAAATAAAATACTTCATGAAGAAAGCTCCTTTATTTTTTTCAAGCGTTCGCCGTTCTGAGCTGCTCAGGCAGCCCATGGCAGAACGCTTTATTTGTTTCAATGGTCAATCCTAACGTTTCACAAATGCTAGGATTGACTTTCACTTTAACCAAAACTGATTTATTAATTTTCTATTTCACTCTATGATTTTCTAGCATTTTCGCCTCTGCAACCATCCCTTTATCTCAGAGCTGTTTACATATTTTAATTTAGGTAAACTGTGCTCAAGTAGTTTTAGTTGTAATACATTATATTAATATTACATTGTTGGTTATGCAAAGCTGAGAATTGGGTAGTCAATGCATTATCTATATTCTGTAGGTCCTACACACTGACAAAATAAGTCTGCACATGACAGGTCAAGAGAGGTAGTTCAACACTCTGCACGCCAAAAGTTAACTCAATAACTGACAGCACAGAATCACAGAAGGCCGGTGGCAGGGTCAGCAACAACAGTGGCTGGATCTTCAAAGGGAAACTCCAAACGTAAGACACTGACATTGACCAACATGAAGAGTGTTGACTTCATCTTCATGAAACCAAAGACCTTCAGAGGGTAAGCATTCTATTTATATGTGATTTCTTTCTGCCCAGATATGTTTTCATCTATGTAAATTACATTTTTTAAACAATGGGTTAATCACCAATAATCAGCATTCACAAATATAAATTATTTATATAATAATTATATATTTAATTATATGTCTATATCTGTGAATGCATTTATATTTTTATTTAATAATGTTTGACATTTTACATTGTAATAGTTAATTAAATATCAAGTTGCCTGAGGAATCAGATACCAATCTAGTATAATCTGGCATTTCTGGCAGGACTGAGTGAGTCTGAAATATAAGAATTTTTTTTTGTAATGAAACAATTTGTACAAAATTTGACAATAGACATTTAAAAAAAGGTTCTTACCTGTTGAATATTCATCTTCGCCGTGTACATTGATTTCAATATTTGGGGGATGGGAGGGGGACACAGAACCCAAATTAAAGTGATGTGATGCGTTCTCAGAACAAATATTAATCTGTTGTGAAATGTCGGAAACTGGATTTCCAACAGCAAAAAGATTTAGGAAATCTTTTTCATGCTTTTTAAATCTTGGGCATAAAATATTTCTAATTATGTTCTTTGCTTTTAGTTTTTTTTTTCTTCCTTAAAACCTTCCTTTTGGTCTTGGACATTCTTTTCTGACATCACGGGACAGATTTCTCATTCTGCGCAGTCATGTTGAAGATATCTGCAATGTCACTCCACATGACATCCCTTTCACATGGGTTCTTCTCCCTCTGTGATCCCATTAGGTAGATATATTGGGTATATAAGGCAGCCACAAGCACTTCATTTTTTTTCCATGGTAAAGAGTGATGCTATCATGGCAATATTTTTCAAGACAAATGGGATTTAAGGATGTGGTCCAATTTATAATTTTATTGTAATGCAATTAGCAAAATGTGTTATAAATTCTCATTGGCAGTTAATATGTATGATAATTGTATTTTTGGTGAAAATAAACTTTGTACTAAATTAAGGTTGACATATTTTGTAAAATTAAATTGTGATTGGTTAAAAAGTGTGGTAAAGTTAGAATAGCAAATCAATTCTATTACATTGTGCATATGTAATATATTGAGAGATTGACAAAATAATTTATTAGTGAAGAAAACAAAAGACTCCATACAAATGTTGCTTATGGATTATAAACCCACAAAATAAAAACAACAGATAATTAGCACATAAAAACATTAGGGGGAAAAATATGCTTAATTAAATCATGGCCACTAGCATTATTGGGACTGTCTTGAGATATCCATACATCCAATGATTCTAGCAGAGGCCTAGTTGATGTTGGCTGTAAGGCCTAAGGGAGGAAGTATGGCATATTGCAGAACTGAATGGACACAGCATTGTGGTGGAACTACCAACAATCCCTTTGGACTCCTAAGTGAACACTGTTGTGTAACCGTAACTTATTGAGTATTAATTAAAATATGTCAGTTCTACAAATATTTAAATCAATGTTCCAAATGATAATACATCTGTGTCTTTATTGGTTTATGTTTAATATAATGGGACATTTTTAATTATAACAACTTAAGGTACAGTGTAGTGTAAACCCTTTCGCCTAGATTTAGAGTTTTGCGTTAGCCGTCAAAACCAGTGTTAGAGGCTCCTAACGCTGGTTTTGGGCTACCGCTGGTATTTGGAGTCAGTCAGGAAAGGTTCTAATGCTCACTTTGCAGCCGCGACTTTTCCATACCGCAGATCCCCCTACGCCATTTGCGTATCCTATCTTTTCAATGGGATCTTTCTAACGCCGGTATTTAGAGTCTTGGCTGAAGTGAGCGTTAGAAATCTAACGACAAAACTCCAGCCGCAGAAAAAAGTCAGGAGTTAAGAGCTTTCTGGGCTAACGCCGGTTCATAAAGCTCTTAACTACTGTGCTCTAAAGTACACTAACACCCATAAACTACCTATGTACCCCTAAACCGAGGTCCCCCCACATCGCCGCCACTATAATAATTTTTTTAACCCCTAATCTGCCGCTCCGTACACCGCTGCAACCTACGTTATCCCTATGAACCCCTAATCTCCTGCCCCTAACACCGCTGACCCCTATATTATATTTATTAACCAATAATCTGCCTCCCCCAACGTCGCCACCACCTACCTACAATTATTAACCCCTAATCTGCCGACCGCACAGCGCCGCCACCTACGTTATACTTATGTACCCCTAATCTGCTGCCCCTAACACCGCCGACCCCTATATTATATTTATTAACCCCTAATCTGCCCCCCACAACGTCGCCACCAGCTACCAACAATAATTAACCCCTAAGCTGCCGACCGGACCTCACCACTACTCTATTAAATTTATTATCCCCTAAAGCTAAGTCTAACCCTAACCCTAACACCCCCCTAAGTTAAATATAATTTAAATCTAACAAAATAAATTAACTCTTATTAAATACATTATTCCTATTTAAAGCTAAATACTTACCTGTAAAATAAACTAATATAGCTACAATATAAATTATAATTACACTGTAGCTATTTTAGGATTTATATTTATTTTACAGGCAACTTTGTAATTATTTTAACCAGGTACAATAGCTATTAAATAGTTATTTACTATTTAATAGCTACCTAGTTAAAATAATTACAAAATTACCTGTA
Source organism: Bombina bombina (assembly GCF_027579735.1). Lineage (NCBI taxonomy): Eukaryota > Metazoa > Chordata > Amphibia > Anura > Bombinatoridae > Bombina > Bombina bombina. The sequence goes on along the minus strand of NC_069506.1, from coordinate 249,981,229 downwards.
AAATAAATCCTAACCTAAGTTACAATTAAACCTAACACTACACTATCAATAAATAAATTAAATAAAATACCTACAATTATCTACAATTAAACCTAACACTAGACTATCAATAACTTAATTAAATACAATACCTACAAATAAATACAATTAAATAAACTAACTAAAGTACAAAAAATAAAAAAGAACTAAATTACAAAAAATAAAAAAATATTTACAAACAGAAAAATATTACAACAATTTAAAACTAATTACACCTACTCTAAGCCTCCTAATAAAATAACAAAGCCCCCCAAAATAAAAAAATGCCCTACCCTATTCTAAATTAAAAAAGTTCAAAGCTCTTTTACCTTACCAGCCCTGAAAAGGGCCATTTGCGGGGCATGCCCCAAAGAATTCAGCTCTTTTGCCTGTAAAAAAAACTCAATACCCCCCCAACATTACAACCCACCACCCACATACCCCTAATCTAACCCAAACCCCCCTTAAATAAACCTAACACTAAGCCCCTGAAGATCTTCCTACCTTATCTTCACCATGCCAGGTTCACCGTTCCGTCCTCCGAAGTCTTGATCCTAGTCTCCGAAGTCTTCATCCAAGCCCAAGCGGGGGTTGGCGATCCATAATCCGGCTGAAGTCTTCTATCAAGCGGCGGCTGAAGAGGTCCAGAAGAGGCTCCAAAGTCTTCATCCTATCCGGGAAGAAGAGGAGATCCGGACCGGCAACCATCTTGATCCAAGCGGCATCTTCTATCTTCATCCGATGACGAACGGCTCCATCTTGAAGACCTCCAGCGCGGATCCATCCTCTTCTTTCGACGTCCAACTGAAGAATGAAGGTTCCTTTAAGGGACGTCATCCAAGATGGCGTCCCTCGAATTCCAATTGGCTGATAGGATTCTATCAGCCAATCAAAATTAAGGTAGGAAAATTTTGATTGGCTGATGGAATCAGCCAATCAGATTCAAGTTCAATCCGATTGGCTGATTGGACTGTTTCGATCAGCCAATAGAATGCGAGCTCAATCTGATTGGCTGATCCAATCAGCCAATTGGATTGAACTTGAATCTGATTGGCTGATTCCATCAGCCAATCAGAATTTTCCTACCTTAATTCCGATTGGCGGATAGAATCCTATCAGCCAATCGGAATTCGAGGGACGCCATCTTGGATGACGTCCCTTAAAGGAACCTTCATTCTTCAGTTGGACATCGAAAGAAGAGGATGGATCTGCACTGGAGGTCTTCAAGATGGAGCCGTTCGTCATCGGATGAAGATAGAAGATGCCGCTTGGATCAAGATGGTTGCTGGTCCGGATCTCCTCTTCTTCCCGGATAGGATGAAGACTTTGGAGCCTCTTCTGGACCTCTTCAGCCGCCGCTTGATAGAAGACTTCAGCCAGATTATGGATCGCCAGCCCCCACTTGGGCTTGGATGAAGACTTCAGAGGCTAGGATCAAGACTTCGGAGGACGGATCGGTAAACCTGGCATGGTGAAGATAAGGTAGGAAGATCTTCAGGGGCTTAGTGTTTATTTAAGGGGGGTTTGGGTTAGATTAGGGGTATGTGGGTGGTGGGTTGTAATGTTGGGGGGGGGTATTGAGTTTTTTTTACAGGCAAAAGAGCTGAATTCTTTGGGGCATGCCCCGCAAATGGCCCTTTTCAGGGCTGGTAAAAGAGCTTTGAACTTTTTTAATTTAGAATAGGGTTGGGCATTTTTTTATTTTGGGGGGCTTTGTTATTTTATTAGGGGGCTTAGAGTAGGTGCAATTAGTTTAAAATTGTTGTAATATTTTTCTAATGTTTGTAAATATTTTTTATTTTTTGTAACTTAGTTCTTTTTTATTTTTTGTACTTTAGTTAGTTTATTTAATTGTATTTTTTTGTAGGCATTGTATTTAATTAATTTATTGATAGTCTAGTGTTAGGTTTAATTGTAGATAATTGTAGGTATTTTATTTAATTTATTTATTGATAGTGTAGTGTTAGGTTTAATTGTAACTTAGGTTAGGATTTATTTTACAGGTCATTTTGTAATTATTTTAACTATTTTAGCTATTAAATAGTTCTTAACTATTTAATAGCTATTGTACCTGGTTAAAATAATTACAAAGTTGCCTGTAAAATAAATATAAATCCTAAAATAGCTACAATGTAATTAGCTACAATGTAATTATTCGTTATATTGTAGCTATATTAGGGTTTATTTTACAGGTAAGTATTTAGCTTTAAATAGGAATAATGTATTTAATAAGAGTTAATTTATTTCGTTAGATTTAAATTATATTTAACTTAGGGGGGTGTTAGTGTTAGGGTTAGACTTAGCTTTAGGGGTTAATCCATTTATTAGAGTAGCGGCGAGATCCGGTCGGCAGATTAGGGGTTAATAATTGAAGTTAGGTGTCGGCGATGTTAGGGAGGGCAGATTAGGGGTTAATACTATTTCTTATAGGGTTATTGAGGCGGGAGTGAGGCGGATTAGGGGTTAATAACTTTATTATAGTAGCGGTGAGGTGCGGTCGGCAGATTAGGGGTTAATTATTGTAGGTAGCTGGCGGCGACGTTGTGGGGGGCAGATTAGGGGTTAATAAATATTATGTAGGGGTCGGCGGTGTTAGGGGCAGCAGATTAGAAGTACATAGGGATAACGTAGGTTGCGGCGGTGTACGGATCGGCAGATTAGGGGTTAATAATAAAATGCAGGGGTCAGCAATAGCAGGGGCGGGGTTAATAAGTGTATGGTTAGGGGTGTTTAGACTCGGGGTACATGTTAGAGTGTTAGGTGCAGACTTAGGAAGTGTTTCCCCATAGGAAACAATGGGGCTGCGTTAGGAGCTGAACGCTGCTTTTTTTGCAGGTGTTAGGTTTTTTTTCAGCTCAAACAGCCCCATTGTTTCCTATGGGGGAATCGTGCACGAGCACGTTTTTTAAGCTGGCAGCGTCCGTAAGCAGCGCTGGTATTGAGAGTTGCAGTTGCGGTAAATATGCTATACGCTCCTTTTTTGGAGCCTAACGCAGACCTTCAGAGAACTCTAAATACCAGCGGTATTTAAAAGGTGCAGGGAAAAAAAAGCATGCGTAGCTAACGCACCCCTTTGGCCGCAGAACTCTAAATCTAGGCCTTTATGCGTTTGCATTTTGAATTGTAGCAGCTGCAGTGTATATCTATTTTTTAATAAAATAAAAATATTTGGCTATATCTTGCAATTTTTAAAAAAATATTTTTTACATAATTCATAATAATATGTAAAAGTTTAAAAAAAGGTAATTGTTCTAAATGAAAATTTATAGTAGGATTTGTGCAATTATTGTAGTACACTGTCCCTTTAAACACATCTGCCCCAAATAGTGGCCTATGTATTTATAAAGAGGTCACTTCTTTTTGCTATATAGCAAATGTAAGAGTAAAACTACATTCAAGATTAGCATGTTGATTACATAAACATATTTGTTTGCACACAATGTGAATATGTTTGGGATGTTGTTCACAAACTCGAAAAAAATCTCTATAATTTTTTTTTTTTTCTTGTGTGCATGAAGCCATTTCTGCATGTTATTGATGTTAATTTTATAAAATTCATATCCGCAATGTAATCAAGTTACACACGTAATTTCTATCTAAACACAATTATATGTTTGCAAACTACATAATGTCTCCGCCATGTTTAACACATAAGCGCCGAATTATCAAGATCCGTACGGATCTTGATGCCGGTGTTTCTGGCCAGAAACACAAGTTATGAAGCAACGTTCTAAAGACCGCTGCTCCATAACCTGTACGCCTGCTCTGAGGAGGCGGACAGACATAACCAGAAATCAACCCGATCAAATGCGATCAGGTTGATAGACACCCCCTGCTAGCGGCCGATTGGCCACAAATCTGCAGGGGGCGGCATTGCACCAGCAGAACTGCTTGTGCAAAGATAAATGCTGACAGCGTACGCAATATCGGATCATGTCCGCTCGCACTGTTTAATAAATAGGCCCTATAGTCATAATGTGTGCACATACATTTGTGTACTAGTTTCAGTAGCAGTGTTCTGAGTTATTTATGTTTCAGGGTGTGCATATGGTAACACGCATTGCGCCCAGGGCAGCACACATATATCGAGGCTGAAGATCACTTTTCCTGTTCCCTTCTGCACACCCTGTAAAATGTATAAGTGTCCTTAAAAATAAGGCTGAGGTGTCAACCCTAAACGCAATCTTGTAAACTGTGCTAAAGATGTAAATCCAACTAAAGTGACCATTGTCTTTTCTTGTGCTGACCCTATTATTATATTTTATACATGCATATGCACAGGGTAGATGTGGTAATATGCAGTTGTTCTTTTCCAGCACATTAATAGTTGTCACCATTTTAATTGAGGGGATAAGAACACAATTAATGGCAGTTTTATCATGCTGCAAATGCAGCTGTTTCCTCACCTCTGAGGTGATTGCCCGCGAATGTGCAGGGGGCGGCATTGCACAAGCATTTAACCAGAAATGCTTGTTCAATGATAGATGCCGATAGGTGACAGCGTATGCTGGGCAGATATTATTCGCTACAGCGGGTTATGTCTTCCCGACAGTTAATAAATCTACCCCTCTGTCAGTTTTAATTGATAAAAAATATGCTCTTATCCTCTCAATTAATGACGTCATATCCAAAGCATGCTTTTGAGCTCGTAAGTGGTGTAGTGTGAACATTATATCGTAGAAAATCCCCTCAAGGTAATATATGCTGACCCATAAATGGAGCGAGGAAGCAAAGCAATGTTTCTACTTTCAACTTTTAATCCAATGTCAAAATATCATGAACAAGGTTCCCGAAAAATCTCATCAGCGCAATTTACGGCTTCGCTATTTTACACTCCAACTATAATTTAAACCCTTATTCTTTTGCTAATATTACAAGTTTTTTTTAAAAAAATATTCCTCAGGGGAAGGCCCTAGGTACACTAACATCTGAAGCGTATTTTAGTAAGTGAAGAAAATAACAATGTTTAGCTAGATAGCTACATATATATATATATATATATATATATATATATATATATATATATATATATATATATATACATTTTGGGCCTTCCCAGTCAAACTCATTGTTACTTTAAAACATTTTTATACATATATTTTAATAATACACATATATTACTGTTTTTATATATATATATATATATATATATATATATATATATAAACATGTATTCTAATATGTTTAATATGTATTTTGTTATATTTTTCCTGTAGCCCTAACACTTTAGGTCAAGTCAAAAGTCGGGCTAGGTATTTTAGGGCTGTTACGTGTTGCACTAACCTGCAACACATAAGTCACAACTAATATGAGTGATGTTTAGCATGGCATGCTATCTATTGAAAGTAAAGGGTGTGGTATTTATTGGACAATCATGGAAACATAAATTTATTATAAGAGCTATTAATAGGGTATATTACAAAATGAGTATTAGCAAAAACACATAACAAGCCACCAAGATAAACATACAATTTATACCAAAATCCCATTTGTTCATTTATTTTGTCTCATATATCATGACACATAGGGGAATATCTATCAAGCCGTCAACCGCAAATACACTGGAATTCCGCAGAGTAATTGTTGTGAGCTTGATCCCACCTAGTTATCAAAGCCTACAAACTGGCAAAATTTGAAATCTGTGACGTAATATACGATCCGCCTGTATCAATCTGACACAGATCAATGCTTACTTCATTACAGATGTTTCGAATACACATTCGGTACTATTTGACAATTTTGAAAAGTTATCAAATAGTTAACAGGTACGCTCGCGTCTATTCCGGCCCAGCGTACCTGGTTTTCAATCCGCCACCCTGGAGGCTGCGGATGCCATAGGAATCAATGGGAGTCTGAAAGCAGCAAAAGCTTATGTTCGATGCTGCTAGATATCCCATTGATTTCTATGGTAGAAAACCAGTTACGTTTACACCTACACCCTAACATAAGCCCCGAGTCTAAACACCACTAATATGCTGCCCCGACATCGCCGCCACCTACATAATGTTATAAACCCCTATTCCGCCGCTTTTGTGGGGCAATGCCCCACAAAAGACCCTTTTAAGGGCCGTTGGTAATTTAGTGTAGGCTAGGGTGAGATCGATGACTGTTAGTTAACAACAGTCCGATGCTCATCGCCTCGTACTTGGTGCGCGGCTTTTGACTGCTTTTTTTATAAATATGGAGATCGTATTCAGGTCCTCTGCCACGATGTTAGGCGATGCTAGGCGAGCGTATTGGTGCCGTCGAATTCAAGAAAGTTGACTGCTTGATAGATATCCCCCATAAAATCATATGATATCATATACTTCTTCACTTTTTTTTAATGATGTTTTATAATATTCTAAATAAATAAAAATAGTAGTTAAAGGAAAATATATGTGCTTAATGGGACAGTAAATTCAAAATTAAAAGTAATTTAGTGATTTACAAAGATCATGACTTTAAACAACTTTCCAATGTACTTTATTATCCAATTTGTGTTGTTCTCTTGATATTCTTTGTTTAGAGTAAACCGAGGTAGGATGATATGAGCTTAGGAGTGTGTACTTGTCTTGTATAGAAATCTATGGCAGCAGTATTTGCAACTATGTACTACATTGTTATAAACAATGTTGCAAACACTGCTGCCAGGTTGCTAAAGACAGTTGATAATTACAACAAATTGGAGTTGTTTAAAATGTTGTGCTATATCCAATCCATTTGTTTAATTTTAACTTTATTATCCCTTTAAATAAGTTAATTTAATGTTACTTTTTTGATTATCAGTGATAAATGCTTATAATGCCTTCAAATTTAAATGTAATTAAATAATTATACCTCCAATAAAAGAAAATGCCAAACAGAAGAAGAAGAAAGATTATTCCAGATGTTCCAAATATGTAAACATATTTCTTGGATTCCGCTGTAAGTAAAAAATAAATAAATAAACCTGTATTCTGGCATGCTGGGTATCAAAATAGTATAAACATTTATATGGTTGCAGTGATTATAGCATTACTGATTTGCAGTATTAAAGTTGGACTACTATACAAATTATAGGGTCAAATTATAGGGTCAATAAGCCTTCAAAACATGTATCAAATTATTTATTCACACAAATTTCCCTAGCTTTTAATGGTTCATTTTGTAGAAAAGGTTTTAGCTACATTTTTCTAAAGGATTGGAATATACTCCTGTTTTAGTATATCAACATGCTACTCTAGTCAATTTTTAAAAATAAATTATAGTTTCTAAACATGAAGAAGAAAAAAAGTTATCAAGCAACAGTGTTATATTCTCTGAAATTCACAAAAGTACAATTTCTAGTTTTTATTGATATAAATTAGACATTAGATTAATTTACGGATTAATATGTTTTCCTCCGAATATTGGCTCATTCATCTATTCAGCGGCTTACTGAGTGGATGAATGAAAATAGGACCAAACTTGTAATGCAATGTAATTTGTCCTGTAAATTAGCGACATTTGTTTTGTTTTTCATTTGGTGTTTTCAAAGCCAAAGCAAAAGGGGCAGAGAACACAAGAGAGAAGGAAAGAGCTGAGATTGTTTGACAAATTAGTAAAAAGAAATCTCACTCAATAGAAAGGAAACATTAAAAATCAAAACTAAACACCTTAAAAACCAAAAAAGCTCAATATTGGGGAAAAAAGACACGTATTTACAAAAATTATTTAAGGTGCGTCTCTATAGCCTACTTAAAAGGATATAAAGTCTTAAATTTAAGAGAAATAATAATAGTATTTATAATATTTATAATATGAATTCTTTAATTACATACCTATTTGAATAACCACTCTTATTTGACGTCGTTAAACCCAAGAAGGGTTAGAGTAATATATCTGTCTTAATTATATAAAGCATGTACAAAACACTGATCCTTAATATACTTATTAATAAATTTGCAAAATGTAATAAACAAATAGTTATATAGAATATATACACTGTAAAAAAGTATCCACTGTAAAAAGTATCACATTAAAATTCATCAATTGATTAATCGATCTTTAAAAATGTTTTCAAATAAAATGCTTTACATTTGTTAAATACATAGATAAAATTCATCTCTGGCCACAGGTTAAATAAAAAGTCAAATGCAGCAGATTTTCTTTGGATTATTAACCGACACTTAGACACTTGTGAATACATTTTCAGGCAATTACCGGTAATAGCCGTTCCTTGCTTTCTTTCAAAAGTCTCACTTGCCCCAGCTTCCACCGCTCTTTACTGTTGGGCTCTAGATCCTACGGTATTTGTATCGGCGTTTTTTGCGCCTTTCTAATAATGGTAGTTTAGTCTGCTGTCTTTTTAGTGTTGCTTACCCGCTCCGGATCTTCTCTAGTTCCAATTATGTATACTGCGGTTGAACATATAGCTTAAAGCAGTTTGGACGTGTTGGTATTCTGTTGTTAGTAAAAAAGTTACACACTGCTACGCGTTTCAGCTGATTCCTTCAGCCTTTCTCAAGCAGAATGATCATGTTTGTCTGGTGTTGGCTATATAAACCCTGTCGGTTCTTTTTAATTGGTTGAAACTATGCTTACAAAGTCTTTATTGGTTAATGTGATGCTATCGATATTTCTTATTACTTGATGTTCCATATTATTTTTCACAGATTCCATTATAGTGTATTAGACTAAATTATCATCTATAAGCAGATTGCTTTATTATTTTTTGTTTTTAGGCAATCAATTAGGCCTAGATTTGGAGTTTGGCGGTAGCCGTGAAAACCAGCGTTAGAGGCTCCTAACGCTGGTTTTAGGCTACCGCCGGTATTTGGAGTCACTCAAAATTGGGTCTAACGCTCACTTTTCAGCCGCGACTTTTCCATACCGCAGATCCCCTTACGTCAATTGCGTATCCTATCTTTTCAATGGGATCTTTCTAACTCCGGTATTTAGAGTCGTTTCTGAAGTGAGCGTTAGACATCTAACGACAAAACTCCAGCCGCAGGAAAAAGTCAGTAGTTAAGAGCTTTCTGGGCTAACGCCGGTTTATAAAGCTCTTAACTACTGTGCTCTAAAGTACACTAACACCCATAAACTACCTATGTACCCCTAAACCGAGGTCCCCCCACATCGCCGCCACTCGATTAAATTTTTTTAACCCCTAATCTGCCGACCGCCAACTACGTTATCCTTATGTACCCCTAATCTGCTGCCCCTAACACCGCCGACCCCTATATTATATTTATTAACCCCTAATCTGCCCCCCTCAACGTCGCCTCCACCTGCCTACACTTATTAACCCCTAATCTGCCGAGCGGACCTGAGCGCTACTATAATAAAGTTATTAACCCCTAATCCGCCTCACTAACCCTATAATAAATAGTATTAACCCCTAATCTGCCCTCCCTAACATCGCCGACACCTAACTTCAATTATTAACCCTTAATCTGCCGACCGGAGCTCACCGCTACTATAATAAATGTATTAACCCTTAAAGCTAAGTCTAACCCTAACACTAACACCCCCCTAAGTTAAATATAATTTAAATCTAACGAAATTAATTAACTCTTATTAAATAAATTATTCCTATTTAAAGCTAAATACTTACCTGTAAAATAAATCCTAATATAGCTACAATATAAATTATAATTACATTGTAGCTATTTTAGGATTAATATTTATTTTACAGGCAACTTTGTAATTATTTTAACCAGGTACAATAGCTATTAAATAGTTAAGAACTATTTAATAGCTAAAATAGTTAAAATAATTACAAAATTACCTGTAAAATAAATCCTAACCTAAGTTACAATTAAACCTAACACTATACTATCATTAAATTAATTAAATAAAATACCTACAATTACCTACAATAAAACCTAACACTACACTATCAATAAATAAATTAAATACAATTCCTACAAATAACTACAATGAAATAAACTAACTAAAGTACAAAAAATAAAAAAGAACTAAGTTACAAAAAATAAAAAAATATTTACAAACATCAGAAAAATATTACAACAATTTTAAACTAATTACACCTACTCTAAGCCCCCTAATAAAATAACAAAGACCCCCAAAATAACAAAATGCCCTACCCTATTCTAAATTACTACATTATTTTAACCAGGTCTTCAGGATGGAGCAGGTCGTCATCGGATGAAGATAGAAGATGCCGCTTGGAAGAAGATGGTTGCCGGTCTGGATCTACTCTTCTTCCCGGATAGGATGAAGACTTTGGAGCCTCTTCTGGACCTCTTCAGCACCGGATGATGGATCGCCAGCCCCCGCTTGGGTTGGATGAAGATTTTGGAGCCAGGACGGATCGGTGATACCTGGTGAGGTGAAGACAAGGTAGGAAGATTTTTAGGGGCTTAGTGTTAGGTTTATTTAAGGGGGGTTTGGGTTAAATTAGGGGTATGTGGGTGGTGGGTTGTAATGTTGGGGGGGGGTATTGTATGTTTTTTTTTACAGGCAAAAGAGCTGAATTTCTTGGGGCATGCCCCGCAAAGGGCCCTGTTCAGGGCTGGTAAGGTAAAAGAGCTTTGAAATGTAGTAATTTAGAATAGGGTAGGGCATTTTGTTATTTTGGGGGTCTTTGTTATTTTATTAGGGGGCTTAGAGTAGGTGTAATTAGTTTAAAATTGTTGTAATATTTTTCTGATGTTTGTAAATATTTTTTTATTTTTTGTAACTTAGTTCTTTTTTATTTTTTGTACTTTAGTTAGTTTATTTCATTGTAGTTATTTGTAGGAATTGTATTTAATTTATTTATTGATAGTGTAGTGTTAGGTTTTATTGTAGGTAATTGTAGGTATTTTATTTAATTAATTTAATGATAGTATAGTGTTAGGTTTAATTGTAACTTAGGTTAGGATTTATTTTACAGGTAATTTTGTAATTATTTTAACTAGGTAACTATTAAATAGTTCTTAACTATTTAATAGCTATTGTACCTGGTTAAAATAATTACAAAGTTGCCTGTAAAATAAATTTTAATCCTAAAATAGCTACAATGTAATTATAATTTATATTGTAGCTATATTAGGATTTATTTTACAGGTAAGTATTTAGCTTTAAATAGGAATAATTTATTTAATAAGAGTTAAATAATTTCGTTACATTTAAATTATATTTAATTTAGGGGGGTGTTAGTGTTAGGGTTAGACTTAGCTTTAGGGGTTAATACATTTATTATAGTAGCGGTGAGCTCCGGTCGGCAGATTAGGGGTTAATAATTGAAGTTAGGTGTCGGCGATGTTAGGGAGGGCAGATTAGGGGTTAATACTATTTATGATAGGGTTAGTGAGGCGGATTAGGGGTTAATAACATTATTATAGTAGCGGTGCGGTCCGCTCGGCAGATTAGGGGTTAATAAGTGTAGGCAGGTGGAGGCGACGTTGAGGGGGTCAGATTAGGGGTTAATAAATATAATATAGGGGTCGGCGGTGTTAGGGGCAGCAGATTAGGGGTTCATAAGGATAACGTAGGTGGCGGCGCTTTGCGGTCGGCAGATTAGGTGTTAATAAGTGTAAGTAGTTGGCGGCGACGTTGTGGGGGGCAGATTAGGGGTTAATAAATATAATATAGGGTTCGGTGGTGTTAGGGGCAGCAGATTAGGGGTACATAGGGATAATGTAAGTAGCGGCGGTTTACGGAGCGGCAGATTAGGGGTTAATAATAATATGCAGGGGTCAGCGATAGCAGGGGCGGCAGATTAGGGGTTAATAAGTGTAAGGGTAGGGGTGTTTAGACTCGGGGTACATGTTAGGGTGTTAGGTGCAGACGTAGGAAGTGTTTCCCCATAGCAAACAATGGGGTCGCGTTAGGAGCTGAACGCTGCTTTTTTGCAGGTGTTAGGTTTTTTTTCAGCTCAAACAGCCCCATTGTTTCCTATGGGGGAATCGTGCACGAGCACGTTTTTGAGGCTGGCCGCGTCCGTAAGCAACTCTGGTATCGAGAGTTGCATTTGCGGTAAAAATGCTCTACGCTCCTTTTTTGGAGCCTAACGCAGCATTTTTTTGGACTCTCAATACCAGAGTTATTTTTATGGTGCGGCCAGAAAAAAGCCGGCGTTAGCTACGCGGGTCGTTACCGACAAAACTCTAAATCTAGCCGTTATTTTTTATATACTTTCAAATGGAACTACTATTCTTATATGCTGTACTTTAACCAATTGCAATACATTAAACTAAATAACTCTCACAACTAAAGACTGTATAAAGCCTTGTGGATTTGAAATAGGTGGCAATTTCTACATTAAGAGGTATACCATTAATTTAGTTCCTTTCTAGTGGAGTTAGGATTATATATGTTACCTATATGAGAATGGTACTTAAAGTGGAATTCTCATTATGTAATATACTATTATACTTTTCACTTTATGGAACAACCTTATAATTATATTATTCCATTGTATTATTTTATTTAACCCTATATGTTTCTATCTTATATACAGTTTTATATTAACACATTTTTATATATATAGGGTCAAGCTTAAACTTTGTTTTATTAATGTAGAAATGGCGTTATACTAAATTCTATATTTAGACCTTTAGGATACTATCGGCTAGATTACGAGTAACTAACACACCTTTTAAAAAGTCATTTTTCAATGGGACTTCCATAGCGCCAGTATTACGAGTTTTGCCTGGGAGGCCAAAAAGTGAGCGATACAGCCTATACCGTCATGATTTGTTCCAACATCTAAAGTCAGTAGTTATGGGTTTTACATTACAAAGCTGCAGCCTAAAACTCATAACTAAAGTGTTACAAAGTACACTAAACACTCATAAACTACCTATTAATCCCTAAACCAAGGCCCTCCCGCAAACACTAAAATAAAAATATTAACCCCTAATCTGCCACTCCGGACATCACCGCCACTATAATAAACATATTAACCCCTAAACCGCCGCACTCCCGCATCGCAAACACTAGTTAAATATTATTAACTCCTATTCTGCCGTCCCCAATGTCACCGCCGTCACTTTACTAAAGCTAAACCTAACCCAAACCCTAAGTCTAACCCAAACACCCCTAGCTTTAATATAATTAAAATAAAGCTAAATAAAACTTACTATCATTAACTAAATAATTCCTATTTAAAACTAAATACTTACCTGTAAAATAAACCATAAGCTAGCTACAATATAACTAATAGTTACATTGTAGCTATCTTAGCTTTTATTTTTATTTCACAGGAAAGTTTGTATTTATTTTAACTAGGTAAACTAGTTAGTAAATAGTTATTAACTATTTACTAACTACCTAGTTAAAATAAATACAAATGTACCTGTAAAATAAAACCTAACCTGAGTTACACTAACACCTAACATTACACTACAATTAACTAAATTACATGAATTACATACAATTAACTAAATTACAAAAAATAAAAAACACTAAATTACACAAAATAAAAAAGATATTATCAAATATTTAAACTAATTACACCTGATTTCGTTGAGGATGGATGTCCGGTCTTCAAAAACTGTAAGTGGATCTTCGTTGGTTAGTGTTAGTTTTTTTTTAAGGGTTTATTGGATGGGTTTTATTTTTAGATTAGGGTTTGGGCAAAGAAAAAGAGCTGAATGCCCTTTTAAGGGCAATGCCCATCCAAATGTCTTTTTCAGGGCAAAGGGGAGCTTAGGCTTTTAGATAGGATTTTATTTGGGGGGTTTGGGTGTGTGGGTGGTGGGTTTTACTGTTGGGGGGGGTTTGTATTTTTTTTTACAGGTAAAAGAGCAATGCCCCGCAAAAGGCCCTTTTAAGGGCTATTGGCGGTTTAGTTTAGGCTAGGGTTTTTTTTATTTTTTGGCGGGCTTTTTTATTTTGATAGGGCTATTAGATTAGGTGTAATTAGTTTAAATATTTGATCATTTCTTTTTTGCTTTGTGTAATTTAGTGTTTATTTTTTTGTTATTTAGTTAATTGTATTAAATTCATGTAATTTATTTAATTGTAGTGTAAGGTTATGTGTTAGTGTGAGGCAGGTTAGGTTTTACTTTACAGGTAAATTTGTATCTATTTTAACTAGTTAGTAAATAGTTAATAACTATTTACTTACTAGTCTACCTAGTTAAAATACATACAAACTTAGCTGTAAAATTAAAATAAAACCTAAGTTAGATACTATTAGTAATATTGTAGCAAGCTTAGGGTTTATTTCATAGGTAAGTATTTAGTTTAAAATAGGAATTATTTAGTTAATGATAGTAATTTTTCTTTAGATTTATTTTAATTATATTAAAGTTAGGTGTGTTAGGGTTAGGGTTAGACTTAGGATTAGGGGTTAATATATTTAGTGTTAGTGATGTTGGAGGCAAGAGGTTTAGGGGTTAATAACTTTAGTATAGTGGCGGCGGCGACATTGGGGACAGCAGATTAGGGGTTAATAAGTGTAGGTAGGTGTCAGCGATGTTGGGGGTGGCAGATTAGGGGTTAATAAGTATAGGTAAGTGTCAGCAATATCGGGGGCAGCAGATTAAGGGTTAATAAGTGTAATGTAGCTGTTGGCGATGTCGGGGGCGGCAGATTAGGGGTGTTTAGACTCAGGTTTATGTTAGGGTGTTTGGTGTAAACATAAATTTTCTTTCCCCATAGGAATCAATGGGGCTGTGTTACGGAGCTTTGCGCTCCTTTATTGCAGGTGTTAGACCTTTTTTTAGCCGGCTCTCCCCATTGATGTCTATGGGGAAATCATGCACAAGCACGTAAAACCAGCTCAAAGCAGCACTGGTATCTGTGTGCAGTATGGATCTCAACTCTGCCATATTGCCTGCTAACGCCGGGTTTTGCAAACCTGTAATAGCAGCACTATTAAAGGTGAGCGGTGGAAATAACTTGCAAGTTATTACTGAGCCACTCATAATGCAAAACTCGTAATCTGGCCTTTAGATTCTTATATCCTTCATATGTTTCTACTACTTCAGTTTCTAGATTGTGATTGACCTTCATAGTTGTTCTCCAATTATGGGTACTAAAACTCATTGCTCCCTCTTTTCCATTAAATTGTTCATAGTGTTTTCTATTTCTTTCTAGTTTTTTTTTGTAATTATTAACTCTTTTTTGGTGTTTTTCATTTGTTCTTGTATTTTTTGTTCCCTCTTCATATTCTCTTTATCCTTTATATATTTCTCCAATTTTCCTTCTAGTTCATTAATTTTGTTCCCAAGTTTAATTAATAAATCTCCTCTGTATTCTTTAATGAGCTACATTATTTTCAGGGATGCTTCCTCTAAAATATTTCTCCATCTTTTGATAAATGTCCCCTCTTCAATTTCCATTGATGAATTTGAATGTAATACTTTTTACAGTGGATACTTTTTACAGTGTATATATTCTATATAACTATTTGTTTATTAAATTTTGCTAATTTATTACTAAGTATACTAAGGATCAGTGTTTTGTACGGGCTTTATATAATTAAGAAAGATATTTTACTCTAACCCTTCTTGGGTTTAACACCTCCAAATAAGAGTGGTTATTCAAATAAGTATGTAATTAAAGTATTCATATTATAAATACTATTATTATTTCTCTTAACTTTAAAACTGTATATCCCTTTAAGTGGGCTATAGAGGCGCACCTTAAATAATTATTGTTTGACAAATTAGCTCCTTTGTTTGTATTGATGTGCAGGGGTTCTGACCAGTCATGTTTTCAACTCCCCCCTCTCCAATACTGACAAAAGCATCACTAAATAATTGATGTGAGGGCCAGCATGTCATGAATTAACTCCCAAACAGTCTTGTCCAATTCACTTTTAACCTAGAATAAGGATGTGTTAATTTAGTGAGCATCAGCCATCTTCTAGTCATTTTTACTTTAGCTTTAGAGCAATGCAGTGGTGTGTGCATGTCTCAGCTTGATGTGTTGTTTTTTACCTGTAAAATTGTGCAGAATCAGATTTTTTCTTGAAGTGCAGTGTAAACTGCACACATACTGCATATTTATTTGACTCTGTGGACCAGGGAATCATATGTTTTCTTTATTTTAGCATTCAAAAGTTGTAGCTTAAGTTAATTAATAATATAGCAGTGGGGGTATAGCTGTGACTGATGGTATTTTGGGAAAAAAATAATTTAAACATTTCTGTGCAATAAAATATTTATTTTCTTTTAGTCAGTTTAAGTTTAATTTAAAAGTTGCATGTTCAGTTTTGCTGTGGGGTCATAAACTGTGACTGATAGCTAGAGGCCTCCTTGCATTTTTAGGATAAAAAAATAGAATTCAATTTTAACCCTTTGTATGCAGAACAACATTTCATTTTTCTTGCAGTAAGTTAAACTTTTTTTTTTATAATCAAAGTTTTTTTATTTATATATTTAGCGTTACAACATTTCTTACATGTCAACCTAAAAAGAAATAAAAACAAGTTTGCAATGTACATTGCTTTATAAACTACAAGAATAACCACATATGAAACATAGAAGAAAAAAAAATAAACAACATTCTTGGTAATTCTTGGTAATATATATATATATATATATATATATATATACATATATATATATCTATATATATATATATATATCTATATATATATATATATATATATATATATATATATATATATAAAATTATGCATTACTCTATGATTAATTAGTTCACCTAATAGGGTGGTATAAAACTTGGTAGAATTGAAAATAATGCTTGACAGCTGCTCCAGCTTCCTCCGCCCATCGCAAAACCTCTTCCTGGGTCTAAAATGAGGAATCTTGCTTCCTCCAATCACGGCGTTGAATCAGACACTGATTCCCTCGGGGGGGAAGCTGTGATTGGAGGATGACCTATCCATCATTTCTGACATCAGAAATGGCTTGTGACGACTGGAGGAAGCTGGAGCTGCTGTCAAGTTTAAAAGGTAAGTATTTTTTCACAACAGGAGTGAAATGTAAATTTTGATGAATTAAAGTGCCCGTTTTTAATCAAATTTTTAAAAAACGGACACTTGAGCATCAAAATTTACATTCACTTTAAATGTTGTCTCCACTGTTGATGGGGCATTAGAGTATTATGTTCAATCAATTGTATAATCTATCATTTCTAAAGCCTAGAGGTTTTATTTGACTCTATTTGGCATCAATATATTATGACAACTTGTATATATAGATGCTAGGCAGCGGGTCTACTCCCCTAACGCATTCACCAAAGTGGGTGAGTATAGAAGTACTGGGCCTTAGTGCATGCTTAAGCATAGGATTATACTCGTCGAACCGAGACCTGCTGGTTAATCTACAAAGTAACTTAGCGGAGAGTGAACACTACTTGGCTTAATTTAGAGAGATCGAAACTCTTAAATAATGGTAGTGTGGGAAAAAGTAAGCATAGTATCTGATTATGGCTTATTTTGTACAGCAGGGTCTGTATTTAACAATAGGATATGTCACTATAATGAGATTTAATTGTTTTTTGGAGAACTATTATTATCTCTAGTGAATTAGAGCTAACTATGGGATTCCTGAGTTCTCAGTTCATTCTGACATTTAGAGAGAATCATGTAGGGAAACCTAAGAGCACTATTTAAGAAATAGTAGTATATTTTGAGTAGATGCGGGTTTTCAATTCATTAGCTCAGTCAGGACACTGTGCAAGATTTTGATATGAGCCCTAAATGAAAGGAAGTGTGTTATTAAGTAAGTAAAATGGGTCCTAATCTATGTGTTATTCCTTCCCACCACCTGTCAGCTCCTTTCCTCACCCTCGCCGGCTAAGGGAGAAGGAAGGATTATATCTATGTGTTTAAGTAGAAGGATACAGTAGTATTCAGCGTTACACATTCTGAAAAAAAAATGCCCTCTTGTGGATCTCTATGGGTGCTTTCCATAGACTATCTGGAAGTTATCTATCAATTGCGTAGAAAAACAAGACATAAACCCAGCATCATACCAGTATCCACATTCTAGTGAAATGAATGAGAAAACAACAACGTACCATCAGTAGGAAATAAATTAGTGTTGGATATCAGTTAACCTTGCTATTAACATATCTTATTTTACCATACGAGAGATATAGTGAGAGTAGGCTGACACCAAATGACTGAGCCTTTGTGTAAGACAAATCAAAAATATCACTGAACTCCGCTCACTGAGGATAGATAGCAAAAACTTAGATCTAATCTTAAAATACTGCTTGTGACTAGTTTTGCTCTGGTTATCTACTTATGTCATGCAGGAGAGCAATGTTCCTAAGACGTGTCATGTCTAGCTAGCAAATGATAATAACAGTGTGTTAAATTCCCCTCCTTGGATAATAAAAGTTAAAGTTAACCATTTAAAAATTACACATTATTCTAAAAGAAAAGGATTATGGAGTAACAGGCGAAAACAGAGTTATCATAACATGCCTATCATATAAAAGAAAGTACTAAAATCAACTATCACTTAGAGAATAACTCTAATCTCTAGCAGATGTACTAAGCTCCTAAGACATTAATTAACCAACTCCTACCCTTTCACAATTTGTCTGTCTGTTTTATGAAGTACTTATTGAAAACAGTGTCTTTAAGGTGTCTATTAAACTTAATCCTTATGATTCTGGAGGTACACGCTGTGTCAGAATCAAAATCCTCAGGTGCCAGTAAGAGTCCATCTAAAGGCCCCAATTTATCAAGGTTTGTCGGACCTGATCCGACAGTGCGGATCAGGTCCGACAGACCTCGCTGAATACGGCGAGCAATACGCTCTCCGTATTCAGCATTGCACCAGCAGCTCACAAGAGCTGCTGGTGCAACGCCACCCACTGCAGACTCGCAGCCAATAGGCCACTAGCAGGGGGTGTCAATCAACCCAATTGTACTCGATCGGGTTGATTTCCGGCGATGTCTGTCCGCCTGCTCAGAGCAGACGGACAAGTTATGGAGCAGCGGTCTTTGTGACCCCTGCTTCATAACTGCTGTTTCAGGTGAGCCTGAAGGCTTGCCAGAAACACAGGCATCAAGCTCCATTCGGAGTTTGATAAATATGCCCCATAGTCCCATCTGCAGAGGAGACTTTGGGCTGCAGATGTGAACCCTCTGCATGTGAGACTACAGGAGTTTGTTTGGAATCTTTGAAGATATATCCATTACGCTGTATGTGTAACACAAAAAGCTCATCAATGTTAACATCCCTTGCAGTTTAATCCACTCCATGTAGATGATTTACTGTGCATGAGCTGCTACCACTATCTTTCACAGTGTCAATTATTATGCTCGGAACAGGGTTAACGGGGGGGGGAATGGTATAACCTAGGAGCCACAGTGTTAGAAAATTTCAACAGGAGTTCAAACTGAAAAAGACTCACTGTGATAAACAATAAGGAGCTGTTTCATTCCAAGATGGCGCCTCGCACCATTACAGCTAGCAGCGTGGTGTCATCTGTGTCCTGCTTCTAGATCTTTTATCCACAAAGTTGTTCCGATGTTTCAGGTTTAAGTTTACTCAGGACCTAGCTTACTATGATGGAAACAGGTTTTAATACCTTATCTTGAGAGGGACGGTGGATACACCTACGTTTGGCGTTGACACACACTAAGCTAGGAGCAAGGATCATCTGGAGTAAATTGACCTTTAGTTTAGGACTGAATGTAGCCAATATTGGTACAAGTTTAGTTATGTCCCTGTCAAAATACAAATATAGTTTGCTAAAGTCTTTAGGAGCTTAAGAGGTGCACATCCTGTTGCTTCGGCTGTTGGCTCCACCCCCCCAGTTAAATTTTTTTAAACATCGGCATGTTTACTTGTGCTGTTGGGCCATAGGCCTCTAGTTATCAATGTCTGTCGGACCTGATCCGACAGTGCGGATCAGGTCCGACAGACATCACTGAATACGGCGAGCAATACGCTCGCCGTATTCAGCATTGCACCAGCAGCTCACAAGAGCTGCCGGTGCAACGCCGCCCCCTGCAGACTCGCAGCCAATGGGCCGCCAGCAGGGGGGTGTCAATCAACCCGATCGTACTCGATTGGGTTGATTTCCGGCGATGTCTGTCTGCCTGCTCAGAGCAGGCGGACAGGTTATGGAGCAGCGGTCTTGATACATATGCCCCATAAACTGGAACTGGTAGCTAATGGCCTTCTTGCTTTTTGTAGATTAAAAAAAACAGAGTTAAAGTTCAACCCTGTTAAACTTAATTTAAAAAACATCATATTTACTTTTCTTCTTCATGTAATTGGCAAGACTCCATGAGCTAGTGACGTATGGTATATATAATCCTACCAGGAGGGGCAAAGCTTCCCAAACCTTAAAATGCCTATAAATACTCCCCTCACCACACCCACAATTCAGTTTTTACAAACCTTGCCTCCTATGGAGGTGGTGAAGTAAGTTTGTGCTTGATTTCTATGATTTATTCTATGATAGGCACGTCTAAGCATTTTGAAGCCCAATTCCTCTCAGAGTACAGTATTTGTCAGAGGGATGTGAAGGGAGTATTGCCTATTGATTTTATGGTTTTCCTTGCGGGAAATCTTTTCAAAGGTTCTCTGTTATCGGTCGTAGGGATTCATCTCCTATCTCCCTTTTCAGATTGACTATATACTCTTGTATACCATTACCTCTGCTGATACTTTTTCAGTACTGGTTTGGCTACCTGCTATATGTTGCTGGGTGTCTTTCGGTAAGTATGTTTTTCTTATTTAAGACACTCTCAACTATGGTTTGGTGCTTTATGTATTAATATAAAGTTTTAAATATGTTTAAATATATGTATTTTACTTATATTTGCCATGAGTCAGGTCTATGTATATTTCCTTCTGCAGACTGTCAGTTTCAGTTTGGGAAACATGTTTAGGAAGTTATTTGTCTTACCTGGGGTATAGTCCTTTTTTTCAAATTGACTGTTTTTTCTTTTAATTTTACGGGCAAAATTAAGCTTGCGAGAGCACAAAATGCTGTTATTTATTGCGTCATTCTTGGCGCTAAGGGACATCTTTGATGGTGCAAGCTCGTCATTTCCGGCGTCTTAGTTGATGCCAGGTTTCCTTGCACAAGGTTGCGTCTGTTATGATGCAAGTTGCGTCATTTCCGGATGTTATTGGCACCAAAAAAATTTCAATTTCCTTTTGCGTTGTGCGTCATACTTGGCGCCAAAAAAATTAGTTTATTTTTCACCCCACTTCCTATATGCCTCTTGCCTTCTATATGGTCAGTGGGTTATGCTGTTTTTATTTTTTACCATTCCTGAAACTGCCATATAAAAAAATTGTAAATTTTGCTTTAATGTTGTTTTTTTCTTTTACATTTTGTAAGATGTCTCAATCTGATCCTGTCTAAGAAGCAACTGTTGGAACCCAACTGCCTGATCACAGTTCTACCAAAGCTAAGTGTATCTGTTGTAAATTAGCTGAGATTATATCTCCAGTTTTGAAAATGCCTTGGACTTTTATTCTTTTTCAGCGCTTGCCAAGGGAGCGGGTGGATTCAAACCTGGGCTTATAGCAGGTAGTGTGAAAAAGTGAAGTTAAGCGCTCAAAGCACGGGTATATCTAAGAGATGTGTATTTAAACAAAGGGAACAGTGTCCAGTCTGTAATCAACGAAAAATTAATATATTCATCAAAATAATAATATATAATAATATATAGGAAGGAATATATATATGTATCAGAACAGAGACAGAGGCGTAAATATAGTTCAAATGGAAAATTCCAAAAGGCAATTTATTATACTAGTAAAACAGAGGTGTCTAGATATCTAAAATGATACAATGTAAAACAAAGGGACGTCTCCCTTAATAAATGTATAGATACATATAAAATAAGCATAAAAGAACGATAAGAAAAAGTACTTGCGCTTTAGCGAAAAGTGTACTGATGTCCCAAGAAATTAACTTGCCAAGTGGCAAGAAAGTAACTGTTCAGTTGCAGGCTTGAATTGCCTGTATTTTGAGGTTGGCGTTACTGGTTGAAAGAAAAGAGCGCCTTTTTATGTAAAGGTGACGTGACATAAAAAGGCGCTCTTTTCTTTCAACCAGTAACGCCAACCACAAAATACAGGCAATTCAAGCCTGCAACTGAACAGTTACTTTCTTGCCACTTGGCAAGTTAATTTCTTGGGACATCAGTACACTTTTCGCTAAAGCACAAGTACTTTTTCTTATCGTTCTTTTATGCTTATTTTATATGTATCTATACATTTATTAAGGGAGACGTCCCTTTGTTTTACATTGTATCATTTTAGATATCTAGACACCTCTGTTTTACTAGTATAATAAATTGCCTTTTGGAATTTTCCACTTGAACTATATTTACGCCTCTGTCTCTGTTCTGATACATATATATATTCCTTCCTATATATTATTATATATTATTATTTTGATGAATATATTAATTTTTCGTTGATTACAGACTGGACACTGTTCCCTTTGTTTAAATACACATCTCTTAGATATACCCGTGCTTTGAGCGCTTAACTTCACTTTTTCACATTGCTTTTGCCACTTTGTATTCTTGGAGGGGAATTCACTAGTTAAGCTGGGTACTGTCCTTTAGCGCCTATAATTTCCTTTTTTCTACTTATAGCAGGTAGTGCCTATAGCCTCAGTGAGGTCAGTTATACCTCACAGTCTTCACAGTCTTATACTGTGAAGCGCATATTTTAAACCATATTTAACATACTCATTAAGAGTCAAAACCATTACAAAAATTACAAAAACTACATACTAGTGTATTTAATACTGATCTAGATCACATATATAGGTTGTGATATATGTACATATATGTTTATTTATATCAATTTATTTTTTAACTATTTGTAAAAAATCCTTATTACTTTTTGATCAAATAATAAAAAATATATATTCCAAACAATTAGGTCTAGTGTAATAGCTGTCTAGGGATCTCTGACAGCACAAGGGGTTTGGAAACCTCAAGAGGCGAGGTTACCAATTAATATTTTAGAACTCCATGCTATTTTAAGGGCTCTTCAGGTTTGGCCTCTGTTAAAGAGAGAACCATTCATTTGATTTCAGAAAGACAATATCACAACTGTGGCATATGTCAATCATCAGGGTGGGACTTGCAGTCCCCTAGCTATGAAAGAAGTATCTTAGATACTTTCTTGGGCAGAATCCAGCTCTTGTCTAATTTATGCGGTGCATATCCCAGGTGTAGACAATTGGGAAGCAGATTATCTCAGCTGTCAGACCTTACATCCGGGGGAGTGGTCTCTCCATCCAGATGTATTTTTTCAGATTGTACAGATGTGGGGTATTCCAGAATTAGATCTGATGACTTCTCATCTAAACAAGAAACTTCCCAGGTACCTGTCCAGGTCCAGGAATCCTCAGGCGGAGATGGTAGATGCTTTAGCAGTTCCTTGGTTTTACCAACCTGCTAATAACTTTCCACCTCTAGTTCTTCTTCCAAGAGTGATCTCCAAGCTCATTATGGAACAATTATATGTGTTTCTGATAGCACCAGTGTGGCCTCACAGGTGTCCAGTTGCCAGCCTTGGCCACTTCCTCTAAGACCAGAACTTCTGTCTCAAGGGCCATTTTTCCATCAGGATCTCAAATTGTAAAATTTGAAGGTATGGAAATTGAATGCTTAGTGCTTAGTCATAGAGGTTTCTCTGACTTATTGATTAATACTATGGTATAGGCTTGCAAGTATGTTTCAAGGAAGATTTATTATTGAGTTTGGAAGACCTATATTTCATGGTGTTCTTCTCATAAATTCTCCTGGCATTCTTACAGAATTCCTAGAATTTTAAAGTTTCTTTAGGATGGTTTGGATAAAGGTTTGTCTCCAAGTACTTTGAAGGGACAAATCTCTGCTCTTTCTGTTTTATTTCATAGAAAGATTGCTATGCTTCCCGATATTCACTGTTTTGTTCAGGATTTGGTTTGTATCAAGCCTGTTATTAGATCAATCTCTCCTCCTTGAAGTCTTAATTTGGTTTTGAAGACTTTGCAGGCTCCTCATTTTTAGCCTATGCATTATTTGGATATTAAACTACTCATTTGTCTACTCTTAACAAATTCTCTTCTTACTGAAAACAAAAAGACAAAAAAACAAAACATCAGGTAGTCTCTACTTGAGAGTGCCCAGGGGGTAGGGGTAGAAAAAAAAGCCCCTAACTTCGCTCTGGAGAATGGTTATATAGAAAGATTCTCCAAGTATGTGGTAATTTATTATTGGTAATCAAATTTACCTCTATCTTTGATTTACTAAGTGGTTGCATAATTTGAAGTTGTACACTTACAGGCATACCGCTAGATAATGAGTTTGGCATTAGCCTTAAAAAGCAGCGTTGAGAGGTCCCAAAGCTGCTTTTTAACGCCCGCTGGTATTACGAGTCAGGCAGGAAAGGGTCTACCGCTCACTTTTCTTCCGCGACTCAAGGCTACCGCAAATCCCCTTACGTCAATTGCGTATCCTATGTTTTCTATGGGACTTGCCTAACGCTGGTATTATGAGTCTTGGAAGAAGTGAGCGGTAGACCCTCTCCTGTCCAAACTCCTACCGCATTTAAAAGTCAGTAGTAAAGAGTTTTATGGGCTAACGCCGGAACATAAAACTCTTAACTAAAGTGCTAAAAAGTACACTAACACCCATAAACTACCTATTAACCCCTAAACCGAGGCCCCCACACATCGCAAATACTATAATAATTTTTTTTAACCCCTAATCTGCCGACCGGACATCGCCGCCACCTACATTATACTTATGAACTCCTAATCTGATGCCCCTAACATCGCCGACACCTACATTATATTTATTAACCCCTAATCTGCCGCCCCCAATGTTGCCGCAATCTAACTACACTTATTAACCCCTAATCTGCCTACCGGATATTGCCGCCTCTTTAATAAATGTATTAACCCCTAAACCGCCGCACTCCTGCCTCGCAAACACTAGTTAAATTTTATTAACCCCTAATCTGCCTGCCCTAACATCGCCAACACCTACTTACATTTATTAAATCCTAATCTGCCACCCCCAACGTTGCTGCTACTATATTAAAGATATTAACCCCTAAGTCTAAACATAACCCTAACCCCCCGCTAACTTAAATATAATTTTAATTAAACTAAATAAATTTAACAAAATTAAATAAATTATTCCTATTTAAAACTAAATACTTACCGATAAAATAAACCCTAAGCTAGCTACAATATAACTAATAGTTACATTGTATCTAGCTTAGGGTTTATATTTATTTCACAGGCAACTTTGTATTTATTTTAACTAGGTACAATAGTTATTAAATAGTTAATAACTATTTAATAACTACCTAGCTAAAATAATTACAAAATTACCTGTAAAATAAATCCTTACCTAAGTTACAATTACACCTAACACTACACTATCATTAAAATAATTACCTAAACTAACTACAATTAATTACAATTAAATTCAATAAACTAAATTACGGATAAAAAACCCCCCACTAAATTACGAGAAAAAAAAATAAACACTAAATTACAGAAAATAAAAAAAATTACAAGAAGTTTAAACTAATTACATCTAATCTAAGCCCCCAAATAAAATAAAAAAGCCCCCCCAAAATAATAAAATGCCCTACCCTATACTAAATTACAAATAGCCCTTAAAAGGGCCTTTTGCAGGGCATTGCCCCAAAGTAATCAGCTCTTTTACCTGTAAAAAAAAGAATACAATACCCCCCCAACATTACAACCCACCACCCACACACCCCTACTCTAAAACCCGGCCAATACCCCCAATAGAATGCAAGGTCAATTCTATTGGCTGATCTACCTAAGCCGGGCGAAATGTTCCTCCAGATGGGCAGAAGTCTTCATCCAAGCCGGGCAGAAGAGGTCCTCCAGACGGGCAGAAGTCTTCATCCAGACGGCATCTTCTATCTTCAGCCATCCGGCGTGGAGTGGGTCCATCTTCAAGCCATCCAACGCGGAGCATCCTCTTCAAACGACGTCCAGCTGAAGAATGAAGGTTCCTTTAAATGACGTCATCCAAGATGGCGTCCCTTCAATTCTGATCAGAATTAAGGTAGAAAAAATCATATTGGCTGATGCAATCAGCCAATAGGATTGAAGTTCAATCCTATTGGCTGATCCGATCAGCCAATAGGATTGAGCTGGCATTCTATTGGCTGATTGGTTCAGCCAATAGAATGCAAGCTCAATCCTATTGGCTGATTGCATCAGCCAATAGGATTTTTTCTACCTTAATTCCAATTAGCTGATAGAATTCTATCAGCCAATCGGAATTGAAGGGATGCCATCTTGGATGACGTCATTTAAAGGAACCTTCATTCTTCAGTTGGACG
The DNA here is from genome assembly GCF_027579735.1 of Bombina bombina. NCBI lineage: Eukaryota > Metazoa > Chordata > Amphibia > Anura > Bombinatoridae > Bombina > Bombina bombina. The sequence continues at coordinate 249,955,022 of NC_069506.1, read as the reverse complement.
TTGTTTGAAGAGGATGCTCCGCGTCGGATGGCATGAAGATGGACCCGCTCCGCACCGGATGGATGAAGATAGAAGATGCCGTCTGGATGAAGACTTCTGCCCGTCTGGAGGACCTCTTCTGCCCGGCTTGGATGAAGACTTCTGCCCGTCTGGAAGACCACTTAGCCCGGCTTCGTAGAGGACTTCGGTTCGGTTGGGTGATCTTCAAGGGGTTAGTGTTAGGTTTTATTAAGGGGGAATTGGGTGGGTTTTAGAGTAGGGTTGGGTGTGTGGGTGATGGGTTTTAATGTTGGGGGGGTATTGTACTTTTTTTACAGGTAAAAGAGCTGAATACTTTGGGGTAATGCCCTGCAAAAAGCACTTTTAAGGGCTATTTGTAATTTAGTATAGGGTAGGGCTTTTTTTTTTTATTATTTTATTAGGGGGATTAGAGTAGGTGTAATTAGTTTAAAAAACTTGTAATTATTTTATTATTTTCTGTAATTTATTGTGGTTTTTTTGTACTTTAGTTTATTTAATTTAATTTAATGTAGGGAATTAATTTAATTATAGTGTAGTGTTAGTTGTAATTATAACTTAGGTTAGGTTTTATTTTACAGGTACATTTGCATTTATTTTAACTAGGTAGCTATTAAATAGTTAATTACTATTTAATAACTATTGTACCTAGTTAAAATAAATACAAAGTTGCCTGTAAAATAAAACTAAAACCTAAGCTAGCTACAATGTAATTATTAGTTATATTGTAGCTAGCTTAGGGTTTATTTTATAGGTAAGTATTTAGTTTTAAATAGGAATAATTTAGTTAATTGTAGTAATTTTATTTAGATTATTTAAAATTATATTTAAATTAGGGGGGTTAGGGTTAGACATAGATTTAGGGGTTAAGAACTTTAATAAAGTTGTGGCGATGCTGGGGCGGCAGATTAGGGGTTAATAAATGTAGGTAGGTGGCGGCGATGTTAGGGACGGAAAATTAGGGGTTAATAAATATAATGTAGGGTTCGGCGATGTTGGGGGCGGCAGATTAGGGGTTAATGCATATAATATATGTGCGGCGGTGTCCGGAGTGGCAGATTAGGGGTTAATAATATAATGTAGGTGTCGGCGATGTCGGGGGCGACAGATTTGGGGTTAATAAGTGTAAGATTAAGGGTGTTTAGTCTCGGGGTTCATGTTAGGGTGTTAGATGTAGACAAAAAATGTATTTCCACATAGGAATCAATGGGGCTGCGTTAGGAGCTGAACGCTGCTTTTTTGCAGGTGTAAGGTTTTTTTTCAGCCGGCTCTGCCCCATTGTTTCCTACCGTAAGCAGCGGTGGTATTGAGGTGAGATGTGGAGCTAAATTTTGTTCTCCGCTCACTTTTCTGCGGCTAACGCCTGGCTTCAGAAAACTCGTAATACCAGCGTTGTTTGTAGGTGAGTGGTGAGCATAAACTACTCGTTAGCACCACACAGCTTTACAGACAAAACTCGTAATCTAGCCGTCTATTTCTTAGACCTGGAGGAAAGTTAGGGTTACCTGTTATTGTCAGAAATCGATGGGGGTCAATCCCAATTTCTTGGCAGTATTGGTGCCATGCTGTATAATGATTTTAATCACTACTCTCTTAAAGGGACAGTCTACACCAGAATTTTTATTGTTTTAAAAAATAGATAATCCCTTTATTACCCATTTCCCAGTTTTGCCTAACCAACACAGTTATAATAATATACTTTTAACCTCTGTGATTATCTTGTATCTAAGCCTCTGCAAACTGCCCCTTTTTCAGTTCTTTTGACAGACTTGCAGTCTAGCCAATCAGTGCCTACTCCCAGATTACTTCACGTGCACGAGCACAGTGTTATCTATATGAAATATGTGAACTAACACCCTCTAGTGGTGAAAATCTGTTAAAATGCAATCTGAAAGAGGTGGCCTTCAAGGTCTAAGAAATTAGTATATGAACCTCCTAGGTTAAGCTTTCAACTAAGAATACCAAGGGAACAAAGCAAAATTGGTGATAAAATTAAATTGGAAAATTGTTTAAAATTACATGCTCTATCTGAATCATGAAAGTTTATTTTGGCCTAGACTGTCCCTTTAAGTAATTTTCCTGGGTAGCTGTTTTATCAGGCAGTGTAACAACGCTCGTAGAGAAAATGGTGCACACACATTCCCTTCAACTATCCAATCTAGTGCAAATTTTATATCTAGAAATTGTCTAAAACCTTTTTAAATATGACTAAGAAATATTAATAGTTCATCTGCAAATATAGATAATACTATTTTATGATTCCCAATAGAAATTCCATCAATTTCCTGTCTAATTTTAATAGCTAGTGGTTCTATTGCCAGATTAAAAAGAAGGGGAGAGAGAGGGCAACCTTGCCTTGTCCCCTTTTCAAGTTTGATATTGGATGTTACTTCATCATTTACGATTATATTGGAAATAGGATTTTTATAGATAAGACGGATAAGTGACGAAATATTACTAACCAAACCAAACTTGTTTAGTACTGTGAAGAGATGATCCCATGCAAATAAATCAAATTCTTTTTTGGCGTCCACTGATAGTAATGCTATATCTTCCATATCTTTATATTTCCTGTTATCTACCTGATTCGAAAAAAAATATTTTATTGTGAAAACCCTACTAATATTCCTTGCGGGATTTCAACCTGACATAAACCCTGACTGATCTTCATGTGTTAAAATTGGTAATACTTTCCTAATTCTTTCTGCTATTATTGTGGTCATTATTTTATAGTCATTATTCAATAGAGAAATAGGCCTATATGATGTTGGGTCTTCCGAGTCCCTATTTCTTTTTAGAATAAGAGTAATTGAGGAGGCAGTATAATATTTAGAGTGCATTTAACCCTTGATAAAATATGTATTATATAGATTAGTAAGGGTTGGAGTGATTTCTTTGTTTAACAATTTATAAAATTCGGCTGGTAATTGGTCAGGTCCTGGTGCTTTATTTGATTGGATTCTATATATGTTTTTTTGTACTTCCTCCGCTGTTATTGGTTGATTTAACCCTAATGCATGTATGCCTTCTAATTTGGGCACTTCTATATTCTTCCAAAATTCAATTCTGCATTTCTGATCCACCTCATTAGCTGTATAAAGTTGGGTAAAGTAGTCCAAAATTGCTTGTTTGATTTCTTTGTTGGACATTACTCTATGGTTACCTATTTTAATTGCTGGAATAGTATTTTTGTGGTATCTATTTTTAGTTAATCTGGACAAAAATTTAGTGGATCTTCCATAGTTGCTACTATAGGTAGCTTTTTCTTTCATGTCCTTCTGGATTGAGTTTTGTTTTAAGAATAAACCCCTCTCCTGCTTGTTCGTTCTATATTTAGACCATAAATTTTTTATTGGGTTATCTATGTATGCTTTATAACTATTTTTAAGTAGTGATGTCGCGAACCTAAAATTTTGCGTTGGCGAACGCGAACTTCCGCAAATGTTCGCGAACCGGGCGAACCGCCATAGACTTCAATGGGCAGGCAAATTTTAAAACCCACAGGGACTCTTTCTGGCCACAATAGTGATGGAAAAGTTGTTTCAAGGGGACTAACACCTGGACTGTGGCATGCCGGAGGGGGATCCATGGCAAAACTCCCACGGAAAATTACATAGTTGATGCAGAGTCTGGTTTTAATCCATAAAGAGCATAAATCACCTAACATTCCTAAATTGTTGGAATAACGTGCTTTAAAACATCATTTATGTTGTATCGATCAGGTAGTGTAAGGGTTACGCCCGCTTCACAGTGCGCAGTATAGTTGAGATACCTGCCCTGTGACCATGCTTTGCAGACCAGGTATCAGTGGTCAGATGGACCCTTGCCCCAACACTGTGTGCCAGACATGCCATTATAGCAGACTTATATGGCTTTGGCGTTGCTTTTTGGTAATTAGAAGGCTGCTAAATGCCACTGCGCACCACACGTGTTTTATGCCCAGCAGTGAAGGGGTTAATTAGGGAGCATGTAGGCAGCTTGTAGAGTTAATTTTAGCTTAAGTGTAGTGTAGTAGACAACCCAAAGTAATGATCTAGGCCCATTTTGGTATATTTCATGCCACCATTTCACCGCCAAATGCGATCAAATAAAAATTTTTTTTCACTTTTTCACAAACTTTAGGTTTCTCACAGAAATTATTTACAAATAACTTATGCAATTATGGCATAAATGGTTGTAAATGCTTCTCTGGGATCCCCTTTGTCCAGAAATAGCAGACTTATATTGCTTTGGCATTGCTTTTTGGTAATTAGAAGGCTGCTAAATGCCACTGCGCACCACACGTGTTTTATGCCCAGCAGTGAAGGGGTTAATTAGGGAGCATGTAGGGAGCTTGTAGAGTTAATTGTAGCTTAAGTGTAGTGTAGTAGACAACCCAAAGTATTGATCTAGGCCCATTTTGGTATAATTCATGCCACCATTTCACCGCCAAATGCGATCAAATTTAAAAAAACTTAGACCAGATATCAGTGGTGGCACAGAGCAATTAATCACAGTATATGCTGTGGGCCTGATACACAGGCCTGATAGAAAATGAAATTAGATTACACTAGCAAAATGATTTAAAAGTTTTTTTTTTTAAATTTAAAATAATGTTAAGCAGATATGAGTGGCGGCTGCTAGGACAGCAATTAACCACAGTATGCTGTGTAAGCCAGAAACACACAGGCCTGATAGAAAATGAAATTAGATTACACTAGCAAAATGATTTAAAAGTATTTTTTTTTAAATTTACACTAATGTTAAGCAGATATGAGTGGTGGCTGGCACAGAGCAATTAACCAAAAGACTGAAAAAAACTGAAGTTCTAGCCCTAAAAAGGGCTTTTTGGGGTGCTGTCCTTACAGCAGAGATTAGATGAGTCCTTCAGGACTGTAGTGGACACTAAATACACTAGCCTAGCTATCTATTTCCCTATAATGTCAGCAGCAGCAACACTAAAGCTCCTCTCACTAAGAAAGCAAGATCGTAATGAATCTAAAATGGCTGCTGCCAAGTAGCTGTGAGGGTCTGTGAGGGAGTGTCTGCTGCTGATTGGCTCAAATGTGTCAGAAGGCTGTGAGATACAGGGTCAAAGTTTCCTCAATGTTGACACATAGGGGGCAGATCGAACATCGCATATGTTCGCCCGCAGCGGCAAACGCGAACAAGCTATGTTCGCAGGGAACTGTTCTCTGGCGAACAGTTCGCGACATCACTATTTTTAAGTTGGTTTGCAAACCAATGTTTGAGAGAGTAGAGCGCTGGAGCTATAGGGATCCCAAACTCCTTACATAAAGAAAAGTTCCTTCAATCTTTTCAGGGTTAAGTTAGTGAAAAATACAGGGTAAGTAAGGGCGCTGTTACCAGATCTTGATAAAGCTCTGTATAGAGCAAAACGCGTCGAGCTGGGTGACTTGCTTTACTTATGAACTTACACTATCGTCAATCTGAATAAATAGATTGAATCAACATAACCTGGGTTATAAACTTTATCTACGGTACTACTTGACCATCCCTTGGACACCTGCTTGTTCTCATTATAACTGCGTGCAAAGCATTAAGTGCAGTTATCATCATTTATCAACATTAAACTGAGATACAAACTACAATCAAAAGATACAAAGTAACGGCTTTTCCAGAAGGCACTCTCCCACAGAAGAGAGTGACGTCAGACGCCAAGCACAGACAGCAGAGCAGGGAGAACTCCGGTGCAACTGTGAGCAGATTTGACACTACAGTTTAATAAATCTGAAAACTGTAAGTAGAACTGCTTAAACACAAATATTCCGGTAACTCTAACTGAAGGTTTGCATTTGAAAAATCAGTTCCAGTTCGGACCTCATCATATGTTATATTTTTTACTGCGTGCATAGCACTAAGAGCAGTTTGTCAATCTTTTAAGAAAAGCTTAAACCTGCAAATCACATCAATTTGAACCATCGTAGTATTGACTATTTTCTTTTGGCGAAGCAGCCACACAAAGTTTGAAGTAAACAAAGGATAAAGTTGGGGCAAAACAAGTGACTTTGTTCAATAAATTTCTAGTTGGAATACTAAAACATATGAGATTAGCTCGTAAACGAATAAAATTCTCCATATAAGATCAAAGTTGAGAATATAAGTGTAACACTAGACTATTGCCAAATACAGTTAGACAATATTGGTTATGTATAATTTATACTTCTAACGGTGTTTTAACAATGTTTTTATTGTAATAATTATCAAGTACTTTCCATTTTTAATATATCTGGGAGACGTCCCATAGCCATATTAGCTAATGAGCGGTATCTACATCTTATGTTTATCAATTGTTCCTTTTAAAAAAAAATTTTTTTTTTAATAAAACGCATGAAATTGCACTTCTATTTCTCTGAAAGTTTTTAAGTTTACATATGTACTTCCTTTACATAGGTTTCCAGTATAATTAGGAATACACGAGCACTACCATTATCACATCCATTTTTTAACATATTGTGTAATACTACACATGCACTTAGCACTTCACAGAATATTAATTATTCATCAATTAAAATTTTTTTTTATTTTTTTTGCACTGGTATCAAGACCTAATAATTAATTATTTTCACTGCATTTAGGCACATTGCACTTGGAATTACCAATAGAAATTGTAAATTCATATAATCATTCTATTGTTTTTCACTATTACCTGCACACATTAGGTAATTAGACAATCACACACATATTTTAATCCCCACAGGCCTTATCAACATTTGGTATATCACCATTTGCAAACTGGAGTTGTCTTTATCTAATTTTTTTCTTCCATTTATAGAGAAATGCTTTTATTACTCCTCTCATATATGTTTTTGCTGTTTCCCAATAGATCTCACTCTTATCTATATACTTGGTATTATAAACTTGAAACTCCTTCCCTTTCTCTGACATTGATTTTTAAAATGTACGTTATGTATACGATATCTTGGGAAAAAGAATCTAGCAGGATCATATTTAACTTTAGCAATCTTATTAATTTCCAGAGATATAATGGCATGATCCGATATACTGATAAATTTAATATCTTTTTTAATATCCAAGCCTAGCAAACTTTCTGAAGTTAAAAAAAATCAATGCGTGAAAAAGTTCTGAAAAATTTAGATTCACAGGTTTATGCTCGTTCATCAGGATTTTGGAAACGCCATATGTCTTTCAGCCTTAGTCCTTTAATTTTGGTTTCCTTCTTTTGATCACTCGGTAATTTGTGCAATAATCTAATATTGAGACAGGTGCCATGTTAAAATCTCTGCCAACTAATATATTTTTCCCAATATGTTTAACCAACTTACCTTTTTAGATCTTCCCAAAATTTTCTGTCTGAATTATTGGGGCCATATACATTACAGAGGACTATATTTAGCTGGTCAATTTGTACTTCTACTATTATATATCTAGCCTATAAAACTATCTCTTGGGATACAATCTTAAAAGATACGTTTTTGTTAATCAAGAAGGCGACTCCTCTCTTTCTTCCACAATAAGGGGTGGAAATAACTTCTCCCACACATTCTACTTTTAAGTTTCTCTGTTTCCCTTAAGTTAAGAAGTGTCTCTTGTAGAAACACTATACTTTGCTTTAACTGTCCAAGATATTTTATAATCGATTTTCTTTTCATGGGTAAGGTTTTACCTCCCACATTCCACGAAAAAAAAAATTCAACTTATCTGTCAGTAGTTAAAAACCTACGGGGAAGCTGTGAAGAATGGTGAAAAAAACAAACAAAAAAACCACCAAAAACAAATACCCCCTCCCGCCCGGACATCCCCAGAGAGCCTTAAAACAGAAACATTAAACATAAAGTAAAGCCTTATATCCATTATAATGATAGTTTTTAAGTATAAAAAATTAACTTGCATCTGTATCATATAATGTTATATTCCTTTAAAAAGCTTTTAGCCTTAGATACATCATAGAGTGTTTTGATTGTGCCATTGAGTGTTTTGATTGTGCCATTAACCTCAACACATATTTTTGCTGGGTAAACCATTCTAGCTGACCAGTTTGCATTAAAGTACATTATTTAGTACAGTATGGTGCAATTTCTTTTCTTTTAATACTTGTCTCTGCCGAGAAATCCTGGAATAGAAGTAATGTGTGCTGCTCTATTGTGTATTCTTTTATCTTGCGATAATGCAAGTTTTTATAATGAATGTAATAACTTTATCCTGGAAGTTAAGTACTTTAATCATTACAGGCCTGGGTTTCTTTAGGGTATCTGTGTCCCTTCTTATGGGTCCTATTCTATGGGCTCTTTCGATGCATAGAGGTATGTTATCTGTAGGGAAATCTAAGGTTTGAGGGAGTTGGATAGAGGCAAAATTAAGAAAATCTCTAAATTCATAGGTCTTGGGTAAACCTACCACTTTAATAATATTCCTTCTTGCCCTGTCCTCTAACTCCTCAACTTTTAGTTGTAGTGTTGCAAGCTGCTTGTTTTGTGTTGTAACTGAGTGGTCTGTTATTAGTCTGATACTCTAAGTTAGATATCCTCAATTCTGCTTCTGCTAGTCTGTTAGAGAACTGTTTTATTTCATTAGATAGTGTACTAATGTCCTGTTTAACACTATTAAATTTGGGTAGCATGATGTCAGATATCTGCTCAATCAAGTGCTGTGTATCGGGGTTAGGTATATGTATATCTTTGTTGCTTAATTCTACACTGTTGTTTATACCTTTGGAAGCTTCTTTTCTTTGTATTTCGGCGGCTGGTGATTTAACTTTAACACATTTTTCCATTTAATTTCTTTGAATAAAGCGAGAAGAGGGTGGCCAACCGTGTTTAAAAATATCAACAAATAGAGCTACTCAGAGCTATATAAATATGTAGTTATTAACTCAAGGTGATGTGGGGAAAAAAAAAAAAGACCAATAAAAGTGTAGTGGGCCGGTTTTCTAGGCGGCGGCCTTACAAGACATGTCACCCCCCCTGAGGAATCTGCTAACAAGCTATGTTTAAATGAAGAGTAGTAGTAGTGCTAATCTAGCATTACAGCCTCTAACTACCCCTTTTTATTTTAATATGGACTGGCAAGCATACTTCACCGTGGTCAAAAACTTAATAAAGGAGCTCAAACTGAAAATGGACGAGTCACTGCAACCAGGGGACGCAGCAGGTGAAACCAGCTTGAGGGAGCACGAAGCAGGAGTAAACCTACAGAGTGATACCTCTAACTCCCATACTCAGGCTCATACTGATCCACCAATGGGATCCACAGCGGAATCATGAAGCGGCATTGGATGCTCATTCAGACCTAGCTCGATTGATTATCCTAACCCAGCATCAATAAAAGCATGTAATAAAGCAGCCAAGCTGCCCTCACAACCACTTCCTGGTGGGACAACGGCTCTGAGGAGAAAATCTGCACAGGCTTACACTGTGCATCTAATCAGCCACACATGCCTTGACGGTATTCAGGTAAGATGGAAAATCCTAGAGATCCTTAATCCTCAGACCCAGAGAGTCACAGACTTCTTTCCATATTACTTCTACTCTCATAATACAGGAATTGGGTAACAAGTGACTTAATCTGACAATCAAGGGTGTTTTTATTTTTGGCAAACCCTTGATGTATACTCCTTTGCTTTAAGTTATGCTTACTATGGACATCCTCCTACTGCATTGCAGGATATGGACAGTCCCTTCCCACCTATTTAACGCCATACTATTGGTGTATCTTCTGTGTGTACATACTATGATGATGCCTGCTCCATTTACTGCACAACTATATAGTGTTCAGACTCATATTAATTACAACTAATAGAGATGTATCGATCAATATTAAAGTGTGCTGACCTGTATTTTTTGTAATCTATTCATTCAGTCCTGCCTTGATATGTGTACTAGGTCCTACTTCAAAACATTGCAATCTCTTTAGCACTTGTAACTCCTAGGAAGACAGTTTTGCCTTAGACTTAGGGCCTTAACTTCCTTGAATAATAAAAGGTTATATCCCCAGTGACCACTATAAATACTGTATATATCCTAATTCCCGATGGTGACATTGGGTTAAATTAACTTGAGATATAGGGGTGCTTATTATGCATACCATATATATTAAACATAACTCTGGGAGAATTAATATCTTCTCTGGCTTGTGGTAAAGATGAACTGAGAGACTGAGTTCTCTCAAAAATTTCCCAATTTCCTTTTACTTCCTAGGGGTCTATGTCTGTCCTGCTCGTGGAGTGACACCCATATATTAATTGCTTAGATGCTCTTACCTGTTTTGTATTATTGATGTGTTGTCTGTGGCAGGGGCAGCACAATAAACTTTGCTATTGCATACAGTTAAACATTTGCAATTGGACAGAACTCTCCTAGTTCCATTCATACACAAATATCTTTCATCCTGGCTTTTAATTGTCAGCCTGGAACCTCTTGTTGATATGAACCTAAATCCTAGGTGGTATTTTTTTTCTGCAATAAGAGATATACACTATATATAATTTTTAATGGGATTACACCTCTATGTAGGTGAGTGGGTGTATACACACACACTATCTATATATATATATATATATATATATATATATATATATATATATATACACACACACAAGTAGGTTTATATGTGTTTGTATGCATGCATGTGTGTGTATGCCCCCAGCAGTGACTTCATTAAAATGACTAATGTGGCTGTATATCTACTATTAATCTACACATTTATGAGAATAAGCTATGTTCCTGCAATTATAGTGCTGTCAAAGTTTTAGCAATATTATTCTGTCTTAGATAATGTTTGAGTTTTTTCCTAATTACATATTTTTAACTTGCTAATCCTATTGCAACTGTTAAGCTAAACAAACTATAGTTTATAAAGTATGAGATAGCAGAAATTGTATACTTTGTTAACCAAATTCCAAGTGGTGTTTACCCGCTGACAAACTTTCTTAGATCCCATGCAAGCTTACATTTTATTGTTATTGTTCAGTTTATGCTACATTTTATTTGCAATCCAGCTATCTACATACCTATGATGTGTCATTGGTCCCCAAAGGGACCACAGGTGTGACTATCATTTTTCACTCATCTTTCCTAACCAAATGGCCCAATAGTCGTTTACAAAATGCTATTATAAAAAATGGAGGTTTCAGAAGACCATATTTTAACATTCATCCTCGACCTAACATATGTTTTTGTTTATTGCTCAATTGAATTGTGTCTTTAATGTTACATGGTATCTGTTGTATATTTTCTTTATTGCAAAACCTCAATAAAAGAATATTTTTTTTTCAATTCTTTATATTGAGGAACACAGGCAAATAACATTTTTAGAAGTCAGCATAGACTATACACAAATGCCATGCATACAGTAATAACATTCAATGACAATAAAGTAGTTATATATGCCTAGATTACGAGTCTTGCGTTAGCCTTAAAAAGCAACGTTGAGAGGTCCCAACGCTGCTTTTTAACGCCCACTGGTATTACGAGTCTGGCAGGTACAGGTGTACCGCTGACTTTTTTTTCGCGACTCGAACATACAGCAAATCCCCTTATGTAAATTGTGTATCCTATCTTTTCAATGGGATTTTCCTAATGCCGGTTTTACGAGTCTTGGAAAAAGTGAGCGGTACACCCTCTCCTGTCAAGACTCCTACCGCATTTAAAAGTCAGTAGTTAAGAGTTTTATGGGCTAACGCCGTAACATAAGACTTAACTAAAGTGCTAAAAAGTACACTAACACCCATAAACTACCTATTAACCCCTAAACTGAGCCCCCCCCCATCGCAAACACTAAAATAAAAATTTTAACCCCTAATCTGCCGACCTGACATTGCCTCCACTTTAATAAATATATTAACCCCAAAACCGCCGCACTACCACCTTGCAAACATTAGTTAAATTTTATTAACCCCTAATCTGCCGTCCCTAACATCGCCAAAACCTACCTACATTTATTAACCCATAATCTGCCGCCCCCAATGTCGCCGACACTATACTAAATGTATTAACACCTAAACCTAAGACTAACCCTAACACCCCCTAACTTAAATATAATTTAAAATAATCTAAATAAAATTACTACAATTAAATAAATTATTCCTATTTAAAACTAAATACTTACCTATAAAATAAATCATAAGATTGCTACAATATAACTAATAGTTACATTGTAGCTAGCTTAGGGTTTATTTTTATTTTACAGGCAACTTTGTATTTATTTTAACTAGGTACGATAGTTATTAAATAGTAATTAACTATTTAATAACTACCTAGCTAAAATAAATACAAATGTACCTGTAAAATAAAACCTAACCTAAGTTACAATTACACCTAACACTACACTATAAATAAATTATCTAAATTAAATTAATTACAATTAAATTAAATAAACTAAAGTACAAAAACCCCCCCACTAAATTACAGAAAATAAAAAAATAATTACACATTTTTAAACTAATTACACCTAATCTAAAGCCCCCCAAAATAATAAAAATCCCTACCCTAAACTAAATTACAAATAGCCCTTAAAAGCCCTTTTGCAGGGCATTGCCCCAAAGTAATCAGCTCTTTTACTTGTAAAAAAAAATGCAATACCCCCCCAACATTACAACCCACCACCCACACACCCAACACTACTCTAAAACCCACCCAATCCCCCCTTAATAAAACCTAACACTAACCCCTTGAAGATCACCCAATCAGCCAATCGGAATTGAAGGGATGCCAAATGGACAGAAGTCTTCATCCAGGCAGCATCTTCTATCTTCATCCTTCCGGAGCGGAGCGGGTCCATCTTCAATCCAGCCGACGCGAAGCATCCTTTTCAAACTAAGTCCAACTGAAGAATGAATGTTCCTTTAAATGACTTCATCCAAGATGGCATCCCTTCAATTCCGATTGGCTGATTCTATCTATCTAGAATTCTATCAGCCAATCGGAATTAAGGTAGGAAAAATCCTATTGGCTGCTGCAATCAGCTAATAGAATTGAAGTTCAATCCTAGTGGCTGATCCAATCAGCCAATAGGATTGAGCTTGCATTCTATTGGCTGTTCCAATCAGCCAATAGAATGCAAGCTCAATTCTATTGGCTGATTGCATCAGCCAATAGGATTTTTCCTACCTTAATTCCGATTGGCTGATAGAATCCTATCAGCCAATCGGAATTGAAGGGACACCATCTTGGATGATGTCATTTAAAGGAACCGTCATTCTTCAGTTGGACTTCGTTTAAAGAGGATGCTCCGCATCGGCTGGATTGAAGATGGACCCGCTCTGCGCCGGAAGGAAGAAGATAGAAGATGCCGTCTGGATGAAGACTTCTGCCCGTCTGGAGGACCTCTTCTGCCCGGATTTGATGAAGACTTCTGCCCGTCTGGAGGACCACTTCGCCCGGCTTCTTAGAGGACTTCGGTCCGGTTGGGTGAAGACGTCTCAAGGTAGGGTGATCTTCAAGGGGTTAGTGTTAGGTTTTATTAAGGGGGGATTGTGTGGGTTTTAGAGTAGGGTTGGGTGTGTGGGTGGTGGGTTGTAATGTTGGGGGGTATTGTATCACCACTTAAAGATTACCATGTCCAAGACTGAGCTCCTTCTAATCCCCCCTCTAGCTCTACGCCAACTTCTAACTTTTCTATCCCTGTTGACAGCATCACCATCTACCCGTCACCCCATGTTCGCTGCCTCGGAGTTACACTTGACTCAAATCTATCCTTCGCCCCCCCCCAACTACAATCACTTTCCTCATCCTGCCGCACCTATTTCCAAGATTCGCCCTTTTCTGAGTGCTATCACCACAATGCAAATAATCCACTCCCTTGTTATTTCCAGACTTGACTACTGCAATAACCTACTTACTGGTCTTCCTCTCTCCCACATTTCCCCCCTTCAATCCATCCTAAATGACTCTGTAAGGCTAATTCACCTTTACTGTTGCTTTGTATTTGCTGCACCTCTCTGTGAGTCCCTTCATTTGCTTCCCATTCACTGCAGAATTAAATTCAAAATCCTCACCCTTACATACAAAGCTCTCACCAGTGCTGCTCCCCTCTACCTATCCTCTCTAGTCAACAAGTAAACTCCAAGCCCACCTACTAAGATCCAACAATGACCTGCTCCTTGTATCTTCGACTATCACCTCTTCCCATGCTAGACTTCAGGACTTCTGTCATGCAGCACCTACCTTCTGGAACACTCTACCTCGTGCTGTCAGGCTTTCCCCTAATCTTAATTCATTTAAATGCTCCCTGAAGACTTTTTGTTCAGAGAAGCCTACCACCCAACTCAGTAATAAATTAATTCCACCCACCTAATAGTTCCCTCATCTAACTCTGTATTAACATCCTGCTCACTCTTGCCGTCCTCACCTCCTGTTTCTCAACCTCCTAACCTTCTAGATTGCAAGTTCCCATGGGAATAGGGCCCTCAATTACTCCTGTATATGTTTATAAAATTGTGTCTTGTGTCTTACAAGTATTATATCATTATCTAAATGAAAAGTACTCATGGACAGCACTGTGGAATATGTTGGCACTTTATAAATAAAGAATAATAATAATAATAATAATAATAATAATAATAATAAAAATAATGTAATAAAAAATATACTTATTTGCATAAAAGAAGCATAAATTAATGGTTTCTGCATCATTTGATTTAATAATCTAAATATTAATCAACATGTCTATCACAATCCTTTAGAATATCAAATGATCTACAAAAATCCCTTAGACCTGAAACCCAAAATATTTATTTCATTATTCAGATAGGGAAAACAATTTGAAACAACTTTTAATTCGCTTCCGGCTAGATTACGAGTTTTTAGTTAGAGGCTGTGCGGTGCTAATGAGCAGTTTTGTCTCACTGCTTACTTACCTACAGCGCTGGTATTACAGGTTTTTACAATCCCGTCGTTAAACTTTTGCTTATTACCGCACTCCAATACCAGCGCTGCTTAAGTCAGCGGTAAGCTGGTCGTACGTGCTTGTGCACCATTTCCCCATAGGAATCAACGGGGAGAGCCGGCTGAAAAAAAGTCTAACACCTGCAAAAAAGCAGCCCCATTGATTCCTATGGGGAAATAAAATGTATGTTTACACCTAACACCCAAACATGAACCCCGACTCTAAACACCCCTAATCTTACACTTATTAACCCCTAATCTGCTGCCCCCGATATCGCAGACACCTACATTATACTTATTAACCCCTAATTTGCCACTCCGAACACCGCCGCCACCTACATTATACTTATGAACCCCTAATCTGCTGCCCCCAACATCGCCGACACCTACATTATATTTATTAACCCCTAATCTGCTGCCCCCAATGTCGCCACAACCTACCTACACTTATTAATCCCTAATCTGCCGCCCCCAACTTCGCCGCCACTATAATAAACATATTAACCCCTAAACCGCCGCACTCCCGCCTCGCAAACATTAGTTAAATATTATTAACCCCTAATCTGCCGTCCCACACATCGCCACCACCTACCTACATGTTATAACCCCTAATCTGCCGCCCCCAACATCGCCGCCACTATACTAAATTTATTAACCCCCTAAACCTAAGTCTAACCCTAACCCTAACACCCCCTAACTTAAATATAATTACAATAAATCTAAATAAAATTACTATAATTAACTACATTATTCCTATTTGAAACTAAATACCTATAAAATAAACCCTAAGCTAGCTACAATATAACTAATAGTTACATTCGCCTAGATTACGAGTCTTGCATTAGGGTTAAAAAGCAGCGTTGAGAGGTCCCAACGCTGCTTTTTAACACCCGCTGGTATTACGAGTCTTGCAGGTACAGGTGTACCGCTCACTTTTTGGCCCGACTCAGAAATAATGCAAATCCGCTTACGTCAATTGCGTATCCTATTTTTTCAATGGGATTTGCATAGCGCCAATATTATGAGTCGGACAAAAAGTGAGCGGTACACCCTCTCCTGTCAAGACTGGTACCGCATTTTAAAGTCAGTAGTTAAGAGTTTTACACTACAACGCCATAGCATAAAACTCTTAACTAAAGTGCTAAAAAGTACACTAACACCCATAAACGACCTATTAACCCCTAAACCGAGACCCCCCCCCCCACATTGCAAACAATAAAATAAATATTTTAACCCCTAATCTGCCAAATGCGGTATTTTACAGGTAAAAGAGCTGATTACTTTGGGGCAATGCCCCACAAAAGGCCCTTTTAAGGGCTATTTGTAATTTAGTGTAGGGTAGGGCTTTTTTATTTTGGGGGGCCTTTTTTATTTTGTTAGGGGGATTAGATTAGGTGTAATTAGTTTAAAAATCTTGTAATTATTTTATTATTTTCTGTAATTTAGTGGGGTTTTTTTTTGTACTTTAGATCATTTTATTTAATTTAGGGAATTCATTTAAATTATAGTGTAGTGTAATAGGAATCAATGGGGCTGCGTTAGGAGCTAAACGCTGCTTTTTTGCAGGTGTTAGTTTTTTTTTCAGCTGGCTCTCCCCGTTGATTACTATGGGGAAATCGTGCACAAGCACGTTCAGCCTGCTCACCGTTAACGTAAGCAACGCTGGTATTGAGGTGAGATGTGGAGCAAAATTTTGCTCTTCGCTCACTTTTTTGCGGTTAACGCCCGGTTTGTAAAAACCCGTAATACCAGCGTTGTCTGTAAGTGAGCGGTGAGCATAAACTGCTCATTAGCACCGCATAGCCTCTAATGCAAAACTCGTAATCTAGGCGTTGGTGTCTACAGGGTTTTAATTGATTCAGGATACACCTGTTAGATACCTTTTTGACAACCACGCGGCATACTTTGATCGCTATTGAAAGGAGTGTGTTAGCACACACCCACGATATTGTACCAATAGAGTGGAAGTTGGTTAAATCAAAATTCTACCCCATTCATAGAAGGGGAACAGTCCTTGAAATGTTCCAAAAGTCAGTGGAACAGGATCTCATTACACTACACTCAGAAGAAGAGAAAACCACCCCAAATTTAAACACTATACAGAAGAATTAATTATCTTGACATAACATTACAGGGAGACTCAGAGAGTGGCTTTATTCACACTAAGACATATAGAAAACCTATATCAAAAAATAATCTGCTGCACACCAAGAGTAATCACTCAAAACGTGTCCATGGCTATAGCCAGAGGACAATTCCACAGAATGAAGAGGAATTGTTCGAAAGAAAGTGATTACAAACAGGAATGCAGCACTTTATCAGTGCAACTTAAAGAAAGGGGCTATCTGAAATATATCATTAATAATGCTAAGCAGCAAGTTAATCTGATACCCAGAGTTGAACTCTTAGGGAGAAATAAAAACATTAAGAAATCATCTAATAAAGGGTTGTACTTTATCACTAATTACAGCAATCAATATGGGAAAATATGTGCTATTGTAAAAAACACAATTTATGCTTACCTGATAAATTTATTTCTCTTGTGGTGTATCCAGTCCACGGATCATCCATTACTTGTGGGATATTCTCATTCCCAACAGGAAGTTGCAAGAGGACACCCACAGCAGAGCTGTTATATAGCTCCTCCCCTAACTGCCATATCCAGTCATTCGACCGAAAAACCCGCAGAGAAAGGAGAAACCATAGGGTGCAGTGGTGACTGTAGTTTAAATAAAAAAATTTACCTGCCTTAAAATGACAGGGCGGGCCGTGGACTGGATACACCACAAGAGAAATAAATTTATCAGGTAAGCATAAATTGTGTTTTCTCTTGTAAGGTGTATCCAGTCCACGGACATCCATTACCAAAGCTAAAGTACACGGATGAAGGGAGGGACAAGGCAGGTACCACTGCCTGTAAAACCTGTCTCCCAGAAATAGCCTCCGAAGAAGCAAAAGTATCAAATTTGTAGAATTTTGAAAAAGTATGAAGCGAAGACCAAGTCACCGCCTTGCAAATCTGTTCAAGAGAAGCCTCATTTTTAAAGGCCCAAGTGGAAGCCACAGCTCTAGTAGAATGAGCTGTAATCCTTTCAGGAGGCTGCTGGCCAGCAGTCTCATAGGCTAAGCGGATTATGCTTCTTAGCCAAAAAGAAAGAGAGGTTGCCGAAGCCTTTTGACCTCTCCTCTGTCCAGAGTAGACAACAAACAAAGCAGATGTTTGCCGAAAATCTTTAGTAGCTTGTAAGTAGAACTTCAAAGCACGAACCATGTCCAGATTGTGTAATAGACGTTCCTTCTTTGAAGAAGGATTAGGACACAAGGATGGAACAACAATCTCTTGATTGATATTCTTGTTAGATACCACCTTAGATAAAAACCCAGGTTTGGTACGCAGGACTACCTTATCCGAATGGAAAATCAGATAAGGAGAATCACATTGAAAGGCAGATAACTCGGAGACTCTACGAGCCGAGGAAATAGCTACCAAAAAAAGAACCTTCCAAGATAAAAGTTTGATATCTATGGAATGAAGAAGAGGTTCAAAAGGAACTCCTTGAAGAACCTTAAGAACCAAGTTTAAGCTCCATGGCGGAGCAACCGGTTTAAACAAAGGCTTGAGGAGCACTCACGGTGTGTAGTCGCATTTTTAGGAGCTCCTGGCGATCCTGCCCGAAATAGCCAATTTATAGCAGACAAAAACAGCAAACTTTGGGAAGAACTACAGCAGACCTGAACGCTGACCTTCAACACTCAGAAGGAAAACTTAATTTTACTATATTTATGACCCAGGAGCTCCGAATAGACCAGTTGAGGCCCTGAGCAGTGGCCATCTTGCAACCCTTGATACAGAGACTATTACAACTGCACCCCACCCTTCGCTATTGCATTATGGAGATCTTACACATAAACATGCAGGCCCTGCTTGAGATCCTTGAATCCAAGATGGACAGAGGATTTGCAGACCTCACGGCTATATGCCGATCCGTCAGACGAGACCAGGCACTACTACCTAGCTGGGATGAGACACCAAGCAGCGGAGAGGAGACACAGTACTTAGGACAACAACATGGAGATGCCCCATACCTCTCTGATACGATGCTGCAAGAACCTCAAATCTCCCCTGATCCGCCACAGCATAGAAATGCAGGTAGAGCAAGGATTACTCAACATGCGCAGAGTGAGGCCGTTGCCGGGTTCGATGCGGCCGGTCGACCCGGTGATGGCCTGGCAGAAGAAGCCCTGATCATAGAACTAACATGGGCGGTAACGCACTCTGTAACTCCGGTATCTCAGGCAACACTTACAAGAGACATATTGCCCGGCACCCTTAACACCTATCTTCTGCCCTTGATCGAGAGACTTGGAACTGCCTGCTCCCTAATCCTAACAAGTCACAGTCCTCTGCACAAAGCCATGTTTATGGGGATATCGCTACTCAAAACTGGTGTCGGCTGACACCGGTAACTATAAGACTATGGTGAGGTCTCGTCTGATTAGATCAGTGTCAGACTTTGATGTACTCACAGTTCGATATGCTTATAAAATAAATTAAATTAAGAGTCCTTATATCAGTCTTCACATATATGGGTTGCAGTTATAAGAAGACATCCGGTCTGAGACTTTATTTTACTCTGGTATGCCTATGTGTTTATAGCTGTTACAGTTAGTAGTTATATTATAGCCATAGTTCACTGTTGGAGAAACTCCATTGACATTCACCTCCCTATGTGATGTTGCCCACACTAACCTAACCCTGAGAAATGTATTAGCACTCCACTCCTTACCACAAGAGTAAATGTTTTCTTTTGTTATGGGGAGATTATTTACCTAATGATTGCTCACCTCTACTGTTATTTATTTACTCCCTACAAGCTCTGAGTTAATCATTTTGCCTGCAGGTGGTCTCTTATACTGTTATGTCTTCAACAATCTAAACCTGTTGGATGTATGTTATGCCTCACTCATAATTATCGCAGTCTCAAAGCTGTTTATCTGTCAGTAGTGACTCATACCCTGTGGATTACTCTTTTGCTTTATTTTAGGAGACAGACACAATAGTATGTAGCATCCAGAGAACAAACTAAGCTTGTGAGGTCACGTATTTGTATTTGCATGCCACGGGTGCTGACTGGGTTCTCTTAATGATATATAGGGGCTGATATACTATAGAGGCCATCACAGCACTCATTTGAATAATAGTTCTACGCACACGGTCACATACTGAACTAATATCAGATCCTAGCATATATATTCCTCTAATTTTTCTTGGTGTGAAGGGACATATACATCACGCATTTAATAGCCTTCAGAATCTAATGAGCAAGTCAGGTAGATAGAGTTTATATCTAATTTATCTTAAAGTATCTCTTATTATACTACAGCATGGTAGGGTGACTTCCACTCCTACAACTAAACTGTTCATCAGCACCTCACGCAACGCATACTCACAAGACACTTCGATTATTATCATACTAACCAAAACAGGCTTGACATTAAAAGTATATTATATTTGGCTTTGGCACATTAAGGTCTTTGGGTCTCCTATGTATCTGGGTCTATACCCTTTTTAGGTGTTGTAATGTAAGATGAACTCCCTCCTTAACACACAGTATTGACCCTAAGACCGCTGTGTCTTCCTTTCATAATATTTTTTAAATTATAGGGGCGTTATCAGTTCTCTACTATTACCTCTTCATGTGGCACAGCTCTGTGTTAATTATCCAGTCAGCATATAGTCTTGGATACTCCCAACTGTTTGAATGATACAGATGGGATGGTCTTATTCTGCTTTACTCATAATTATAAGGGTGTCAAAATGGAATATGTAGCTGTAACTGTTAGCATACCCCTTCTAGAGTAGACTCTCTGCTATATAGTATACTCCTCTGTATAATCTTGCTGGTTTGCAGTACCTAGCCTTTGGAGACCCTCCTGGATATAGGGAACCGTATGGATACATAGTGAAAGGTGGGAAATAATCAACTATATGAGAAACTCAGAAAACCTATTACACCTATGTAGTTAACTTTATGTGCACCCACTTCATAAGCACCCAATGAAGATCATATATTTTATCTTATGCTTACTACATCCCAGGTTATAGTTACTCAGAGACATATTTAACTAATGTCACCCCACTCCACCTGCTAGCACATGGGGTACCTTTTAACAAAGTTGTGGTGGGCACTACGGCTCTACATGGTCACACACTGCATGGTTATTAATTCCTCACTATAAACCTCTTCAGGGTTACTGTTAATTTGACAGTTTTATAAGGCCATCCTTTATCATCTGCTTACATTTTAATCCCCAAACTTCATTTGTGAGATCCTTGGGGTTCCCCTCCCAGATCACAGGAGTATATACCCTCTTTGAACTTTTCCTGATCTTAACAACCTTTAATACCATATCATCAAACCTCCTAGACACGCCTCCACCCCCTCCCCTTATCTTTAGAGCGGCTCCTGTCCGCTGACTGCCCCCCAAAGTTTTTCATGCTATTTCTTATTTATCCTTTACCCTATTAAAAAAAATGAGATTTTATATAGCTAAGTTCATCTACATATTTGCTGACAGAGCCTTGGAATATCGAACAGATAGGTGTTTAGAAAATTTATAATCCAAAACCCTCTTGCTGCTATTACGTCCTAGAACAAAATTATAGCTTGCCACCTCATAAGACACGTCTGTTAACCTCTTATTTTACAGCTAATTTTCTTTCCTGCTATTATTAAGCCAAGCTCACAAGCAGCTTGCATATTGTAT